>NW_016804488.1:600312-634782 GCF_001698545.2 Rhinopithecus bieti
TAATTTAATAATTTGTATCATTCATAAAGAGCAAATCAGCATATGCTTTTACATTTGCTTTTTAAAAATCTTTATTTTATTTAATGATTATAGTTTCTTCAAAAAAATCTTATTATAGATTTAAACAAAAATTTAAAAAAATAGAATAATGGATAAATAGTACCCATCATACTTAATACCTAGCTTTATAGATTGTTAAAATTCTACCATTCTTGGAAAAAATAGTTTCTTACCATTATTTTAATACCATTTATTTTTTCCTCTTGATTTTTATTTATTATAAAAACAGCACTAAAACAAAAGATAGACATTTTAAGGTCATCTAAAATTTTATTATCCTAATTAACTTACTTTTGTGATCTTTTCTTATCCTTAGGCATACACAATGCAATATTTTTATGTAATTAAAGTCATAGCTTTTTTCCCACTTAATATTGAAACCTAACATTTTAAAAGTTGGTGTGTGGTCTTCTTATTTAATGGTTTTATTGAATAATAGTTAATCAGTTGGATACACATAATTATTTGACCATTTCCTTATGTTGAAGATTAAGGTACTTTCCAGCTCTTATTGTTATGAATAACATCATTATGCACAAAGGATACACCTTCTCCTGGATTATTTCTCTTGAATAAGTTTCCTCGGGCAGATTCTGGGTCAAGGTAAGGACACATTGCTTTTGGGCAGGTGGAGAGCAGTTGACAATGCCTCAGGGGTGTCCCCATGGATAGTTCCAGTGCAATGCCATCAACATTGTCAAATATTCAGTGGCTTCGAGCCATGCTTTTCCACGTGAATTTCTATTAATTTTTACATTTTATTCTAACTGTAAATCAATCTAATTCATTACTTATTTTACTTTTTATTTCTTTTAATTTTAATTTTTTTAAATTGACAGATAATGATTGCACATATTCATAGGGTACATAGTGATGTTTCAATACAAATAATGTATGCTGATCAGATCAGGGTAATGAGTATATCTATCACGTCAAATGTTTATTATTTCTTTGTTTTGGGGACATTTAATATTCTCCTTGTAGCAATTTGAAGCTATATGATATATTATTATTATTATTTCATACGGAGTTTTGCTCTTGTCACCCAGGCTGGAGTGCAATGGCATGATCTTGGCTCACCGCAACTTCTGCCTCCTGGGTTCAAGCGATTCTCCTGCCTCAGCCTCCCGAATAGCTGGGATTACAGGCACGTGCCACCATGCCCAGCAAATTTTTGTATTTTTAGTAGAGATGGGGTTTCACCGTGTTGGCCAGGCTGGTCTCGAACTCCTGACTTTAGGTGATCCACCTGCCTTGGCCTCCCAAAGTGCTGGGATTACAGGCGTGAGTCACTGCGCCTGGCCTATATGATACATCATTGTTATCATATAGTCATCCTACAGTCATATAGAGCACTGGAGCTTATTCCTCCTATCTAGCTGTAATTTTGTATCCTTTAACAAATCTATCCCTATACTCTCCCTCCCGCTACCTTCACTGGCTACTTCTTATCTTAAAGAATTAACAACAGCAACAATAACAACAACAACAACAATAACAACAACAACAACAACAACAAGAAAATCATGTAAGCCAAGTGTAAGCTCCTTGGATAGCTCTTAGTTCTGCAGTCTATTTGGGTTCTCCCATGTTTTAATATTGAACAGAGCAGCTGAGCCTGTAGCATGTGTACTGTGGATGGCACACTTCCCCTAATCTATCCTTCAAATCATGGAGCAGTGACCATTCGTTGTTGTCTCCAGGACCCTACATCTGTTGACACCTTGGATCTCTGTTCTGAATCTTGCCTCCTGTGACTGCTCCTCACTCCTTTCCCTCCCCACCCAATTGGACAGGACACTGATCCCTTACTCCATTAAGGAAAGCTGATATCCTGTAAGTGATATCAGCATTTTGGGTTTGGCTGGCCAATTTTACTGAAGACTTGGGCTAGTGGAAGAGGGTTGAAGCATAGTTTAATACAAGGACATCAACGTTTTAAAAAACCCATGATTCTCTCCCAGCTATGGGCTGGAAGAGGATAATGGAAACAACGAAACTACACTGGTCACAGTTTTACTAGGAACATCCTTCTGCCCATGGAAACCACACCCCAGAACCCAGAGATAGATACCCAGATGTCTACCATACATGAAGCACCGCATTCTTGATTTAAAAGGTCACAGTGATAAAATTCTTATTTTAGTCATGAATAAGAATTATGGTGTCACACCAGGGTTCATCCTCTGAGCTGGCCTGTGGGGAATACGCGGAAGCCTATTAGAGTGTCTGAGTTCAAATGCCATCCCTCCCACTAGCATTAGAGAGACCTGAGTCAGCTCACCCAAACCCAGGCTGAATCCCTGTTGGGCTCTGCCACTGCCTATCTACCTCCTAGCAATCTACCCTGGGGCTAGGGAGGGAGCTTTCCAAGATCACTACCTTGGAAATCACTTTTTTTCCTTTAAGATGTAAAGAAACATGTTCTGAAGTTTCAACTACTTCAAACCTGAGTTTTTGTGTGTGTATGTGTGTGTGTTTTTCTTTTCTAAAACAAAATAATCTCATTTCTTTGAGTTTTTTGTCTATTACTGAAATCAGGTGCTAAAAACTGAACTTGGTGTTACAAAGAATACTTTTATTTTGCAAACACTAATCCTGCTAGCTACAGTTTCTGTATTTTTCTGAAATTGAAAAAAATGTACAGATATCAAGCCTCAGAAGTAAAGTAAAGGTGTTTGGATGAACGGAGGTCAAGATGGCGCACTTCCGGGGTTCTTCACCCCCCCAACTTTCCCGCGCGGCGCGAAAATCCAGCCGGCACCCGGGAAGGTCAGACCAACTAGCAATGCGCCATGTGATTCAATCTGAAGAGCTAAGATTTACCTGGTCACACCTGTGGAACGCCCCCTGACACGTCCCGTGCCTCCGCCTATTGCCGCTCCCACCTCCTAGAAAACCGCTCTGGAGGCACGCCAGCGCGGCCTTCCCTCAGTCCTCCACTCCTGTCGGATGTCAGGACTGTGGAACGTCTGTCCGAGAGCCCCAGCCCCGGGCCTCGTCGGCCTTCTTTGCCGGAGCCGACAGCCTCGTTCCCCACACCTTAGGTGACCAAAATAAACTTGCAGTTTTGCTCCTACCTTGCCTAAGTCGCGGTTCTTTTTACCCCTCTGGTGGTCCTTAGAAAACAAAACATAAAGTACGCTCTTATTTCTTTTGGACATGTTTTAGAGGTTGGATTTTTGCTGATTTTGCATAGTTACATGTTATAGCTCATCAACTATTTGTTGTCAAATTTGCTATAAGGATTAACTAAGGGAATCAGCAGATGCCAGAAGGTAAAAGGTGAGGTGCCTGATCTCTCCCATAGTCAGGTTGGAAAAAGTCTTGAACTAACTAGTCTTGAGGGCATCCTCACTAGCTGTGGGTCAGAAGTGGCGCTGGGGTGCTGCTGAGCAGCCACCTGCGAGCCAGTGCACTTACTGCTCCATTTCTCAGCAGCGGCCCACACCCAGGGGCGCTCCATATACAAACCCACTCAGGTGCAGACTCCAGCACTGCGGAACAAGATTGGCAGTGAGAGGCGAGAGGGTCCTCAGGTGGTGTGGGAGCCCTTGAACTATTCTCGTTTCCAGCACTTACACAGAAGTGACACATTTCTTGTGATTAGGCCACATGGATAACTGACAAGATGGCTTCTTCCTCTCTGGCTGCAGTCATACAGCAGTGCAGGTGCAGTGGAACTCCTGATAACTCGAAGCTCTCACTGAGGGCTCTTTAATAAAATGTAGAGTAATTCCACTTCTGTTTGGCTAGATGAGAAGATAAAGCTGATGATCTTCCTACTTGTCATTAAATCGGGAGCCCGTGGGATCTTGGGGCTTGGCCTGGGCTGCCCTGGCCTTCAGGACTTGCCTTGCACTGGACCCTGGTAGGAAATTGCCTCACTGCAAGGCCACTGAGGGCCATTTGAGTGTTTCTCAGGTTTACTAAGAGCAGTGATCTAGGAAAAGCAGTTCAGAAATCGAATTAATGAAAAGCAAACCTCCCTTTATATATTTATTTTAGCATGGGCTGGCCTCTACTAAGCTGTTTGGGGTTGGTTGGTCTGGTTTTCCCCATTCATGACCATGGTATCAGCAGTGCCTTTTCTTTAATTTCAATTGATCTTAATTTGCTTCTAAACCTTTAATTTTAGCTTTATTTTCCTCCTACACCCTCTCTCAAAGCACTAGTGATTGAATAAACAACCAAATATAAAAACACAACTTTGAAGGGCAGTGAGGGAACTCCTTGCACAGTGAAAGCGTCTCAGCGTATCATTAAGAGTCTGGCTGTGCAGTGAGCATCTCTTTTGTCCTGCATTGTTGTCTGAGTTTAAGAATGTGAGAATAGTGGCTGGGCGTGGTGGCTCACACCTGTAATCCCAGCTCTTTGGAAGGCCGAGGTGAGCAGATCACCTGTGGTTGGGAGTTTGAGACCAGCTTGGCCAACATGGTGAAACCCCGTCTTTAGTAAAAATACAAAAATTAGCCTTGCATGGTGGTGTGTGCCTGTAATCCCAGCTACTGAGGAGGCTGAGGCAGGAGAATCATTTGAATCTGGGAGGCAGAGGCTGCAGTGAGCCAAGATCGCACCAGTCCACTTCAGCCTAGGTGACAGAGTGAGACTCTGTCTCAAAAAAATAAAAAAAAGTGGCCGGGCGTGGTGGCACATGCCTGTAATCCCAGTACTTTGGGAGGCTGAGGAGGGCGGATCACGAGGTCAGGAGATCAAGACCATCCTGGCTAACATGGTGAAACCCCATGTCTACTAAAAAAAACCACAAAAAACTAGCCGGGCATGGTGGCGGGTGCCTGTAGTCCCAGCTACTTGGGAGGCTGAGACAGGAGAATGGCGTAAACCCAGGAGGCGGAGCTTGCAGTGAGCTGAGATCTGGCCACTGTACTCCAACCTGGGCGACAGAGCGAGACTCCGTCTCAAAAAAAAAGAATAAATAAAAAAAATAAAAAAAAATAAAAAATAAAAAAAAGTAAAAATAAATAAAATAAAATAAAATGAGAAAAAAAGAATGTGAGATTATCCAGTGTTCTAAAGGTATGGAAAACTGACTGGATTTCAAAGACAAGCCATCCAGTTCCTCATTTACCAATTTGACTGTTAGGCTGAAAAGAGAAAATAATTCTTTCTAGGTTACTCTTTTGCTGAAATTGTTACCAGCATATTGGAGAGAAAATGACAAGATCATCAAAAAGCTAGGTTTGGGAGATTTTATTTAGGATGATGGATTTACGTGGCTTCTGTGCAAAATGAAAACCAAAAATAAATAATAATAATAATAATAATAATAATAATAAAGCAAAGACTTACTTTCCCAAGAGGCTTTTCCTTCTTACTTGTGAATGCAGGTCTCCTTGGAAAGCCTGGAGTTCCCTGGCATAGTTATTTACTTTGGCCCAGATAGGCCTGGGTTTTCAATTACAGGAAAGGTTTTAAAACAACAAACAACAACAAAACCCTCACAGTAACAATAATGTGAGAGACCAGAGGCAAAGGCAGCCTTAAGCCATGTTTTTATGAGATTGTATTGGAGGCTGAGGCTGTTTATTGGGGAGCTGGTCCTTGTGAAAGGCACATTTCTTTTTTCGATTTGGAACTCTGGGGGCTCCCTTCAAGGAAACCTTGCCCGAGGTCAGTGAGTGTCCTCTCCTCTCTCTGCTTCATTCCTGTCGGGGATGATTTAATCCTCCCCAGCTGCCTGCTGTTGGCTACGCCAGAGGGGTCCCCTGAGGGTTAGTACCTGTGCCTGGTCCTACCTGATTCCGGGGCTGTCCTGGCCAGACAGCACCTGTCATCCTCCAGGTTTGAAGTTGGAGCTCCTGGGAGAATTGAACCTGTGTGTTCTTGTGCCCACCTACTTGGAAAATAACCATTCCTTAGGGATGAGAGGGAAGCAGCCAGGAGGTACGGTGCCCTGTTCCGGACCCACGGAATGACGTCTGAGTGTCAGCTCACGGGGGCTGCTACAAAAGATCCCAAATGGAAGCTAAAATAGCGCTGTGCTGTGATCCCGGCAGGCCCTGAGAGCACACTCTCTCCTTCTCCACTTTGTCATATCAGCTGAGCCAGATGCTGTCAGAGTATGCTCTTTTTCCCTGCCAACAATCATCATGCACTTGAGACCAGGATATCAGTCCGATTTCCCACACCCTGCATGACAGAACTTCTTACTCCCATTTCACAGCTGCAGAAAATGAGCCAGGAAGAATGGTTAACTTGCACAAGCCCATTTGAGGGGAAGCAGCAGAGCTGTGCTGAGACTCGATTTTATCTGATGCCTGAGCCCATGGCCCTTCTGGACAGGTTCCTCGAGTAAACAACACCAATACAGCACTCTGAATTTATCTGATGAAGATTGGAGCAGGTGAACTAGGAACAAATGCCACCAAACTATGAGAATTAGGAAACACTCTTGCACATGCTGGGGATGTCAGCAACTACTAGAGGTATTGCCACAGCACAGCCTTGGTGCTGTCTCCAGCACAGCCTTGAACTCCGTGTCTACAACACACATTGGCATGGGTGGTGTGAATCCCAAATTCCAGGTGGGGTTAGGTGCTGCCCTTACTGCTTCTGTTGTGGGGTTTCCTTGTTTCTGGTGTAACTCAATTATCCTAACATACTACTCTTTTGATACATCACATTATATTGATGCTGGACATTTTTTTTTTTTTTTTTTTTTGAGATGGACTTTCTTTCTTGTCACCCAGGCTGGAGTGCAATGGCGCCATCTCAGCTCACTGCAACCTCCACCTCCTGGGTTCAAGCAACTTTCCTGCCTCAGCCTCCTGAGTAGCTGGGATTACAGGTGCCAGCCACCATGCCTGGCTATGTTTTTTGTTTGTTTTGTATTTTTAGTAGAGATGGGGTTTCACCATGCTGGCCAGGCTGGTCTCAAACTCCTGACCCCAGGTGATCCATCTGCCTCGGCCTCCCAAAGTGCTGGAATTACAGGCGTGAGCCACCATGCCCAGCCGATGCTGGACATCTCTTAATAAATTCTAAGCCAGGTGTGGTGGCACACGCTTGTATTCTCAGTTACTAGAGAGGATGAAGCAGGAGGATCGCTTCAGCCCAGGAGTTCTAGGTTGTGGTGAGTCACGATCCCCCTACAGCTCTCCAGCTTGGGTGACAGAGTGAGACCTCATCTCAAACAAAACGAAATGAAATGAAACAAACAAACCAACAAAACCCACCACCAACAAAACAAAACCAACAAACAAAAAACCCCAGATTCTAAGTAGTAATATGGCTAAACCCAAAGGGAACTCAAATTACTAACCCTTTTTGGGTTCATGCCATCTGTTGACTGGCGTCTGCTCAGAAGGGATGCACAGTTCATGTAAAGCCAGTCGATGCATTCAGTGTTGTATTGTCCTTGACTCAGTGTGGTCTGTGCTTGCAAACTGAGTACATGTATTAAGGCTTACTTGGTTTTCTATTTTAAGGAATTAGTGTAAGAATTAACTTTTTTCTCTATTTTTTCCTTATATAACTTGCCCATCGAGTTCTTTCCAATTGTGTCATTAGAAGCCTGGTGATTACGTGCATGACAAGTATTTCTTTATTTAGTTATCCTCTTTTTTTCTTATTTTTATTGTTCAGACTTGAAAATTCGTATATCTTGAAATATCATCTTTTCATTTTCTTTGAAATATGTCTTTTGTAATTTCAAAACTGCTGAAATTATACTTCATTCATCCATAGCTTTGATCAATTTTCTGCTCTCTTTTGTTTTACTAAAATTAAATTGATCCTTTTTTACACTTTCATTTACTTTTGAGTTGTATAATGTTTTAATTTATTTATTTTTTAAGTCTCCATTCAAATAGCCTAATGTCATTGTTAAATCACTCTTTCTTACCTCCTTGTACATAAAAGGTCATTTTGTTATAAAATAAAAGTAGTAGGGCTTCTTTTTGGACTCCCCATGCCTCTGCATGTATTTACACTTCTGTTTTGCGCCAATTTTATATTTTTTAAAGCACTGAAATGTCATCCTATGTTCTAATATTTTGTAGCATTAGAATTTTTCATAGCTCTTCTTTCTTCTTAGGAAATATTTGTTTTTAAAAACATGTTTACTTACCAATTATATTTTAGAGACATTTTGACTTAATAATTTATTCCATTGGTATTTTGGTTATATTTCCATTTAAATATAAATAGGAGCTTGGGATGAGAGCATCCTCTCACCATTCCTCTTTCCTCATTCCCTGGAGTCTTCTTGGCTGACTCCAGGGTGCCAGTGGAAGGAGTATACCACTTGATGTCCTGTATACCTACCTCCCTGCTAGTTTCCTTGTGGCTGTAGCTTTCCATAGAGTACCTGCACTCAGCCATGGCAGAAAAAGCACTATGTCCTAAGTCACTAGTGCAAACATTCTAACTCGACCATAATAATTGTGGATTCAAAAAATGTCCATAAATATATATATTTAGCTCCATTAAAAATAGTTGTGTTTAGCTGAAAAGGCTATATCAATACCCTAACGACTGATGCTTAATTTCTAATTTTTTTGCAGTTGAAACAATATTAAAATAACTCTTTTATACCTATTTTAGATACTTTCCCAATTGTTTCCTCATGAAAAATCTCTCAAATGAGAATCTTTGGGTCGAAGAGCATGCACATCTCACAATTTTAAAACATCTTGCTTACTTGACTTCCTGAAAGGTTGTACCAATATGCATCTCCTTTCAGTGTTCATACTTCATTTTGATTATTTGTGTGTCTCCTTTGAGTATTTGAGTGGAGAAATTATTCCTCATTCATCTTTATAATGCCAAAGTCTCTAGCTCAATGTTTGAGAAAGTGCTAAATAAATGTTCATTGAATGCACATTGAAAGAAAAGCAATTATTTTTCAATAGAAAGCCAAAAAACAGCCCTACTTCTCACAAAAAAAGAGAGAAGGAAGAAAAAATTGGTTTATTTCTTTCTATCAGTATCCAACTAACTAAAAGGTTTGCAAAAAGTTTACTTGGGGAAGGAATTTTGGACTTTGATGGAAAGATGTTTGGAAGCCTCGACTCCTAAGTGTAAAGGATCTAGGCAGATCAACTAACTATAGTTGCTATTTGGCACTTGGACTCTCTCTTAGCTTTGACTTGTGCTTTGTTGGAACCCCTTGTGTGAACACTGAACTGTGTTTTCCTGCAGTGCTTAACAATAAGAACTTCAAAATACACCTGGGAAAGTCCCCTCTTTTGAGAGGTTGGCATCTAGAGGCCCCAAATGCCCCAAAGAGACACAATAGAATTTCATGCTTCCTTCAAAGCCCTTTGTTTCCAGAGACAAGGGCAACAGACTAATTATGTGCTTTACTTTAGCTTCCTTGATATTCTAAACTTAGGGTGTTTTCCTCTTCTCTCAGACAATGAGATCTTCTGGCTAGCTCCTCCCTTTGAAAGGCTCTCTTTCTTTCTTATTCATTTACAATTTTATTTTTGTACCTAAGCGTTTTATTCTTTGTGGTTTTTAGTTGCAACCAAATCAACATACCGCATGAGTCACTTGGAGGATTTAAAAATGTATTTAAACTCAGTTTGGAAATTGTTTGTTCAAGACAGATGGAAAATTACATATTTAATCTGTGGGCCTGAGCTTCTGTCCAGGTACCATCACAAATTAGTTCCAAGATATTGCACGAAATAATAACTTTATGACATGCAAGATGTAAAACTGGGACAGTATTACCTATCTCACTGGTTGTTGTGAGGATGAAATAATGAATGAGCAAGTGCTTGCAAATGCTCCATGGTTATGTGGACGAACTACTTAAGGATAGGGCTTGGTCTTCACGCCTGAATTCCCAGGAAAGCCTCATTCAGGAGTTGTGTATGGCTCTGCTTCATTTAGTATCACAAGGACATTCATTCTATCCTCTGGACAGAAACTAGGTCATGTTGGTTCACTGCTATTTCCCCAGTCACTGTAACAGTGCCTGACGTGGTACACAATTCCGAATGAATGAATGAGTGAAAACACTTATTTTTATTGTTTTAGTACACCACAGTTTATTGATCTATTCTCCCATTGATGGGTTTTGCATGCTTCCAATTTTTTTTTTCTTTCACAAAAATGATGAATGCTGTGTAAACAATTTTGAGTGTTGAGCATACCGCATGGTTCACGTGTATAATTCCTTCTTAACAACTGTGTATTTGGTTAAATCATATGGTTTTCTTAAGGTTGAAACCAGTCTAATCTAACAAAATTAATATGGTTCAATTTACTACATAGTTATTGAATTATTGGGTTTAGCTTACTAATATTGTCAAATTGCTGTCCAAAGTTCCTGTTTATCCATATGGTCACTGACAATGAGTATTGTCAGACTTTTTACATTTTCCCGAATTGGTGGGTGTAAAATGATGATCTCATTGGGGTTTAATTTGCATCTGCTTGAGTACTACTGAAACTGAGCATCATATAAGGTGTTCATATTTTGCTCCTGTCTGATCATTTCTTTTAACTGTGTTTGATTCTATCATTTCCTACTCATTGATTTGTAGGCATTTGTAGGTATTACAGACACTTCATTGTCAATTATATATGTTGAAATGGATCGTTCTAAGTCTATGGTTGGTCTATCCACTCTTCAAATGGCTTTTCTGAAGAACAGAGATTTTAAATTTGTAAATAGCTTGTTTCTTTTGTTTATGATTTTTGTGTCTTATTTAAGCATAAACAAAACATAAAGAAAACTGTATGTTTTCTTCTGAACATTTTTTAAAAGTTTCTTTTACTTTTGGCTGGGTGCGGTGGCTCACATCTGTAATCCCAGCACTTTGGGAGGCTGAGGAGGGCAGATCACTTGAGGTTAGGAGTTCAAGACCAGCCTGGCCAACGTGGTGAAGCCCCATCTCTACTAAAACTACAAAAATTTGAGAGACATGGTGGCGCAGGCCTGTAATCTCAGCTACTTGAGAGAGTGAAGCAGAAGAATTGCTTGAACCTGGGAGGTAGAGGTTGCAGTGAGCTGAGATTGCACCACTGCATGGCAGCCCGGGTGACAGAGCAAGATTATCTCAAAAAAATAAAAAGAAAGTTTCTTTTACTTTTTATTGAGACAGGATCTCACTTTGTCATCCAGGCAGGGTGCATCGGTGAGAACACAGCTCACTGTAGCCTCAACTCCTTGGGCTCAAGCAATCCTCCTGCCTCAGCCTCCCAAGTAGCTGGAACTATAAGGACACACCATCATGCCTGGATAATTTTTTTATTTTTTGTAGAGATGGGGTTTCTCCATGTTGCCCAGGTTGGAAGTTTTTTTTTTTCACGTTTAGAGTTTTGTATGTGATGATGAAAAAGACCTAATCTATCCCTGCCTCCTCCATCTCTACTCTCAGAATAACAAGTTTTATAGCACAATTTGTTGCAGAAGAAATTATTGTCCCTTTGATTTGTCAACCACCTTTCTCGTATGTCAAATTTCCAAATATGCACAGCTCTATTCCTAGGCTGTTTCATAGGTTACTTTGCTTGTTAAGAAACTAATAGCATAGTGTTTTAATTACTATTATTTTACGTAGCTTTCTTATATGAAAGGACAAGTTCTTTCAACCTGTTGATGAAAATTGTCTTGGGTATTTTTGATCATTGTTCTCCCAAGTACATTCTAGAATCAGCTCATTAAGTACGATAACAGCAGCAAAATCAAAACAAACAAACAAAAACCTTTTGGAATTCCATTAGAATTGCATCGAGCCTATAGATCAATCTGGGTAGGATTAACATTTTTAAGGTACGGAGTTTGTTTTGTTTTTGAGATAGAGTTTCGCTCTTGTTGCCCAGGTTGCCGCAGAATGGCGCAATCTTGGCTCACTGCAACCTCCGCCTCCTGGGTTCAAGCGATTCTACTGCCTCAGCCTCCTGAGTAGCTGGGATTACAGGCATGCACTACCACGCCCGGCTAATTTTGTATTTTTAGTAGAGATGGGGTTTCTCCATGTTGGTCAGGCTGATCTTGAACTCCCAACCTCAGGTGATCTGCCCGCCTCGGCCTCCCAAAGTGCTGGATTACAGGTGTGAGGCTCTGTGCCCAGCCGGTATGGAGATATTTTAATGCAGTAATGATATTCATCTGTTCATATATTTAGCTTCTCTTTGCTGTCTTTCAATAAAGTTTTATAATTTTCTTTATGAAATAATTGCACATACTTTAGTTAAAATTTTCCCCCAGATGCTTTATCTTTTGTTGATAATACAAATCATATGTTATTTAAAAACATCTTTTTTGATTAATACTTGCTATTGTAGACCGTTATTGTGAGGTAGGTATTGGATTCTCCTCCTATGATAGTAAATTCAGAATTTTCTTCCTGTAATATAATATTGTAATATAGTGCAATTGTTGTGCTATATATTTTGAGGTTAAATTATTAAGTATACACATGCATAACCTTATTATAGTTTTTTGGTATCAATCTTTTTGTTATGTATTAATCCTCTCAATCATTGATTGATATTCTTATATATTGACAAGGATAACAGCATTCCTTGTCTTAAAAATCTTTGTGTGATATTAACATAACTAATTTGTTTAATATTTGCCTACTATATCTTTTCTTCTCTTTATTTTAACAATTCTATGTCCTTATATTTTAATTGTATCCATTCTAAATAGCATATAGCATTTTTTTGAAATCGAATATATCAATGCTTCTCTATCTATATATATCACAAATATATATATACATATGTATTTGCAAAATTTGTTGTTTAAAGGCCATTTGGCTGGTTGTCATTTTTTTAATCCTACTTTTGTAAATATTGATGCATTCGCATCTAATGTGGAATATTTTGATATGTTTAAGGCCAGACTGATTTTTTTCTCCTATTGTTAGTGAGTTGCCTTTTTTTTTTTTTTTAATCTGTTGAGACACCTGTGGTAGTCTTTATTTTTGAAGTTCAATAGCTTGAAGTTTAATGGCCATAGTTTAACTATGGCTTGTCTTTTTTTTCTGAAATACAGTATTCTCTTTCATTCTGCAGATGAAATCTTCTCTATTTCAGGGAAATTCTCCTATCTTATATCTTTGAGGAATAACCTCAAAAATTATTTTGTTCCATTTGTTGGATTGTTTACTTTGGGGATGCCAATTTTCCTTATGTTGTATAGTCTTTGTTTTTCAAATATATTAGCTTTTGTGTCTTAATATTTTGCCTTTAAAAGGTTTTAAAATTCATTGCTGTTATTGTAAGCTGTTTCTTATTCCAAAATTGAAATTTAACTAGTATGTATTTTCTTTTATGGTTTCTAAATCACTTAACATTCTACAGTGATGTTTTTTTTTTTGTTTTTTTCCTTAGATCCACAATCTCTTTTTTCACTCATTTGTTTATATCTTTTTTTTGAGCCCTTGTATTCTGAATATTTGTCCTTATTAAAGTGTTCTTCTTAATGAGGCACTTGTAAAGAAATTCTTCATTTTGTTTGAGTTGTTTCTTAGCCAGGCAAGCTTTATAACTTTATTTGGTTTGCTTTATCTGTTTTTGTTGGTTTCTTTCCTTCCTAATGTTTAGATAGGAGTTGTGCACTTTGTTTTATTGCCACCCATGCTTGGGGAGTTCAGCCCAGGTATTATATTTGTTCTTGACTCTCTTTTCAATAAATCTGGGACGAGTTTTATTTCTCCTTCAATATCTAGTGTGATCCCTGAGCATATCCTGTGTGCTCTAATCATCTATGGAAGGAGAATATTGCAAATGGTCAGGAGGGCCAGGGAGAAGAGTGAGGGAAATCATCTGAGATGCAATACAACCTTTATTAGACCAGTTGGGCTCTCTACTCTCCTTTAAAAAATTGTTAAACATTTTATGTCATGTTCAGTTCATCTAGTTGTGGAAATTGCTCTCCAGCTTTGGATTCTTCTCACATTTTGTATGTAGTCCTGGAGGCTTCCCCAAGAGTCAACCTCATTGTTCACTTTCCATGTTTATTTGATCATTCTCAGTAGCAGTTTTTCCAACTCGTCTATCAGAAGCAGGAGATAAGGAGACTCCTTTGGGGTGCTCATCTCCATGGATGGGTATTGGGGATAGTTACCAGGATTGTGAGGGGACTTTGTTATATCTTTAGAGATTGTCAACTGAGTCCAGGTTGAGGCATGGTAAGCTTATCTAATCTGCTCTAGAAACTTTTTTTTTTTTTTTTTTTTTTTTTTTTTTTTTTTTTTTTTTTTTTTTTACGTTCTGGTAGTTTTTTTGTGTTAGGCAAATACAAGTTTATTCCTGCCTCCTCTAATTTATTTTCTTTTCTCTCCCCCACCCCACCCATTTTGTCTGAAAGAAGAAAAAGTCTGTGAGGAAGTTTCAATGTATCCTTTTATGCAGAAGTCCTTTTTGTGTACATGTTCAGCTGTATGTATTGCTAATGTCTTCCCAAATGCCACTGTGGCTCAGCTGTGTTGATGGAACCATGGAAAGGTTTATATTCATGCTCCGGCCACAGGGTGAGAGGAATGGGAGTGGAACAGGGATCTGCGCGTCCACGAAATTCATGGTGAGAAGTGCCTTGCGGATGGGAAGCGCCCGGGTACAGGACTGAGCACTTCCACACTCTGCTGGCGGGAGCTTCTCTTCTGGAAGAGTAGGAGGGCTTTGTGGTGGTTTGGTAGTGGGGGGCATTATTTTGTTAACTGCTAATAGGTTTACCAGACGGTTATTTTTCTTGAGAGGAGAGACTGTGGCAGCGTCGGCGTCAGTGCCATTTGGATAGCAGAAGTGCCAGTTTCTGCTTCTGCTTGGGTCACTTCCTGGTGTTAAGAAGTCAGCACTGGACGGTCTGAGATGTGGGAGATACGGCGAAATCCTAGCATTAATCAGACAGCATTCCTATTTAACAGGGATAGGATTCAAAATGTTAAGCAAGATTCAAGGATAATAATGATACATAAGAAGAAAAACGTCACATAAAAATGTGATGAGAAAGGGAAGGCTGCCTTTGCACCCCTGGAGAGAAATAGTCTTATGAAAGGGTGATTCACTCACGCACAATGGAAAATGACGCGGCAGAACTGGTGTCTGGCTGCTTTTCTCTTGAATGGAGCAACTTCAGACTCAGAACAATGAAAGATATTTTTTCACTTGTGCTTTTCAGAAGGGCCAGTGACCAGCTTGTAAATAAAACACTCTGAGATATTGTTTTTTAGGTTTAATTGGAATTCTGTTATTATTTCAAGATCCTTAGAGATCTCAACGATAAGATTTTCTTCCAATATTATTTTCATTTGAAACGAGAGACTGTTGATTTTTAAGACTGGACTGATAAATGCTTGTGATTTTAGAGTTGCTACTGACTATTTTAATTTGGCTTTGGCAGGGTCCTTTAAATGATATTGTCTTGGTGTGAAGGGAGCAACATCCAGATACTATAAATAATAGATTGATAAATTAATGGCATGAAAGATTTAGACAATAAAAAAGCAAATACAAAATTGGAGAAAATATTTGTAATACTATAAGCCATGAAAAGGCTGAATTCTTTAACTAAACAACTAAATAGAAAAGGATGATTTTAAGTCAGTAAAATAAAGAACAACTTAATAGAAAATAGGAAACTGGAAGAACAAAGAATTAATAGGCAAGGAATTATTATATGCTTAAATTATGAAAATGCTTGATCTTAGTAATTAAAGTTATCAGTATGTTTTGCATATCAGCTTGACAAAAAATTAAGTTTGTTAATCCTAGGTGTTATTGAAAGTGTAATCAGAGTAAATGATAATTGGTTTAGTTTTTAAGGAGGGCATTTTGGTTATATCCATCCAAATTAAAAATCCACATTAAAAATCATATACACTTTAGTGCAGTAATCCCATTTAGCAATGGTACCTCATGGATATACTTACAAAAGTCTGCCAAATATGTAAAATAAAACCTCATGAAGTTAAAAGTTGGGATTCACTGAATTGCGTCTACTTGATTTCATAATGTGCATTGGTTTTAGTATGTTGCTGTTCTGTTATCTGTAATCAACTATAATAGAGTAATATATTTGATGGTTTTGGACCAAAATGCATGCTACACATGTGTCTGACTTTGATGGCCTTTACCTTTTCAAGAAAACTGTTGCAAATTTGAGCAAAATTTTCCTAGTTGTAATATTTTAATAGTGTCATGTAATGTAAAACATTTAGAAATACTCCTAAGAGAGTTTTCAATGTCAAGCAGAAATGATTCTTTTCTGAGTAAATACCACCCTAATTGATAAAAAAAAAAACAAAAAACAAAAGAAAACCTCATGATATCACTGGCCCCAAAGAGAAAAACATGCAAATTTTCATGATGAAGTGATTGGTTAAATAAATAAAATCCTACAGTGGAATATTATGTAGTCGTTAAAAGTAAGGAGGTGGAACTATAAGTGCTGTTGTGGAAAATTGGTTCTAACACATAATACATATACATGTATTTTGTAAATAGATAGTTTATCCTATAGGAGAGTGGTTGTAATTTTTGTGTTCTTTTAAAATTTCTCAACCATACATATGTTTGTTTACATATTTATAATGTCAAAAGTTATATGAGTCTTGGGTCTATAAACCATTTTCTGTTTTCTTTATAACTGCTTGTCTTAAAAATAGCTATCATATGTTATTAAAATGAAAAAGAATAAAAAACCAAGAAAATTATGTGTTTATTCTTCTTAATGCTATCAAGTTATCATTTAATATGAGGTATATTTTTTATTTTGCTTATGTATATTCAGTCAGAATTAATGATAGAATCTTCCCCCACCACCTCTCTACCCCAATACTCCTGTAACTTATTAATTTGTTACAGAGAATGACCAAAATGACTTAAATAAATAGTTATTTCCTGAGTGTCCTTGACCTTTCTTTATAGTTTAATTGTGGTCCCTTGAACCAGAGGGCAATCTGCAGGCATTTTCTTTGTTATCAGAATGTGTGAAACTGGGTTTCAGGACTGTGTCAGAGAACTTTTAATCATGATGCACTTTTGGCACAAGAAATACCTTCTCATGGATTATTTCAAAGATGGTGATTTATTTTTAATTTTTAATTTTTTTTTGAGATGGAGTCCCACTCTGTTGCCAGACTGGCATGCAGTGTGTTGCGATCTTGACTCACTACAACCTTCACCTCCCGAGTTCAAGCGATTCTCCTGTATCAGCTTCCCGAGTAGCTGGAATTACAGGTGTGTGCCACTACTCCTGGCTAATTTTTTTTTTTTTTGGTAGAGATGGGATTTCACCGTGTTGGCCAGGCTGGTCTTGAACTCCTGACCTCAAGTGGTCCGTCTGCCTCAGCCTTCCAAAGTGTTGGGATTACTGGTGTGAGTCACCATGCTCGGCCAAAGAGGGTGATTTCTTTTCTTCTTTAATTACACCAGGGATGGAAAAACTCTTTTCCACCTGTGTTTTGTCTTGATGGCTTTAGGCCACTCATCTGGTCGCATTTAGATCTGCTTACAGAGAAGGATTACTGCAATGGGATATGACCACGGCAGTTCAAAGAATGAAGAAACCAAAGTGACCAGAAGTTCATGTTAGTTCAAAACATTATAACTGGGAATCTGAAACAGTAAGACATCCTCTTTGGTGTTTGATGGAGCATTCTTAACTTGCAGATTTTTAGGTTTCTGTTTGTGCATTTATTCAATAGCTTGCCTATTTTTTGTCTGGCTATAAACTTTTGCATTTGTAAAATGATGTCATCTGAATTCAGTACAAGAGTATCCACCATAAAACAAGTAAAGAACGATGACAGTAAAATTAATTTTATGATAATTGAGGCTTTTCTATTAATTTTTTGAGCTATACCTTATAGTTGGTGATTTTTTCCTCAAATGATTAAATTCCATGTGTCAATGGCAGTTCATTTTCTTTTAACTTTGAAAATTTAAGGTTGTACAAATTATTGCAATCATTTCGAGTAGCTCTTTTGTAGTCTGTGTCAAGAGATTTTACTCCAGTAATCTTAGTTTTAGGAGTTTATTCTAATTTTAAGACAATTCAAATGAAATATTATTTATACACAAAATGTTCTTTAATAGAGGAATGTGTGAATTATGGTGTATTCATTAGGTAAGAATTTTATGCAACAAGTAAGCTGATAGTTATAAACCTCATGAGGCAATATTGAAAATATGCATAAAAGAAGGAAAATGAGAAGTGGATGCTACCACCAAAGCCAGCAAAATATCTATTTGGGTAAAAAAGTCAGAAACATTAAAGAAATTAGAAAAATAAAAATAGTTGCTATATTGAAGTATGGGAAATATGGGTGAAGTTATTTATTTCTTTAATTTCTCTAATGTTATAAGTTCTGCAATAAATAAAAGTGTGCAGAAAAAGGAAAGAAGCAAAGCTGGGTCTGATGGGAGAAGAACAAGAAGATGACACAGTCACAGATCTGGATGCAATGATAAATAAACTAGGCCTTTTCTGTGGGATCCTGTCCCAAATGACTGTTCTGAGACACAAAGCAGGGATTACAATGACCTCCTTCAATAGATGAAAATATTGTAATATTTTACAATTTATTCAAGTGGTATTGTTTTTTTAAAAAATTTTTCTAGGTCCTTTTCCTTGCTGAATTCTTCTGGCCTTGTATCCTGTTTATAATTCTGACAGTACTTCGTTTTCAAGAACCTCCCAGATACAGAGATATTTGTAAGTTTTACTTTTATATGCTTTTGAATTAATCTTTGGAGAAAAAAACTCATAGCACTCTTTCTTGTGTTTTATAAACTCTGAATGCTGAGTAAAACAAATAGGTAGGGTTTCATTATGACAATAACAACATATCTGGAGTACATGTCAATAAACCACAATTTAGGTTTTGTCTTTTAAGAATGATATTTACACAGGTTCACTCAATCTAACACACAGATTTATTCTTCTAATTAAAACTAACACAGTTTGGGAATAGGTAAATAGCCATTACAAATATAGAAAGAGTAGAAGAAGTATAAGTGGGAGATGCATTGCATAGTTTACCAGCATGATATTGATAGTAATGTTGATGGTGATGATGATGGTGGTGAGAAAATAATGATGCTGATGATATGATGATGATGGTGAAGATGGTGATGATGGAGATGATGGTGATGATGATGATAGAAATGATGATGGTGATGATAGTTATAATGGTGATGAAGATGATGATAGTGGTGATGGTGATGATAGAGATGATAGTAATGAAGGTGATGATGATGGAGATGATGATGATAGAGATGATAGTGATGATGGTGATAATAATAGAGATAATAGTAATGATGATGAAGGCGATAGTGATGATGGTGATGACAATAGTGGTGATCTTGATGGTAATAAAGATGATAGTAATAATGATGGAGATGATGATCAGGAAAATAGTGATGATGGTGATGATGGTGATGGTGGTGTGAAGGAAGGATATGGTTGGGGATGTGTAAACAGCAAGTTATCCACAGAGGTGGCTATTTTCTAGTGACGTTTGTCCTGAAAAGTCCTATTCTGTGTAGAAAGACTTTTTTTGTGTTACCCAATATTTAACAACTATATTTAAGCATTAAGAATTCAACTGGCATTAATCTTGAAGTTTTGCTAAAACTAAAACTCCTACATTTTATATGAGATGGGAAGAAGCATCCTTTTTATTCTTCCTTCTCACAGCTTGTTCATAGATAGCTGTGTCTGGAAGCTTGGCTGTGCATGAGAGGTATTTCCACTCGGTCAATGGGGAAGCTCATAAATCCTGTAGCTATGGCTGCTCAGAGCCATTCTGCCTTGAAACATGCATACTGACTCTGGAAGAAAGGTGTTAGATATGAAGATGTTTCATTTTGTTTGATTTTTTTTGTCTGAGTCCTTAGATCTTCTTTAAATTAACAGCAAGGTTAATAATATAACAATATATTATATTACAATTTCAACTCAACAGGAATTCCATTTCTGGTAGTAGGTATGTGGACTTATTTCTTCTTCGCATCTATTTCTAGGTTATTTGCAGCCCCGAGATCTGCCCAGCCGTGGTGTTATCCCCTTTGTTCAAAGCCTTCTTTGTAACACTGGATCAAGGTGCAGGAACTTCAGCTATGAAGGGTCGATGGAGCATCATTTTCGGTGAGAGAAGCACAAAGATCTTTTTCAGAAATCTCAGAAAGCTGATACGTAGGACAGGCCTCTGCTTTTTGTAAAGCCTCGATAATTTGGGATAGGTCAGAGATCATGAGAAGTATAGAAATTAAAGTTTTATTAAATTCAGAGTCACATAATTCTGGCTCCAACTAATGGTTAGCTTCCAGCAGGAGATCTTTCCACTGCCACTTGCAGGACTCGCAGGGTAATAACTGATTAGCAAATGCCATTTGCATGTGATAATTTGTTTTCTGTAGGTGAAAACTATGACTTCAAAATTACTTGTCTAGCAGACTTTTCATTTTCGTGCCACATGCCCCTAGAACAATTATTTTTTGAGCTACCTACTGGGTTTTTTCTACCGTGCTATTAGTTGACCAGAATCCTGTCCCTAGCTGACAGCAAATAAAAACTGGGCAGTACTGCTTTATTTGTCATAAACCACCTAAATGGACTACAGGACAGGTAAGCTGCCTTCTCTGAGTCTCTGAATGCTGAGCTATGCAACTGACACTGTAGTTGGCCTTAAAACTCAAGAAGAGAAGGAGAAGAAGAGACAAAGTGAGGGGGTTTCACTTGGGGGATCCTGAATGCCCTGGAAACTTCTCCCAGGTGAAGTTAGGAAGGGAAGGAAGTGACTAGTTGATTATGAGAGTTTGCATTTATCAGAGTTTTATTTAATCTGTATTTACTAATATTAAATAATCTAAGATGTTTGAATGTAAAGCAAATGTTGACATATATGATCTTTATCCTTCACCTTTAAGTTACAAGAGGAAAATTAAAAATTTCCAGAAAATTTTCGGCATATCAGGTACAATATTTATAAATGGTGTTGTTTTAGTTCATTTGGGCTGCTATAATGAATACCATAAACTGTATGGCTTATAAGAAACAAATATTTATTTCTCATAGTTTTGGAGACTGGGAAGTCCAAGATCAAGGTGCCAGCTGATCTGGTATCTGGTGAGAACCCTTTCCATAATAAATGACACCTTCCAGCTGTGTTCTCACGTAATGGAAGGGATGAGGCAGCTCTCCAGGGTCTCTTTAATAGGGGCACTAACCCTATTCATGAAGGCTCTGTCCTCATGATCTAATCACCTCCCCTATATCATCTTAGGGGTTACGTTTCAACATAAAAAGTTGGGGATGGGAGATGCCAACTTTCAGACCATAGTAGGTGCTTACTTTTTCTGAGACAAATCATACAGAAATATGATATAAAGAGGCTCATTTGAAAATACTGCAAAGTCATAACCCTGAAAAGTTCAATGGCCTTTTCTTGAATGTGTGGAGAAGGGAAATATACAAAACTGTCTTTCTTGGAAGCATTAGAAGAGCTTGAGACTTAGCAATGTCTTTATTTCAAGTCTTCTTACATCTCTTCCTTACTTGGAATGGGAAGTTTAAATGATGTTGAAGTGGAAAGGATATGATTTTGTGGCTAAACAATACTGGCTCTGTTACCTTTGGTTCTGTGAATCTGTGCAAATTAATTAACCTCTCTGAATCTGTTCACTCACTTTAAGTTTTGTGAATGTTAAAAACAAATATAGAAAACATCTAGCACAACGTATGGCACAGAGGCATTCAACCAATGGGAGTTAATAATAACAAATTCTTATTACTATGGCTGTAACAATTATAAAAATACTACTTGAAGACCAGGTGTGGTGGCTCACACCTGTAATCCCAGCACTTTGGGAGGCCGAGGCAGGCAGATCGCCTGAGACAAGGAGTTCAAGACCAGCCTGGCCAACATAGTGAAACCCTGTCTCTACTAAAAATATGAAAAAATTAGCCGATGTGGTGGCAGGTGCCTGTAATCCCAGCTATTGGGGAGGCTGAGGCAGGAGAATTGCTTGAACCCAGGAGGGGGAGGGCGCAGTGAGCCAAAATCGTGTCACTGCACTCCAGCCTGGGTGATAGAGTGAGACTCAGTCTGAAACAAACAAAAAACCCAAAATTACTTGATACCAGGAAATAATCGACCTTTGTTTTCTTTGTGTTTTTCTACGTCAACATCCTCATTTCAATGTGCAGAAATTCAGGGGTTATAAAAGCAACCTGATGAGATTCTTCACCTAACATTCTGAGAGTGGTAGTCAGGTTAATAGTTCACCAGCATTGCAAAGCCTTTAACTTTGAGAACCAAGAATGAAATTCCTCACCTTGTCTAGTAGCGCCCAAGGAAGAGGTATAAGAAATACAAAATAAAATAGGGAAAGGAAATTTTAAGGAGTAAGGAAAGAGGGGAGAGGGAGAAAGGAGACAAGGAAGAGTGAAGCATGCTGTCAATAGACCTGGCCACTCGACCAAGTAGATTTCATGTGTTTTCATATTGGAGCAACTGTGGATTCAACTGAAGTTCAAACCCATAAATAAAGACTCCTTCCTGATTATTTTGTGGTAATTGTCTCGGTTTAAAAACACCTGAAAGCACCTGGGTGCAGTGGCTCAGGCCTGTAATCGCAGTTCTTTGGGTGGCCGAGGTGGGCGGATCACGAGGTGAGGAGTGTGACACCACCCTGGCCAACACAGTGAAACCGCATCTTTGCTATAAATACAACAATTAGCTGGGCGCGGTGGCGGGCGCCTGTAGTCCCAGGTACTCAGGAGGCTGAGGCAGGAGAATTGCTTGAACACGGGAGGCAGAGGCTGCGGCAAGCCGAGATTGCGCCACTGCACACCAGCCTGGGCAACAGAATGAGAATCTGTCTCCAAAAAACCCCCCAAAAACAAAAAACAAACAAACAAACAAGCAAACAAAAGCCAAAAATACAAAAACAAAAAAATCTGAAAGCAAGTGTCACAGTTAATGTAGTTCATAAGTTTCCATGACCTTTCTAATTCCTCAGGTAAGTTCACTTGGGGCAGAAATCCCAGGTACCATCTGATGTAGTTTACGATTATGAAAATCAGCTTCCTCATTCCTGTTTTTGTTGGGGGGTTTCCCCTTCATTTTAACAAGAGGATTTCAGAAACATGAAGCACTGCAGGCAACAGAACTGGATATTCTTGCTAGTGTTAGTGGTCACTCCTATTTCGCTTAGTTTAAAATGCTTTGTAATGCGAATATGCCGTCTAAACCCGCCCCTCACTTACCTTTCACTGTCTGCCTACCTTCGGGAGGCTGATCGCCACACCCATGCCGGGGCACGCCCACCCTTGGTCTACAGCACCTGGTGCCTTGCCTTCTCGGCTTTGGTTGGGTGACCTTTCATTTGCAGTTTCTTGAAATGTTTCCAGCCATTTCCTACTGGTCTCATTTGGTGGTCATCAATATTTTTATTTATTTTTTTGTCCATCCTCAAACATGCCCAGATACCCCGAGGATCATCTGACCCTCTCTGCCTCTTTTGCAGCAACCATACTGCCTGGTTCTCAGCCTTATTTGATTATCACCTGCTGCCGCCTCACCTCAGCTTCTCAGTTTGCTTTTCACTCTCTTGACGCTCTTTTTTTTTTTTTTTTTTGAGACGGAGTTTTGCTCCTGTTGCCCACGCTGGAGTGCAGTGACACGATCTCGGCTCACCGCAACCTCCAACTCCTAGACTTATAATTTTTTTTTGTTGTTGTTGTTGTTGTTGAGACAGAGTCTGGCTCTGCTGCCCAGCACTGCAACCTCTGCCTTCCGGGTTCAAGCGATTCTCCTGCCTCATCCTCCTGATTAGCTGGGACTACATTGCCCAGACTAATGTCCTAGAGTGTTTCCCCAATGTTTTATTCTATTAGTTTCATAGTTTCAGGTCTTAGATTTAAGTCTTTAATCAATTTTGATTTTTTTTTTTTTTTTTTTTTAGTGTGGCAAGCGATAGGGGTTTAGTTTCATTCTGCGTATGGATATCCACTTTTCTCAGCAGCATTTATTGAAGAAACTGTTCTTTCCTCATTGAATGTTCTTGGAGCCTTTGTAAAAAATGAGGACTGTAGTGTGTGGATTTATTTCTGGGTTCTCTGTTCTGTTCCATTGGTCTCTGTGTCTGTTTTCATGCCAATACCATGCTGACTTGGTTACTAAAGCTTTGTAGTATATTTTGAAGTCAGGTAATGTGATGCCACTAGCTTTGCTCTTTTTGCTCAGGATTGCTTTGGCTATTTTAGATCTTTGTAGTTGCAAATAAACTTTAGGATTTTTAAAAAATGATTTTTTCCCCTATTTTTATGAAGAACATCTTTGGTATTTTCATAGCGATTGCATTGAGTCTGCAGATTGCTTTGGGGAGGATGGACATTTTAACAATATTGAGTCTTCCAATCCATGAACATGGAACATCTTTCTAATTTTTGTGTGTGGTCTTCAATTTCCATCATCAGGGTTTTATAGTTTTCACTGCAACGATTTTTTACTTCTTTGGTTAGGTTTATTCCTAGGTATGCTATTTTATTGGTAGCTATTATAAATGAGATTGCTTTCTTGGTTTCTTTTTCACATTGTTCACTGTTAGTGTATATAAATGCTATTGATTTTTCTGTTAATTTTGCATCCTGCAACTTTACTGAATTTGTTTATCAGTTCTAATAGTTTCTTGGTGGAGTCTTTAGGTTTTTCTAAATATGAATCATGTTATATGCAAACAAGGATAATTTGACTTCCTCCTTTCCAATTTGGATGCACGTTATTTCTTTCTGTTGCTGGATTGTTCTGGCTGGGACTTCCAGTATTATGTTGCATAAAAGTAGTGAAAGTGGGCATTCTTGTTCCAAATCTTAAAGAAAAGATCTTCAGTTTTCCCCGATTCAGTATGATAGTAGCAGTGATTTTGTCATATAAGGTGTTTATTGTGCTTGACTGTGTTCCTTCTATATCCAGTTTTTGAGAGTTTGTATCATAAAGGAATGTTGAATTTTATCTAATGCTTTTTCAACATCTATTGATATGATTGCATAGTTTTTGTCCTTTGTCTTTTGATGTGATGTATCACATTGATTAATTTGCATGTTCTTGCATCCTTGGGATGGATGAATTCCACTTGGTCACAATAAATGATCTTTTAAATGTAATATTAAATTCAATTTTGTCAGTATTTTACTGAGAAATTTTGCATCTGTGCTCATCAGAAATATTGGCCTCTAGTTTCCTGTTTTGTTATTTTTTGTGTGTATGTCTAGTTTTGGTATCAGGGTAATACTGGCACTGCAGAACGAGTTTGACAGTATTTCTTCCTCTTCAACCTTTTGGATTAGTTTGAGTAGGATTGGTATTAATTCCTGTTTAAATGGTAAAATTTAGCAGTGAAGCCATTGTTTGGGTCCTGAGCTTTTCTTTGAAGGGAGAATGTTTATTACTGCTCTCTTACTACCTGGTATTGATTTATTCAAGTTTTGGATTTCTTTATGGTTCAGTCTTGGTATGCTGCATGTATCTAGGAATTTATTTTTTTC
Organism: Rhinopithecus bieti; assembly: GCF_001698545.2. Lineage (NCBI taxonomy): Eukaryota > Metazoa > Chordata > Mammalia > Primates > Cercopithecidae > Rhinopithecus > Rhinopithecus bieti. The sequence continues at coordinate 625,853 of NW_016804488.1, forward strand.
TCAGTTTTTCAATTGAAGAGAACACACAAAAAATAGAAAGATATTCTATGTCCATGGGTTGGAAGAATCAATATTAATAAAATGTCCATACTCTTGGCATGAGCCCTGGAGACAGAGCTTGCAGTGAACCGAGATCATGCCACTGCACTCCAGCCAGGGCGACAGAGCGAGACTCTGCTCCAATGATTCTTTGTTGCTTTTCTGTTTGAATGATCTGTTCAATGCAAAATATGGGGTGTCAAAGTCTCCAGCTGTTATTATATTGAGATCTATCTCTCTCTTTAGCTCTGTTAATATTTGCTTTTTATATATGGATGCTCCACAGTTGGGTGCATTTATATTATTTTATTTATATTATTATATTTATATTACATTTCCCTGTCTGAGAGGTCACATATCTCTGTCACTCCAGGATTTGTCACTGATGACTTATTTATTTTGGTGAGGTTGTGTTTTTCTGGATGTTCTTGATGCTTGTGGATGTTCATCAATGACTGAGCTTTGAAGAGTTAGGCATTTATTCCAATCTTTGCAGTCTGGGCTTGTTTGTACTCATCCTTCTTGAGAGGACTTTCCAAGAATTCAAAGAGGAATAAATGTTGTGACCTAAGCCTGTGGTCACTGCAGTTGTTTCAGCACTAGCTGTTTCATTCCTAAGCCCAAGAATACAGCAACTCTTGGAGGCTCCCAGATAATCAGCCTTGTTGGACTTAGGGAAGTTAAGAGAGCATTCTCTGGGTTACAGGTTGAAGTCTCTTGCTCTCTTCCTTCTGCTTCACCTAATCAGAAGGAGTATCTTTCCACACAGGGCTGCCTGGAATTGGGGGAGGGGTGATGCAGGCACTCCCATGGCACCATGTTGGATCGCAACTGAAACTCATGTTCTTCCTGACCAGTACAGTACTGGGGCTTACCCGAGACCCATGGCCACTACTTCCTGGATGCTGCTGATGTTCATTCAAGGTTCAAGGTCACCTTACTCAGGAGGAGGCCAATTCTGCTGGGACTGAGTCCATCCCATCAGGGCAGCAGATTCTCATCTGGCCTAGATGTGTCTAGAAATGCCATTGGGAAGAAAAAGCCTGGAATCAGGGGCTTCAGAAATCTGCCTATTACTTTATTTTACAGTGGCTGAACTGGTATCCAGCTTGCAAGACAAAGTCCTCTGTAATATTCCTTCTGCCTTCCTCAAGCAGAAGTCTTTCCCCAAGCTCCACTGCCTGGAGTTGGGGAGGGTTGATGTAAGCACTCTAATCGCTACTACAGCTGATATTGCATTGGCACTGCAACTCCCCTGCCTTCAAAACCAGTAGAATACCAGGGCTTATCTAAGGACTGCAGTTCTTGTGGCCTGATTGCCACTCAAATTTGTTTGGGGTCCCAAACCACTTTATCAGCCTGTAGTGAGGCCAGCCAGGACTTGGATACTTCTTGCTGGGGCACAGGATTCTCATCTGGCTCAGGGCTGGTCTAAATGCTCCCTCTGTGGGCACCAGTAGAATTCTTCCCTTTTTTGCATTCTATTGTGACAGGGCAGCACTGACTTTCAGTACAAAGATTCACACTCAGTTTACTCTCCCTCCCTCAAGCACACAGAATCTTTCTCCATGCTGCACTGCCTGGGATTGAGTGAGAAGAGGTAGGCAACAGAAGACTGTCCTTTCTTCTTCAAGGCCTCTTTCCATCTTAAATGTTATGAACATTAAAAAATAAATCTTTGTGTGGACAAATATTTTAATTTTTCTTGGGTTAATACCTAGGAGTAGAATTCTTGGGATAAATGTTTAGTGTATGTTTAGCTATACAATATATGTCCAGGCTGTTTTCCAAAGTGTTGTGCAATTTTATGCTCCCAACATTAATACATAAGAATTCCAGTTGTTCCACATTCTTGCTAACACTTGTTATTATGTTGTTCTCTTGAATTTTAGCCATTATACTGTTGTATTTTGTTTTCTAATTGTATTTTTAATTTATGTTTTCTTGATCAGAAATGATGTTAAGCATCTTTTTATATGTTTATTGGCCATTTCAATATTTTTTGAGGAAAGTGTTCAAATATTTTATACAATTGATTTTTTATTTTTGGTTTTATTGAATTCTTAGAGTTTTTTTTTACATATGCTGGTCACAAGTCTTTAATCATGTGTATACGTATTATACATGTATTGTAAATATTATTTTCTAATTTATGCTCTGTCTTTTGAAGAGCGGGGGTTATTTATTTTGATAAAATATAATTTATCATTTTTTTCTATCTTGATTTGTGCTTTTGTGTTTTCTTTAACAAAGAAATATTTGCCTAATATTTTGAAGATCATTCAGATTTTTTCCTGTATTTTCTTTTAACAATTTTAGCTTTTGTTTACAGGTACAATTTATTTTCAGTTTGTTTCTTTCTATGGTGTGAGGTAACTTTTGAGGTTTATCTTTTTACGTATGTATATATAATTCTAGTAGCATTTGTTGAAAAAACTTCTATTTCATGAAAATACATTGGGACCTTTGTTTAAAATCAATTGATTTGTTAATAGTATGAAGGACTGTGTTTGGACTCTCAGATCTGTAGGTTTCGTTTCACAACATCACAGTATAGCAAGTATTACAACAAAGTGAGCCACATACATTGTTTAGTTTTTCATTGCATATACAATTTATGTTTATATCTTAGTCTATTAAGTTTGCAATAGCATTGTCTAAAAAATGTACATACCTTAATTAAAAGAACACTTTATTGCTAAAAAATGCCCATGATCATCTGAGCCTTCAGTGAGTCAATCTTTTTCCTGGTGAAGATCTTGTTTTGTTGCTGATGACTGCTGACTGATCAAGGTGGTGGTTGCTGGAGATGGAAGTGGCTGTGGCTGTTTCTTTAAGCAAGACAGAAATGAAGTTTACTGCATCATTGACTGTTTCTTTCATGAGATATTTCTCTGTAGCATGTGATGCTGTTTTATAGCATTTACTTACAGTAGGACTTCTTTCAAAATGAGAATCAATCTTCTGAAACTCTGTCACTGACTTACCAACTAATTTTATGTAATATTCTAAATCCTTTGTTATCATTTCAATAATGTCCACAGCATCTTCACCAGAAGTAGATTCCATCTCAAGAAGCCACTTTGCTTGTTTATCCATAAGAAGCAACTCCTCATTCATCAGTTTATTATGAGATTGCAATAATTCTGTTACATTTTAAGGCTCCACTTCTAATAGTAGTTCTTTTGCTATTTCCATCACATCTGCAGTTACTTCCTCCACTGAAGTCTGGAACCCACTCAAAATCATCCATATATTTGGAACCCACTCAAAATCATCCATATATTTGAATCACTATCTAGGACTCTATAGCTTTATGAAATGCATTTCTTAAATAATAAGATTTGAAATTTGAAGTTACTTCTTTCTCTACGTGCTGCAGACTGGATGTTTGTTAGCAGGCATGAAAACATTAATCTCCTTGTACATCTTCATTGGAGCTCTTGGATGACTGGCTGCATGATCAATGAGCAGCAATATTTTGAAAACATTTTTTTTTCTGAGCAGTAGGTTTTGACAGTGAGTTTAAGATATTCAGCAAAATATGCTGTAAACAGAGGTGCTGTCATCTAAGCTTTGGTGTTCCATTTATAGAGCACAGACACAGTTGATTTAGCATAATTCTTAAGGGCCCTAGGATTTTTGTAATGGTAAATAAACATTGGCTTCAACTGAAGGTCACCAGCCGTATTAGTCCCTAACAAGAAAGTCAGACTGTCCTTTGAAACTTTGAAGGCAGGCATTGACTTCTCCTCTCTAGTTAATGAAAGTCCTAGATAACATCTTCTAATGCAAGGCTGTTGCATGTACACTGAAAATTTGTTGTTTAGTGTAGACACTTACAGCAATTATTTTAGCGAGATCTTCTGGAGAACTTGCTTCAGGTTCTTTATCAATGCTTACATCTTCACTTTGCACTTTTATGTAAGGGAGATGGTTTATTTCCTGAACCCTCATGAACCAACCTCTGCTAGCTTCAAACTTTTCTTCTGCAGCTTCCTCACCTCTCTCAGCCTTCATAGAACTGGAGAGAATTAGGATTGTTCTCTGGATTAGACTTTGGCTTAAGGAAATGTTGTGGCTGATTTGATCTATCCAGACCTCTAAAACTTTTTCCATATCACTTTCTTATCATTTGTATTTTCACTGGAGTGGCACTTTTAATTTTCTTTAAGAACCTTTTCCTTGCATTCACAACTTCATTAACTGTTAGTGAATTGCATTTATTAACTGCTTGGTGAAAGAGTCCTAGCTTTCAGCCTATCTCAGCTTTTAACATGCCTTCCTCACAGAACTTAATCAGTCTTAATAACTAATAAACACGGGAGGCAGAGGTTGCCAGGAGCTGAGATTGTGCCACTGCACTCCAGCCTGGGTGACAAGAGTGAGACTCTGTCTCTAATAATAATAATAATAATGATAATAATAATAATAATTCTACCTTCTGATTTAAAGTGACAGACTTGTGGCTCTTCCTTTCACTTGAACAACTAGAGGTCATTGTAGGGTTATTCATTAGCCTAATTTCAATATCATCATGTCTCAGGGAACAGGAAGGCCGGAGGAGAGGAAGAGAGATGAGGGAATGGCCAATCAGTGGAGCAGTCAGAATACACATAAAATTTATTGATGGAGTTCTCTATCTTATATGGGCATGGCTTGTGGCATCCCCAAGCAATTATGATAGTAATATCAAAGATCACTGATTGCAGAACACAATAGCAGATACAATAATAATGAAGATTTAAAGTACTTTTTGAGGATTACCAAAATGTGACACAAAGACACAAAGTGAGCTTTGGAAAATTGGCGTTGACAGACTTGCTCAATGCAGGGTTGCCATGAACCTTCAATTTGTGAAAAACACAGTATCTCTGAAGGACAGTAAAGCAAAGCATAAAAAAACAAGGTAGGCCTGTACACAATTCAATAATTGTTAGTTTCTTCACAGAGCTGGGCAACCATCATCATAGTTAATTTTAGAAAAATTTCACCAACCCGACAAGAAAATCTAAATGTATTAGCATACACTTCTCATTTCCTCCCAATCTCCCCCACGCCTAACCTTGGGCATACAACTAAACTACTTTCTGTCTCTATAGATTTTACCATTCTGGACATTTCCTACATATAGAATTTGTATAAGTTATAGGCTTTGTTTGGTGACTGACCTCTTTCATTCAGCACAATGTTTTTAAGGTTCATTCGTGTTGTAGCATCTAAAATACTTCATTTTAAAACTGAGGATCAACTAATATTCCATTGTATAGATATAGGACATTTTCTTTATCTTTTCCTCTGTTGAAGTACATTTGAGTTGTTTCTACTTTTAGGCTATTATGAATAATGCTGGAATATTCATGTGCAAGGTTTAAAAAAAGTATGTTTTTGTTTCTCTTGGGTATATGCTAGGTCATATGATAACTCTATGTCTAACATTTTGAGAAACTGTCAGATTGTTTTCCAACGTAGCTCTACCATTTTCCTCTCCCATCATCAGTGGTATAAAGGTTCAATTACTCCACATTCTCACCAATACTTATATTTCTGTTCTTTAGATTGTAGCCATCTAGGTGGATATAAGGAGTTATTCCATTGTGATTTTTATTTACATTTCCCTAATGGTTTATTATGTTGATAAACTTTTATGTAGTTTTGGCCATTTGTATATCTTCTTTGGAGAAATGTCTATTCAAATCTTTTGCCCACTTTTAATTGGATTATTTGTCTTTTTATTATAAAGTAGTAAGAATTCTTCATATATTTTACAGACAAGTCCCTTATTGGACATATGACTTCCACATCTTTTCCCCACCATTTTCTGGGTTGTTTTTCCACTTTGTGATTGTGTTTTTGAAGTAAAAGTTTTAATTTTCATGAAGTCCAACTTACCTATTTTTTTCTTTTGTTGTTTGTGCTTTTGGTGTCATATCTAAAAGGCTCAGCCTAATCTACAATCATAAAGATTTACTGCTATATTTTCTTCTAACAGTTTTACAGTTTAGCTTTTACATTTTAGCCTATTATCCATTTTGAGTTGACTTTTGTGTATGATGTGAGGAAGGGATGGTTACAACTTCATTCTTTTGCATGTGGATATGCAGTTGTCCTAAAGGGTTACCTTCTATCTATAGATTAGTTTTGAGAGAATTAACATTTTAAAAACATTGAATCATCCAATCCATGAGCATGATATAGCTCTCCATTTATTTTAAGCTTTCTTGAATTTCTCTCAGGATTTTTTCTGTAGCCCTCAGTTCTATGTATATTTCATTAAATGTATTCCTAAGTAGTTAATTTTTTTTGGTATTGTTTTAAACATCTTGATTTCTCAAAGAACTAAGAATAGAACTACCACTGTATACAACAATTTCATTACTGAATGTCTATCCAAAGGAATATAAATCATTATATTAAAAAGATATCTGCTCTTGTGTATTTATTGTAGCACTATTCACAAGAGCAAAGTTATGGAATTGACCTAGTACTGTCCTCCAGTCCTTCCTCTCTGGCATAGATAAATGGGAGCAGTAATGTGAATCAGCCATAACAGCCTTCTTAGGAGAATTATTTCTGCCTTTGGATCTACTTAGAAATAATTCTCATTTGATAAGAATTTGTCCTGCTTACCTAAGCAAAAATTAACAAAAATTGTGATAGAAAGAATAATCATATTGCTTCACATTCCTTGCTTATTCTTGTAGTCCTTATGCTGAAAATGTGCATATCTCAGTATTAGTCTCACCACTGCCACACCTCTTCATGCTTATTTACGCAGTGCTGGGTGCTGGATGCTCCTCACACCATCCTATTAGGTGGGTAATATTTTGATCTTATTTTAAAGATAATCTCCCAAGTGTGACACTGCTTTAAAAACATTTTGACTCCAAGGGAGCTTTCATTGGGTCTAAGTTTTCTCATCTTCACACTGAGGAAGGGACCTGAATAATGATTTCCAAGGCCCCATTCACTTCTGACAACCTCAAGTGGATCCTTCACAGAATTGCAGGGATGTCTCTGGGTGCAGTAGTGGTCCTGGCCCTTTGAAGGGGTGATTCTCCGTGCCAGTCTGAGGGCTGAGAAAGTTCAGTTATCTCTGCTCAGTGGCCTTCTCTTGTCCTCCCCACTGTAATCTCTTTTATCCCCCACCTTCGCTTTGCAGGTCTTTTCCTAGCCTGGCAGGTTAAGCACTACCTGATAAAAGTCTCAATAAAGACCTGTACTTAGAAAGGAGGAAAATGCTCTCCACCCAAATCCTATTATAGCTCTGGGATTTCCCTGCAACTCTGGAATTCACCATCTCTCTCTCACACACACACACAAATTAACATTTAATCAAAGATTTTCTATGTATTTTTCTGCTATAAACATTTCTTATGTCAATGATAGTTCCTAATCTGGTCTTAAGGACAAATTGAAGTACTTTTGAGATAATAACTAGAAAAAGAACATAAAGCCTGCTCATTATTACCAGGGAAACTCATCTTGAATTACATCGATTTCTATAATCTGATAATTCTATGGTTTCCCAGGCAAATCTCATGTTTGGGTGAAGCAAGAGAGTTTGAATCATGGTTCACAGCTTTCAGAGGTCGTTTTTAGCCTTTAATATGAGGCCTCAGCAGAGAAGTAGTTTCTTGTTGTGCTTTTGAAATTCTGATCCACTCAAGTTGAAGGCCACACTTAAAAGGTAAGATTTCTGGCTGGGCATGGTGGTTTATGCCTGTAATCCCATATTTTGGAAGGTCAAAGTGGGAGGATCACTTGAGGCCAGGAGTTCAAGATCAGCCCGGGCGATATAGCAAAATCCTCTTTCTACCTTTTTTTTTTTTTTTTTTTTTTAAAGCAAAGCAAAACAAAACAAAACCAGGTGAGATTTCTGTTGAGTGTATGTAGCAACCACCTGTAGTAGAAGGTCATCTGAGCCAGTGCTCAGTTCTCTGGGCTCCAGTTCTCTGGCTCCAGTTTTGCTGCAAACAGTCTGTTTGCTTTTAGCAAATTCACTTTGATTATCTGGGCCACATTTCCTCATCTCTAAATAGCTGACTTGAAAGTCATTGAATTTATTTTATTCATCAATAAATGTTGAACCTGCTTTGACTTCATTATAGATTGTGAGAATTAAGTGATAATATTTGTGGAAGAGATTTACTGTAACTCTTTGTGATGTAAGCTTCGTTATTCTTTCATGGTAGATTTACATGTTGACAACTGTTAATTCATTTTCACTATGTTCTCTAATTTGTAAAATAAAGGTGTGGAATTAAAAAACTAAAACATTCCCCATAATTGTCTCTGTCTCCTCCTCATGCAGAGATCATATCATGTCTCTACTGTTCACTGATGTGTTTATTGCACTGCACATCACTGATGTGCAGGGCGTGCTGTATAATATGTGTCAAATAAATTAAAAAGAAAAGGCTTATAAACATAAAATGGCTGAGCTTTCAGATAATACAGAGAATGAAAACAATTTTCTAATTTTAAATTTGTGAAGATTTTTAAAATAACGATTTCTCTTTTGGATGAGGGTCAGGTAAAATGGGCTCTCAGGGTAGATGATGGGAGCGTAAATTGGTACCAAGTTTAATTGAAAACAATTTGGGCCGGGCGCGGTGGCTCAAGCCTGTAATCCCAGCACTTTGGGAGGCCGAGACGGGCGGATCACGAGGTCAAGAGATCGAGACCATCCTGGCTAACACGGTGAAACCCCGTCTCTACTAAAAAATACAAAAAAACTAGCCGGGCGAGGTGGTGGGCGCCTATAGTCCCAGCTACTCGGGAGGCTGAGGCAGGAGAATGACGTGAACCCGGGAGGCGGAGCTTGCAGTGAGCTGAGATCCGGCCACTGCACTCCAGCCTGGGCGACAGAGCAAGACTCTGTCTCAAAA
>NW_016804488.1:635012-666975 GCF_001698545.2 Rhinopithecus bieti
AAAAAAAAAAAAAAAAAGAAAACAATTTGGTATCACGAATCTTAAAAAATGCCAAGGAAACTTATTATTGTTAAAGAGCTTCATTTGCAGTATTTATTCTGTTTAAAGTTTGTCTAGGTTCCAAACTGCAGCTGACCCCAAGAAAGTCAACAACCTGGCCTTTTTAAAAGAGATACAAGACCTGGCCGAGGAAATTCATGGAATGATGAACAAGGCAGAAAACTTAAAAAGACTTTGGGCAGAAAGATCCAACACTCCAGGCAAGTAAATCTCTCATAACTGTGACACTACCCACTTGGACACAGCTTAGGGAGAGCTGTGGAGGCTGTGGGAACCCAGAATGTTTTAAAAACGCTGAACTCCTGCCTGTGCTAAACTGTCATTGTGAGTCTTTGATGGATGAGGCCAGCACCTGTAGACGGTTGTAGAGGGTGGAGCTGGATTCTCTCTCCTCAACCCCCTGGAAAGGCACCTTGTGCAGTGCACACACTGCACAACCTTCAAAGGGCTGCAGACCATCCTGACTTTGTCTCCACAGTTACCTTCTCACCACTCTGCCTACTCCTTTACACTCTTCCGCTGTTGTCTTCCTTTCTTGCTTTCTTATTCTGTTTTAAAAATCTGTCTCCACCTTCCCCAAACACACACACACACACACACACACACACACATTCCCAATTTGTTTTCTCCTTCTTGTATATTTGGATTGGTCTTTTCCACGTAAGTAACGCTTTAAGACTGGCCTTGGATGATTTATTTACTTTGAGTACAAGTCTTTTGGATTATTGGGGTGAATTATTCCCTAAACAAAAGTAATTTCTGTTCATTATAAAGAATATCCACATTATAAATGGCTTCATCTCATTTATAAATCTACAGTAGGGAAAGTTAGGATGGATAAAGATCTTAGAGAGTTTGGCTTACAAACGGAGAAGTTTGCACCTCAGAAGTAGGCAGCCAGTTGCCTCTCTTCACATCCCTGAGTCATTGCCTACTGCGATATTTGTTAATAAATGGGGGCATTCAGTTAAATTTGAAATTTAGGTAACAAAAATTTGTTACTGTATGTATGTCCCAAATGTTACATACTTTGGTAAAAAATAATTTATTTCTAATCTGAAATTGAAATTTAACTGGAGGTGCTCCGTTTTAAATTTGCTAAATCTGATACTCCTAAGTATACAGCTCCAACTAAAATTCCTATGTAATTTTTTCTTTCTTCATGGAGTATATGCAAAACCATGAAATAAGGAGTTTGGCGGAAACATGAAGAATGTGCTTCCCAAGGCAGATGGCATTATGTGATATTTTTAAGAGACAAAATAGCACCTTTGTCCAGGATGGGGCAGGGCTGGCCATGGCCTCCCTGAAGGCTGATTTCACAATGGACCCAAAATGTATCAACAATAGACCAGAATAGTTTCAAACACCGAAGGATGGAGTTCTTATATTATACTCTACTATGGGATCATTCTACTTGTGTAAAATTTGATTTTCAAATGAGGCTTTTAACATGTTGTTGAAAAAATAATCAAATTTTTTTGAGATGAAGTCCCCACTTTATTTCTAGTTTTCTGTTATTTGAGTCATTTTCTATGGTGTATGTAACTTACAATAATCTGAAAAATTATAATTTCACTTTTTTCTCTTCAAGTTTTCTTTCATGTTTTCTTTTATAAAAAATGTTCATTTATTCCCTCTACCCTATCCTGAATTTTGCAATGCCCAGTGAAATTAGATAGTAATAAAATAATACAATACCCTTTGGCAAATTGTTGAAATTTGGTTTACCAGTTAAATTTTTTCCATGAATATACTTAGATTTGGAAATCTACTATAATAGCTTTCTTCAGATAAATCTTATGAAGATAGATTTTTTCTTCAATTTTGGTGTATTTGGCTTTTGGGCCAGTGCTCTTGGATACTCCATTTGACTTTAGAAGTAAAGTAGACATTTAGCATGTGCTTTTTCATTGATGATTGAACTAATATCTCTTAAATCTTCTTTATTATAGATTCTTCTTATGGTTCCAGTTTTTTTACAGTAAGTATCTTAGCAATAGTTTGAAAATTAGTCTTCAGAGACAGAATGGTTAAGTTTACAACACTGAAGTTTACGTTCGCAAAGAATTATTTCTAATGACTTGACTTGTATACCAATTGTGTAGAAGCTGGATTTGAGAGAGCTAAGATCTTTGTAAATATGGACTAAAAGACAAGTTTGAATTTTCTGAAGCAAGGTTCTGGGCCTGTGAAAAGCAGAGGTGAAACCTGAGGCCGGCAGGTGGTGGGCGATCCACAGAGTTGCTTTGCAAGATGGCTAAAGAGTCTATCTGATCCCAGGGACGGTCTGAGATTTGTGCTTGATACCTAAGCGGTGATTCCCTCGAGGCACGAAGCCCTCAGTTAAGGCACTAGTTATCAGCAGGGGATGATTTTGACCTCCAAAGGATATTTGTCAATGTCTGGATGCATTTTTGGTTGTCACAACTGTGCACCAATGGGGAGGGTAATATTAGCCTCTAGTGGGATGAGGCCAGAGATGTTGCTAAGAATCTTAGAAAGCACAAGACAGCTTTTACAACAAAGAATCATCTGACCCAGAACATCAGTAGACCGGTTGAGAAATCTCAATTTAAGGTGAAACCTTGACAATATTAAAAATTCTTCCTTGCTCATACTGCAGTACCAGACACTGACTGACTGTACAGGCCTTTGTAGTAACATCGCACTAACAGAAGCACCTGAGTCTGTATCTGTTTAATTCTAAGAAAGATTTAGATAGCTCAAAAAAAAAAAGCCATAAAACCATTCAGAGAAAAGTAAAAGAATAGGGCCAGCTAATGAATCCTGGAATGAAGCAGGAATGTCAGTGTATCCATTAAATAATGACACTAGCAAAGAGTATTGAACAAACACTTAACTAGGAGCTTTCTGATGCAACAGGTCAAAAGGAAAATATAGGACACACACACTCAAAGTCTTACAGATAATGAAAGAACTTAAAAATAGAATAAAGCATCATTTAAATGATTACATTAGCATTTAAAAAAGAAATTATAATACTTGATGCTTGTGATGTTGTAGCTTAGTGATATAATCTCATATGGTTGTGACAATAAAAAAAAAGATATAATAATTTTTGGAAAAGCAACTTGATTTTTTTTGCCCCTGTAATTGTTCTGAAAATTAATGTTATGTATAATACAATAGAAATAAAAAGCTGTATGCATAAAATGTTCATTGATAATGATGGATAATTTGAATTTCCAAGGTAAGGTGACCTTGATGGGCTTCTTAGTACAGTCACTTAATAATAAGTATGGTATGTGGAAAATGAGTATGTTATTAGATCAAGTGCAAAAAACAGAGGACATTATCATATCCATCGTATGTTTGTGCTGTAAAAACATTTTGGTACAAGGAGTGGAAGAAAAGTGGCTACAGGAAAGCAGTTCTATTTGTTACAATGAAAGATTTCTAGGTTGCTTTTTTCTTATAGAATTCTGATGAAGATGTTATACTGTTTGATTTTCACTGAGAGTGAAATGGCTATCTGAATAATCTGAGCAGAGAAATGGTGGGACTTGAAGTGGGAGTCCATGTAGGGAATCAGCTTATCCTTCTGTGCAACAAATGAAGGTCTTTCAGAACAGACGCACAGTTAATGAGGGAGGTAGTGAGATGCGATGGTGATTTTGATATATTTTGGAGGTAAAATCAGTAGGATCTGTTGATGAATGTGAGGTAGGTTATAAGAGAAAGAGAAGAATCAAGGATGACTCTGTGTGGTTTGACCTCAGTTACTGGAAAAATGGAGTGGTTGTTTACTGTGGATAGGGAAAGACTGAAACAGGTTTTTCCGAGGGGAGGGGAGAAGAGGGTAAAAAGGAAATCAGAAATTGATTTGGGGGCTGTTAGTGAGATATCCAAGTGGCATTGCCAAGGACATTGTGGGAGTTTCCAGCTTGGAGCTGAGATAAACTCTTTTGGCTGGATATATAAATTTAGAAAGTGTTGGTGCATAAATGACACTTCAAGGCCATCAAGGGAGAGTGTGTTGACAGAGCAGAGAAAGTGGACTGAGCACTGAGCACTTGCATTTGAAAAAGATTGTCAGGCAAGGAGGAAGAAGGTGAGAATGTGGGGTGTCGTGGAAGCCCAGGAAGGCAATTTTCTAGGAGATGGGGATGATCCATTGTCTCAAGTGTGGCTGATTGATCATATAAGAAGAGGACGGAGAAGTGCCACTGGGAGTAGCAGCATGGAATTCATTGGTGATGTTGACAAGAAAGGCTTTGATGGAATGATGAGGGTGAAAGACTGATTGGCATGGATTTAAAAGAGAGTAGGGGCACTCTGAGCTCGGTGGCTCATGCCTGTAATCCCAGAACTTTGGGAGGCCAACGTAGTCCAATCACTTAAGGTCAGGAGTTCAAGACCAGCCTGGCCAACGTGGTGAAATCAATTTTCTACTAAAAATACAAGAATGAGCCAGGCATGTAATGGCGGGTGCCTGTAATCCTGTAATCCCAGCTACTCGAGAGGCTGAGGCAGGAGAATTGCTTGAACCTGGGAGGTGGAGGTTGCAGTGACCTGAGATTGTGCCACTGTACTCTAGCCTGGGTAACAGAGCAAGACTCGGTCTCAAAAAAAAAAAAAAAAAAAAAAAAAAAAAAAAAAAAAAAAAAAAAAAAAAAAAAGAAAGAAAAAGAGAGAGAGAGAATGGGGGCAAGTAAGTGGAGACAGAGAGTGTATATGACGCAAGATGGTAGGCTGTGAAGCAGTGAAGCATGGGGTGGAAGCTGCTGGGCATTGCAGAGGTCTTTGGTGTCTGCTCCCACCCTGCTGGCTCCCTAATTTCTCCCCAGCTAAGATGGACAGTTCCCCGAGAGCTCAGACTCCTGGTCACAGGGGCGAACGTCAAACATGTGCTGAGAGTATTTTGCTTTCTGTTCTTCCCTGAAGTCAGTTCAGCTTGAGAGGGCAGGGGAGCTAACAATCCCATTGCAACCCACAGCTGGGGTGACCACCAGACTCACATTGCCTGGGACTGAGAGTCCCTTGTTCCAGAAAACGTCTCAGTCCTGGGCAACTGGGGAAGGTGGGTCCAACTTCCCCCAGCAATGGATCAATTCTGGGCAGCTCCTTTGTTCCTGAGAGGTTTTGAGGATTCAAGCCAGCATGGTCTGTGCAGGTCCTTGATGGCTGTGACTTTTCCCTCTTTCCTGTCTCATTCTTTCCACCTCCTCAGCTCCTTCTTCCTGGTACCATTTCCTGAACAAGCCACCTATACACAAATCCTTGCTGCAGGGGAACCTAAACAGAGACAGGAGATATGGATTTATTTTCCTTCTTTATTTTCTTTATTATTATTATTTTTAGAGACAAAAAATGCTCTGTCGTTGAGCTTCAAAATCCTGGGCTCAAGCCATCCTCTGGCCTCAGCCTCCCTAAATATTGGGATTATAGGCGTTAACCACCGTGTGTGCCTGCCTGCCTTCCTTCCTTCCTTCCTTCCTTCCTTCCTTCCTTCCTTCCTTCCTTCCTTTCCTACTTCCCTTCCATCTTTCTTCCCTCCTTTCCTCCCTCCCTCCCTCCCTGTTCAGTACAGATGGAACCATTCATTTTTTTCCCTAAATTTTTTCAATCAATGGTTGATTGAATCCAAGGATGCAGAACACACAGATATGAAAGACTGACTGTACTTCATTGTGTACTTCTGAAAAACAAGATCATTCTTGTACATAACCACAGTACAACTATTAGAATCAGAAAATTAACACTAATACAATAGAATTATTTAACCTACAGACTACTTCCAGATTTACCAATTGTTCTAATAATGTCCCTAACAGCAAAAGAACATCTTGGATCATGTACTGCATTCAGTTGTCCTGTCTTTAGTTTCCTTTGTTCTGGAACGGTCTTTCTTTGTCTTTATTTCATCAGGATTTTTGAGTAGGTAGCTTATTTTGTAGACTTTCAATTTTGGTGTTGTCTGATGTCTGCTCATGATTGCATTTGGGGTTTTGCACTTATGGCAGGAATAGGTTGTGTTTTTTAAGATGGCAGATAATAACATGCTGATAGGAATGAAACAATAGAGGGGAAAAGAGAAGAGAGTTGCTGGACAATACTCTTGAGGGGTGGGAGGGCAGGAGGGCTGAGCTCAGTCTGAGGACTGAACCACTGAATTTGACTGGAGATGGATTTCTTTCTTTTTTTTTTTTTTTTTGCCAGAAGAATATATGATAGATTGTGAGAGGAGAAAAGAGTTGAGTGGGTATGCCAGGGAAAGGTCATTCAGGGATGGACCAAGTGCATGAGGGCAATTGGGACAAGAAAGAGGTGTTGGCAGAATGGAATATGGGGCCTGGTAGGGCTGAAGAGTCATTAGAGTTGAGGAACTGTAGAAAAGGAGTGGGGTTGGTTATCGAAAAGTGAGGTGCATAAAGTTGTAGCTATTGATAATGAAAATCAAGATTTTGACTAGAGAAATGGGTGATTCAAGCAAGTGAAAGAAAATATCACTGGATGGAAGGGAGATCAAGTAACAGAAGGGATGTGAGGATCATGAGATATGGAAATTATTGAGAATGGTGGCTGAAGTCATGCTGAAAACATGGTAGTGTGCTGGAAGTCAGAACCAGAATCCTCCATAAATGGAAGGAGCTCATTCTGGGAGCTTCCCAGGACCCTGCTGAGTTCTGAGACCCTCTCATCATTCCACTGAGAGTGGTGTGAGGAAGAAGGAGTGTGTCTTGTTTGGAGTAGTTGGATCTCTGGAGAACGCTTCTTTTCTTGTTTGTTTAACTCTATGTCATCTGAAAGATAAATGCTGTGACTTTTATGAGTGGTCTAAAATGGAGGATTCACTTTTATTGAAGGAATGGGAACTAGGCGGCGAGAAGAGAGCCAGCAACTGTGGAGCCAGGAACACAGAGTGTGGGGGAGTTCTTACTGGGATGTCATGGAGCGTTGGGGTGTTTTTCTACCTAGAGAGAACATGCAGGCTCAGTGAGGCACTGGAGATCCATGTTCCTTCTATTTTTGCACTTAGCCATTCTTGGCATATAATAAGAAAGCCTCAGTTATCTACAGAAATCCAAAAGCTCTATACCATGGGGCCAGCTGCATTTGCCTTCTGACCAAGCCATCAGTGCTCACTGAAATGTTGGGTTTTCTTGTTCATATTTGAATTATTCTCTTTTCTTTCATCATTTACATGTAAAGAACAGATCATTACATTCTTATCTAGGGTCTATGTCAAAGACTTTGTTGCTTCAAAAACTGTGGAAGTTTGTACAGCTTGTTACAAAAACTGGCCTTATTTTCTTCTTACCCCATCCATACCTTTTCCCCCCCTTGTCCATATTTTTAAGCCATTTAAAAAAACCCTCCAACTGACCAGGATAGCTTTAACATTGTGTTCAACATAGTGGCAAATCTGTTTAATGTAGTGACGTATAAAGTGTGAGTTTCTACCAGGAGAACGTCTGCAATTTTGTACCTTTGCAGCATCTGTCTCTCTGTCTTATTTACTTTATTCATAAAACTCTAGAGGAAAACTTTTGGTATTCTTTTTTCCCCATCAGATGGATCTCAATAAGACCGAGGAGGTAATATTGAAACTGGAAAGCCTCCACCAGCAACCTCATATCTGGGATTTTCTACTGTTACTGCCGAGACTACACACAAGCCATGATCATGTGGAAGACGGCATGGATGTTGCAGTGAAACTTCTCCAGACTGTTCTGAAGTAAGTGAAAAAGAAAAACTTATCTAAGTATTGATACGTTGTTTTTTTAACCTTATTTTTAAAATGGGAAATAAAAATTAGTAATTGTTGGATTTAAAAAAACTTCACAATAATGTTACCTTGAAATGACAGGATCTTCTGCACCTCCACGTCTGTCCCTCATCTGTCTGTGCACATATTTTATATATGGGCAGTGATGTTGTTCAGAGTGTGTGCCCCCTGATTTAAAAAGTTAGTGTCATACTTCAATATTTCATATGTTGTTATAGTTTATAAATGGCCATTTTTAATGGCTGCAGCATACATCATTCTGGTAAAGTACTATATACCATAATTTACTTAATAAATTTGGCATTGTATTTTTGGGTTTTTCTAAGTTTTTCACTATTAGAGATAGCCTTGAATGTAATAATGTCAACTAATTTCTTAAGAAATTATGCCATAGTTGCCCAACATAACATTCAGAACTGATAAGTTCAGTTGCTTCAGTTGTGTAATTCAGTGAGCTGGACATTGGTCTCCTATGCTGGATCTGACCTCCATGTTACATGGGGTGACCTTTGGGAGCATCCCTTCCCGTGGTGGGCTTCTCAAGCTTTAATCAGCATGGCCCTCTTTTATAAACAATTGAATTATTTTGTGTAAACCCATTGTATGAATAATGGGTTTTATTATTTTTCAGTAGCAAAGATTCATATTCTTTTCTGATTTTTAACGGTTATTTATTCTATCTGCCATTGGTGAGAGCGACCCACATCACCCTTAGCTAGGACAAAAAGGGCCCTGTCCTGGGGACTATGCTTTGGGGAGGTCCCCACTGTGGCCTTCCCTGGACTGTGCCTCTGCTCATGGCTCAGAATGCCCATGGGGTGAAGGAGATGTGTCCACAGAGCCCACACACCCTGATTCCCTCTCACCCTGGAGTTCCCTTATTTAATGGCCAGAGCCTGGTGAAACCTCTTTCCTGGCCCCTACTTCTGAGGGCAAGTCTTACCACTGTACTGTGCCTCCTCCAGCCCAAGGGTAGTCTTGGGATGGCTGCAGCCATCGGCAGGAGTGTAGGGTGGGAGGCATGGGTGCTGTTGGGCTTCATAGGCTGGAGGACCTACCTATGCGCACTGAGGCCTCTTAAGGTACAGACCAAGCTGAGGGTGGGGAGCACATAGGAGAGGAATGGGGTGAAGGCTGGGGCTAGGGACAGGTGCTCCCCAAACTCCCACATTCTGGTGCATAACTCTGAGGATCAGAAAATTCTAAATTTGAATGTAGCTTTCAAAGTTGTTATGAAGATCTATTTGCCAATGTAGGAAAATGGAACATATTTTGATAGTTAGTTAGCTTGATTTACAACTTAAGTATTTGAACATATTTGAAATGCGTCCCTTTGTATTCTTGCCCAAAGCTCTGACTGTGTTAGCAGTGAACAATTGAAATAATTGGGCTATTCTGAGAGACACAAAATTTAAAATGAGAAGATACTGATGACAGTTGTTGAACCATATCAGCTTCAGTATAAATTGTATTTCCATATTTTGCCTCAGTGGCATGACATCAAGAAAATCTGCATTCATAGAGACAAGTACTTGCAAGTGGTACCAGGTTTCAATGATATATCTTATAATCCTGGGATACTCTTCAATACACAAAGTTGTCATAAAAGATTTTTCCTGATGAAAGTCTACAAGGAAATAATCTGTTTGGAAGCACAGCTTATGACTGTGTTGGTCTCATGTTGCTAAAATGCAGATATATTACACCTTCTGTTGAGTGCATTTTCTAATCTACAAATATAAGCGTATTTATTTATAAAATAAAATATTAGTATTTTAAAAATAAAATTATTATCATGTATATGTAGATTCTCCCTCCCCAGAGCTCCTTGTTCTTTGAAAGAGTTTAACAGCCACTGATCAACCCTTGACTTATTCAGATCCATAGGTTAAGACAGGGTGGAGGATTGAGGTACATGGTATTGCCTCCCAAATATTAGACTGATTATCTGAACTTGAAGCAGCCAGGCTGACTGTTTATTTGCTTTTCTAACATAGCAGCTCTTTGCACCCTGGCTGGCCTCATCAGCTGCCCTATGGCAGGAAGAATCAAGGCCGCGTATAAAATAGCACTTATGGCAGAGCCAATGCAAACTTGAGTTCTGTGTCAAGGGCAGAGTGAAAGATGGCCTAAGTTCTCAAGTGTTTCAAGAGAAGACCTTACCTCTTACATTTAGTTACTAGTTCAGGGAGTTAGGGTCACATTAAAGCCACAAAGAATGCTGACATGTAAATGGTCCAGCCACATCTTGCAACAGCACTAGGGTCCCAGTCCATGGGATGTAAGTAAACCTAGAATTGATGCTACTTGTTTTGCTAACTACCCACTCATATTGCTTTTTGTTTTGTTTTGTTTTGGTTCTAGTTCCTTAATATCCCTAGAAGATTTAGATTGGCTTCCACTCAACCGAACTTTTTCCCAGGTTTCTGAACTTGTATTGAATGTGACCATTTCGACACTGACATTTCTACAGCGACATGGAGTAGCAGTCACTGGTATGGGTGCCTTGTAGCTATTGCTATATTTCAAAATGTTTCACTACTTAAATTCATTGACAGTTGACATAGAGCTAAAATGATGTTCCAAATGATTTAATTACAATTTCAAATTCAAAAAAGAATCAATTGTTTCTGTTAATACAAGACAAAAACAGAATAAACATTTGGAACTCAAAACTGAATTTGACTTTCTACCACTGTTGAAATTCTGCAGTCATTGCTAATATAAATGATATTTTAAAGTTAAAATTAACTGATTTTAAAATTCTTTGACTTTATTTCTTCTAATATTAGACCTATCACTAGTTCTGTGATTTTAATCTTTCCCTTCTCTAAGCTTCTATTGGGAGGAAATATTTTAAAAATGACAAAGCTACTAAGAGGAGGCAGCTTGATGTGGACTTACAGAGTCCCTAACTAAATAAGCAGCCCTACCACAGTGAAGGGAATAGAATTATATAGCTCTTTTCTTGACCCAGGATATTATTATTTCCTGAATTGCCAACTGAGCCTGAGCATTTTACTTTTAATTCCCTTCTTTTCTCTATTTTTCTATTTTGACTGTTTCTCTAAGGGAAATACAGTGAGAGAACAACAAAGTTGGAATTCATCCACTCATCCATTCATCCATCCATTTTTCCACTCATCTGTCCATCCGTCCACCCACACATCCATTCATCTATCCATCCATCCATCTGCGTACCCATTCACCCACTAAACAACCCATCAACCTCTTTATATGTCTATCCATCAATTCATCCATTAATCCATCCATTCATCCACTTACTCATCCATTCATTTATCCATCCATCTACCTCCCCATTCATCTACTCACCAACCCACCAACCCATTGATCTATCCATCCATCCATCCATCCATCCATCCATCCATCCATCCACTCACTCGTCCCTTCATCTATCCATCTAACTCCCCATCCACATACTCACCAACCCACCAACCCATTTATCTGTTCATCCATCTATCCATCCATCCATCCACTCACTCATCCATTCATCTATCCATCCGTCTACCTCCCCATTCATCTACTCACCAACCCACCAACCCATCCATCTGTTCATTTATTTATTAATTCTCTCATTGAATAAACAATGAGCACTTCCTGTGAGCCAAACACTTCCCCAGACAGTGGGAATAAAAAGCAGAATAACACCCAGTTCTTCAATGAGAACACGTGGACACAGGAAGGGGAACAACACACACCAGGTCCAGTCATCGGGTTGGGGGAGAGGGAAGGGAGAGCATTAGGACAAATAGCTAATGCATGTGGGGCTTAAAACCTAGATGATGGGTTGATAGGTGCAGCAAATCACCATGGTACATGTATACCTATGTAACAAACCTACGTGTTCTGCACTTGTATCCCGGAACTTAAAAAAAAAAAAAAAAAAGACATAGTTCTTACTTTCAAGGAAGTCATGTTTAGTAAAAGAGAGAGATATGTCAATAATAATAAACAAACAAGCAAACAAACAAAAAACAAAGACAACAGAGTGAGGATCTGCCATCTGCTTCAGGAAAAGCTTCAAGGAGGAGTTTTGAAGGGTGATTAGGACTCAATCAAAGAGATGAGGGAGCATTTCCGGAAAGAGAGAAGACTGTGTGAGCTACTTGGGCTTGCTGAGAGCTGTGAATGTTTGACATTCAGTGTGTCTGAGGTACAGTGGGCAGTAGCAGGGGGTGGCATAGAAAGGGAGCTCAGGCCAAAACACCAGTGGGCAGGGGAGCAGCAGAATTAGATCTGCATTATAGAAAGACACTTCTGGGCAGGTGTGAGGAGTGGATTGGAGGCACGCAGGTCTGGGGTTCAGGATCCTGGGATCAAGTCTTCCATCAGCCACTTTCTCCTGAGGTCTCAGTCTCCTGAACTATTATTATTATTTGAGATGGGGTCTTGCTCCGTTGCCCAGGCTGGAGTGCAGTGGCGAGATCTCGGCTCATTGCAACCTCTGCCTCCTGGGTTCAAGCAAGTCTCCTGCCTCAGCCATCCAAGTAGCTGGGACTACAGGCATGCACCACCATGCCTGGCTAATTTTTGTATTTTTAGTAGAGACATGGTTTTATCATGTTGGCCAGCTGGTCTCAAACTCCTGACCTCAGGTGACCTGCCTGCCTCAGCCTCCCAAAATGCTGGGATTACAGGCGTGAGCCACTGCGCCCAGCCCTGAACTATTGTATAATGAGATTGTTACACACAGAAATTTCTATAATCCCATTCAGAATTTTGCTGCTTCATGGAGCAAACTAACATAAAACTCTCTATTGCCCCAAATTCCACCTGTTGCTTCTTTCTTCTTGTTGCTTGTGACTCAGCACAGTGAGACCCACATAGAAAGGTTTTTTTTTTTTTTTTTTTTTTTTTTTTTTTTTTTTTAGCTTTCTGTAAGAGACAAGCTAGTTCATTAATGTTTAACTCAATTTTCAGGTTAGGTTCATTCCTCTGGGAACTATTTCTTATGCTGAGAACAAAACCCAGAGGTGTGGGGCGAGATGAAGAAAACACCTCATCGAAATCTTCCCAGTAACCTTAATTTAACAAACTCATTTAGAAGCTCAAGTTTTTGTATATCATCCAAATTACAAAAACCAATTTGCCTTACAATTGAAAATGTAATTACCGTTAAGAATGTAATTAAAATATACAATTTTCTATTAACTCTCCAGTGAGTCAAAGCTAAGGAACACTATTACAAAACATACTTTGAGAAGTAACTAAAAATTGTCTTCATGTCTCTTGTCTCCAAGATAAATTCTTTTGCCTGATGAGCCAATTCCAATGTGAAGAGGAAGGACTGAGTGGCCTCATGTGGCTTTAGGCTACTGGTCCAATTATGTTATGCACTGAAACTGTTAATCTACACATTCTGAATTCTCTGTTGTTTAGCAACAAATTTCTGAATCAAAGTTGTCTTTCACTTTTTGAGAAAGATTTTATACTTTTATAAGTATGCTACACTGATGTCACTATTTTGTCTCTCCTCTCTGGAACACTGTAATTCTAACACCTTCTGAGACTAGTGGAGATTAATAGTTACAGTTCAGCTTCGGGAGCCAGATCTTTTGGGTTTGAATTGGAGGCATAATCTAATAAGTGGGACTCTAAGAAAAAGGGGACAATTACCTCATAGTATTGTTAGAGGACTAAGTGAGCCCTCCCATGGTATATTCTTAGTCTAGGTCCTCGTACCTCTTCAACATACAATAAATGCTTGTTTTAATCTCAGATACCAATTTTTTTTCCTCCCATGATGCCATGTAAAGGCAATCAGACTGGAAACAAAAAGTCTTGTATTTCTGGGATTTTCCCCATTTTTAATACCTTCCTGAAGTCCCTGTTCACTTGGTCTGTCTTTGTAAATGTCATGGATTGTGCTTTTTTTGTAGACCTCACTGCAATTATAAGGATCCTATGAGATAATGCATGTGAAAATGGTTTAATAGTGGCTGGCAGGTGAAGGGACTCAGTCAATGAGTGTTGAACCATGATCTGCAACAATCTAGTTTCTAAATGAAGGTTGAAGGTTCAAACACAGCTTGAAATGTATGTGTTTTCATGTTTGCAGTTGCTGAGGCATACTCCCCAGAGATTTTGTCTTACCTTGAGGGTCTTGGATTTATATTTTGAATGTGTCACTTCTGGATAGTGCCATGGGTTTTTTGGGTAGCTCATGAATTTGATACGTTGATAACTTGAATTAGGGGAACTTTTTCTTATGACTTCAAATAATTATTGGGAATACAGTTTTAAAGACTCCATAGTATTTTATGCTGTGAATATACTATAATTTATCCTTTCCCTTGATACTAGACACTTAGCTGGTTTTCAATATTTTATCAGTATAGAACCAATAAAATATTGTCACACCTTAATTTTTGTTCAGATATCTGATTAAGTTTCTTGAGAAAGATTTTTAGAAGTGAAATTATTGGGTTCAATGACTTGAATTTTATAAAGCTCTTGAAATATGTTTTAAAATTACCCTCTGGAAATGTTGCAACCATTTGTGCCAGGGAGCATGGGACACTTCACCATTCTCTCTATAGCAGCAAGTGTTTATTCTGTTTGCTTTTTCTATTTGATGCCCAAATGGTGTTTGGTCTTCATTTGCTCTTCCTTTAGAGGTGAAAAGGTATTTTTTTCTGAATTACATTAGACATATCAAAATATTCAAACAACTGATGGTGTAAATCTTCTGTTGTTCCAGCAGAGCCAGTTTACCACCTGTCCATGCAGAATATAGTGTGGGATCCACAGAAAGTCCAGTATGATCTCAAATCCCAGTTTGGCTTTGATGATCTTCACACGGAACAGATCCTGAACTATTCAGCTGAACTAAAGGAGGTACACACGCTTGACTGCTTCTCACACCGCTGGGTCTTTCCTGGAGACTGGATCTAGAGCATGCTGCTGGGGCAGAGTGAGTGGGTGCCACGGGAGAGGCAGCCAGACAGGAGAGTTCCGCTAAAACCCGAGCTCCTTACAACAGAAGACACCCCTGCTGTCTCCAGCTTTTCTAGAAGTGTCTCTTTTCTCTTACCATGTAGTTTTATCCCAGAATGGAAAGGCAGCTTGGAGGTAATATGACACTTGATTGCTCTGGGAACTAGCAGTGGGAGAGGCCAGGTCAAGTGAGGGTGTGAGATTCTGAAGACAGTGCTAGTGGGGTCCAGGTAGGAAGATGGCGCATCCCCACTGTAGTGAGTGGGGATGCAAGTGGGTGAATTTCCAGGTAAAGAGATAGTTTTCATTAGAAGAGTAGGATCTGTGGGTCATGAATGCCAGCTGGGTTCACCAAAGTTGAGCCTCTTCCCAAACTAGGTGAAATAAGGGAGTTGGACTGGATGATCCCCAAGACCCAGTTCACTGCTGGTATTGCTGAGGTTCTGGGAGGCATCTAGAGTCCCTTTGGTCACTCCGGCCCACTTGTAGGCACTTCTGTTTTGCGTGGTGCAGGTCCAAGAACTATGCACCTGGAGCTTTTGTCCATAGACTCCACATCCAGGGTTAGAGAATTTCTGGTGCAGCTCCTGGGTCAGTGTTGAGCTAGGAATGTTTGGAGAGGACCCACTGTCTTCTGTTAGGATCTCAGTCCATGCTGGGTGTGTAGATTTTGCTCACTTCTGTGTGAGTTCCCCACAACCTGGTCTTCCCAGATAGCACTTTTCACATTTCAGTGCAGCTAGTTTGTGTTCAGACTGTTTCTTTCAATATTTAGACTCTGGATCTGTGCTCTCAGTCTGGGGGGTTAGATGGTTGGCTGTAGCCAGCAGACCCTCTTACTGGCTTGGTGTTTGAAAAATCAGTTCTGCCAGGTAGGTTTAGGCTTCACCACAGTATACTAAATTTTGTGTTTCTTGTATCCCTAGCATAATTTTATTAATCATCTCACAATTTTATGAACTATCTACCTACCATAAGACTTGAAATTGTGACCCTTGGGTTTTCTCATGGATACTGATGTAGATGGAATATGAAACCCCAGTTGGCTGACTTTTATTCTAGTTTTCTCCATCTTTATGATCTGTTTTCTCATTATATTATAGTTTGAGTAAACTATGTAAAACTTTTACCTTAGAATGTTAGATATATTGAGATTAGAATTAAAAGGAAAATGATCAGAAAATACCACTGTGTATATCAACAAAGCTCCATGGAAATTGTACATCATATATGTGAACTTTCTGTTGCTGCTAAAACAAGTTACCCCCAACATAGTGCCTTAAGGCAACCCACATTTTCTTTTCTCATAGTGTTCTGGAGGTCAAACCCCTGAAATGATCTCACTGGGCTAGAATCAAGGTGTCTACAGGGCTGAAGTCCTTCTTGAGGTCAAGGGGACAAACTGTTGTAGGGGAGGAAAAATTATTTTTTTCTCTATTATTCCATATTCAATGGCTGGAGCTCATGAATTAACCTGATAAAAGACAGATAAACAAGAGGAAAATCAGTTATTATGTAGGTATGTAAGGGAATTCACAAAGAGAAATATATAGATGTTCCCTGACACCCATTCTGTTTTTCATTTTCAGTACAGTATTCAATAAATTACATGAGTTAATAAATACTTTATTATAAAATAAGCTTTGTGTTAGATTATTTTTCCAGTTGTAGGCTAATGTATGTGTTCTGTTCACAGTTCAGGTACACTAGGTTAAGTTTGGTTATGTTTTGAGGTTGGGTGTACTAAATGTGTTTTTGGCTTATGATATTTTCAAGTCATGATGGATTGATAAGGAAGTAACCTCATTGTAGATCAAGGATCATCTGTATTTTAAGGAAGCAGCCAGATGATTAAGGCTTATACACCACCCAAGTCTATCTAAACAAAGGAAAGGGGGTTTTGGGTTTCTAGGTAGCAAGGCAACTTATGGGAAGGTGAAAGGAGGAAATGTACAGTGAATAAGTTATCCTGTTTTGCAGAGAAATCTCCCAGGTGATCAGAGTTATTTGGAGAAGCAGCTCTCTTTCTGGTAGGAGACATCTTTACAGATGAAAATTATCTTAATAATGTAAATTTTCCTTATAAATGTAAATTTCCTTTACCAAAAGGAAATTTATACTCTATTTTTAAATAGTCGTGGAGTGGTAAGAAGTTTTTCCTGCCTCTGCTGGTTTTCAGTTTGTCTTTAGCTCAAAATAACCCATGTGCCAAAGAAACATATTTTGGGGTGACATATTCTGTTTTCTTGCTTTTTCCAGCTTCTAGTGGCCATTCACATTCCTTGAGTTTGAGCCCCTTTCTCAATAATCAAAGCCAGCAATGGCAGGTCTAGTCCTTCCCACATCCCATCACTTGGGCAGTGACATTTTTGCCTCCTTTCTCCAATAAGAACCCTTGTGGTTACTTTGGGCTCACCAGGTTACCCACGATAATCTCCAATATCAAGGCCAGGTGACAAGCAGCCTTAATTTCATCTGCAGCCCTAAATCTCACTTGCCATACAACATAACATATTCATGGGCTCTTGGGATTGAGACATGGACATCTTGGGGACTATTGCCTGCTTCTCACCATTTGTAAGTGTAATTGCCTGGTGGGCTCTTCCTGCCAGCTGCACAGACAAAACCAATTCACTGAGACTGCACTATTGCAGTAGAGAAAGGGTTTAATTAATGCAGAGCTAGTCAAGGGAAGGAATTGTAGTTATTACTCAAATCAGCCTCCTTGAGAACTCAGAGGCTAGGGTTTTTTGTTTTTGGATAATTTGGTGGGCAGGGAACTAGGAAATGAGTTCTCCTGATTGGTTGGGGATGAAATCACAAGGGTGTGGAAAAATGCAAAAGTCTGAAAAATGTCTCAAAAGACCAATCTTGGGTTTGACAATAGTGATATTATCTACAGGAGCAACTGGGAAAGTCACATATCTTGTGATCTTTGGCCCCATGACTCCTGAGCAGCAAGGGATTATAGAAGGCTAGCTAGGGGCCAATGGCTGGTTATCATTTAGCTACACCTACATTTTAGCAGCATTCAAGCCCCTCCCATAATCTTAATCTTGTGGCCTTTTATTAGTCTTACAAGGGCAAGTTCTATTCCTGAGAAAGGAGGGGATTCATCTTAGGGAGGGACTACTATCAACCTTGCTAAAAAGTTAAACTACAAACTAAATTCCTCCCATGGTTAGCTCGGTCTATGCCCAGGAGTGAGCAAGGACAGCCAGCCTCTGAGGCAAGAAGCAAGGTGGACTCGGCCACGCTAGACTTCTCTCACTCTCATAATCTGCAAAGATGGTTTCACAGGGCCCTTTCCATCTGCATCAGCCTGTGCTCCTAGGCCCTCCCTGGGGTCTACCTGACTCCTGACCCCACCACTCTCTGGGCCTGCAGGGAGACTCAGCACATGCTCCCCTTGCAAGAGAATAGTCCTCCTCTTTCCCTGCCTCTGCTTCCCAAATTGGAAAATGATTTATTTAACCTCACATCCTCTGTGGAGCTCCTATGACCTCACTTCAGCCTCTGCCTCTACTCCTTCAACCTTCTATAATAGGGCATGTCCCAGGGAACCTGATGACTGCACATCTGCCTCTCATAGACTGTGAACATCTGAGTGGGGACTCGGCCTTCTCTCTCTAACATGATACATGGTATTGTTGATTATTTTTAATTAAGGGAAAAAAAAACAGAACGAAACATCAGGGACCCTATGCTTTGACAGTCACAGGTTAATATTTTAAATCTTGATCCTAAAGGAACCTGAAAGTGAACACACGGGACTAAAATTAAGCTTTTTAGACTTTGCCATTGTTTAGTTAATTCAGGCTGTTATAACAAAAGACTATAGATGGGGTGGTTTGTAAACAGCAGAAATTTATCTCGCTGTGTCCTCACATGGTAGAAGGGGTAAGGGAACTCCCTGGGTCTCTTTTATCAGGGTACTAATCCCATTCATAACAGTTCACCCTCATGATCTGACCAGCTCCCCAAGGCCCCACCTCCTCATACCATCACCTTGTGGGCTAGGATTTCAAAATATGAATTTTGGAAGGGGGGAGTCTACAAGCATTTAGACCATGGCAGTCATCAACAGAATCTCTTAAAGATGACATTATAATTGTTGTAGGGGAATGTGCTTCATTATAACACAAACATAAGTATTTACAAAGCAGTGTTAGAGGAACTGTGTTGAAGTTCATGTGTAAAATAAAGGAGATTTGGTTCAAAAACGTTAAACAGTTTCTGAACCAGGATCTCAATTTGAATCTTTCCAATTGTATCCACGTTTGATAATCAGAAAAGAAAATATTCTTGGCGAAACAACTTTGTTAATCCAAAGTATCAATTAAACTGGGCTGACCCATGTTCACTTTTGGCCTGAGAATCAAAAGAAACAAGATTTGATGTCATTTCCATGTCCTTGGCCTGGAGAAACAGCTGTTCCCATTGTTTGCGGATGAAACTGAAAAATGTAACTTTTTTTTTTTTTAAACTACCAAGTCTTCCCTCAAGGTAAATCACGTGGATATCATCACGTGTTACTTCTTCAATCAAGCAAATGTAAGAACTTCTACTATGACAAGATCGTGGTGTTATTGTTAGAAGAGGAAGGTTCTAGGAAAGGACCTTTACATCTAAATATTTTTTCATATTCTTGTCAGATTCCCACAGACAGCTCTTTGGAGAAGATGGTGTGTTCAGTCTTGTCCAGCACATCAGAGGATGAAGCTGAGAAACGGGGCCACGTTGGAGACTGCCACCCCAAGTGGTCAGAAGCCAAAAACTATCTTGTCCATGCAGTCAGCTGGCTGAGAGTCTACCAGCAGGTGCTGTCCCCTGTCTATATGTTCTGTTCAAAGGTGTGTCAGTTTGAGTGTCCAAATCCATTCTCCTCCCCTGCCCCGCCATGTTGTTTACTGTTGGATTGCATGTCCCTCCCAGGAAAGGGACATAAAATGGCCCCACATCCTGGCCATTGAGTGCACTTTGTCCCATGTGCATCAACTGGCTCCAGCTCCATAGGCCTAGGCCCTCAACACTCATCACCAAACAGTCCATCCTAGGCTTGCACACGCACCTTGGCAACTCAGAAGTTCCTAGACCCATGCTCCGTTATTGGTGCATGAGATTGCCCTGGAGTACTTTGACCAGCTCTTTGGATATTTGCATGCTAGCATTCAGCATCCTTCTAGCACTTTGAGCTCTGGACTGGCCTTGTCCCTTCACTCTGGTTTTGACCAGAAGCTCTGTGCACAAACAGTGACTGTGATTTCAGTGACCATAATTTAACAACATGAAGGAGGCTCTAGTCTGTCTTTATAGAGATGTTGGTGTGGGGCAGAGTGCCTGAGTGATTAGACTGCTCCTGGTCTCAGAAGCTCACGGGACCCTGGCTGTTTCACAGCTTTGTGCTTCTTGGGGAGGTTTTGGAGACTGTGAGGCAGAGCTCCCCTGGCAGTCACTTCTCATTTGTTTTACCAGGTTTTGCTATCTCTCTCTAATGTTCTTCCTTAAAGAACACACCTCTTTAACTTTGTCCCCTGCTAATATGTGTCATGTATAAAGACCAAAATCTCAAATAGTGGATAAAACATCATTAAAAATATATAGGTGTTGTTGTCTGCTTCATGGCACTGCAGTCACCCAGCACTAAAATAATCAAGGGACAGTGTTGAAATGACAAGCATCCAATGATCTAGTGGACACTCTTGCTTTGTGCATTATCTGGGTAACATAACTTGTGGTTAATTGAGGCGTAGTTAGCACACATACATGCACATCAGGCACCTCCCCATGCTATCAGGCTTGGGCAAGAATGATCTATTTTTGTGTAATGTTGATGATAAACCACATTGCTAATTGACTTCAGTATCATCCTCCCCATGTCCATGTCATAAAATGGCACTTAGTAACTATGTATTAACTTTGGTGTATACTTAAAAATATGCAAATATATTTATGTTATCCTAAATATGTCCATTTATGTTTTAAATTATATTTCATTTGTTTAAAGGTGTATGTTATTCCCTTCTCTCTCTTTTTTTTCTCTTTGGGGGAAAAAAGAGAAATAAGGCAGAGATATATAAAGTTGTGTGCCTCCATTGTTGCAACGGGAAACCTTTAATTTCTGAGTAGAAATAAAATCATAATGCAATTGCTAACAGACATTTTAATTTACCAAAAAATAAAGATTGGCTGTCTGTCATCTAGAGTGGTCTGTTAAAATTTCTTAACTACATACTATTCTTTCCAATTTGCTGTTATTAATGATAGTGTTTTTGTTTCCGAATTTGTAGGTGTTCGATCGGTGGTATCAGGGTAGTCTGCTTCCGAAGACACTCGCAGGCATGGGCCATAGTCTGGAGGCTGTCAGGAATCAGTTTGAAGAAGAGAGCAAGCCCTGGAAGGTGGTGGCAGCTCTGCACACTGTGCTGCTCCTGCTGAATGATAGCTTGGTGGCAGATGGCCCAAAAGAGAATCATACATTTCCAAAGATGTAAGGCGCATTTCCCCGTTTGATTATTGATTAGGTGGATGACGCAGAATTTTAAAGAGTGTGTGATGATACAGAAGGTGTTAGGAATGCATTCTGTAAAACTACAGCTAAACAATGAATTTCTAGTTAGCAAATGGGAAATCAGAGGCTTTCATTGTGGACCATCACCAGGGTAGAAGTCTTGGCAGCACTCTGGATGCCTATTCAGAGGCTGCAATACACCGAATATGGGAGCAATATTTGAGAAGGTGTCAGTTTCCTGGATTTTAGATTTTATGTCTGTGGCATTTGTTTAAAATGAATAAATACATTTCAGAGGCATTTTATGTACAGAACTACCTTACGTGAGTAGCTCTTTTCCTAGAATCTTCCTCTTCTAAAATATGTTTTATATTTACTTAAAGATTTTGTATAGTTGAAGCATTTACGTAAGGTCTAGAAATATTTTAGAAGTAGGAAATGGTGGAACTTGTTTCTTCCTTTTTAAAGATAACCACAATTTATTCACCAAAATAGCCGACTAGATCTTTTCCCTCAGTAGGTGTGGCAGTTTGTAGTAACTTGAGTCTTATTATCCTTCTGAAGTTAAGGCTCTCTTTGGAAAAGAACAATATGATTTCTCAATATTATCTCAAAAATGTTCATTTCAAACCAGGTCACACAAATTCTTGCTCTCTGTGTACCATGAAGGAGAGTTGTGATGACAGAATTGGACAGGACCATATTGTGTTATTATGATTACTTAAGAAATAGCAATTCTAAACACTTTGAATTCTTTCATCTATTCTGGAACTGTTAGCAAACAGGATCTTGCTTTCAAAGGTCCTATTTCCTAACTTTTACTTACGAGATGTTCTGGGGCATGAGGTGATGGTGCTAGAGGCAGCAATACAGTTCCCCATCGGAGCCATAAAAGCTGCAGGAGGATGGATGCAGGGAGCCAGCAAGGATGCCCTGAAGCAGTGATCTAGGCAAAGGGCAGGGACAAAACATCTATCATAAATGAACAAATGCAGGGACATTGCATTGGGGATATTGAAAACCTCCCTGCTGGTCTGTTACTTAATGCACATAAATAGAAACATCACATTAAGTAATTATCCCACAAATCTCGAATGCCCCCTGTCACTTTAGCCTAGATTTTGCCTGCTCTGTGCCAGGCCAGGGGATTGAAGCCCCAGGAAGCTGTATCTGGCTCTTAGTCCTACAAAAATTGGGGAAGCTGAAGACTACACCACACTCTAGGTACAAAGCTAGGATAGCCCTCATTCTTCCGCCCCCATGTATAATTTCCACACGTTCTCAGTGCCAGGAGGATGAGGCCCAAACACTGGCTTTGCTGTTCACCTGCTGTTTTTTTTTTCTTTGTTTTGTTTTGCTTTGAGACAGAGTCTCGCTCTGTCACCCAGGCTGAAGTGGGATGGTGCGATCTTGGCTCCCCGCAACATCCACCTCTCAGACTCAAGCGATTCTCCTGCCTTAGCCTCCTGAGTAGATGAGATTACAGGCTCAAGCCACGACTGCCCAGCTAATTTTTGCAATTTTAGTAGAGACAGGATTTCACCATATTGGCCAGGCTGGTCTTGAACTCCTGGCGTCAAGTGACCTGCCCTCTTCGGCCTCCCAAAGTGCTGGAATTCCAGGCGTGAGCCACCACACCTGGCCACCTTCAGCCTTCTCTAAATCTTTCTGAGATTTACATTCACCCTTAGCAGAAAACTGTGTATCTTTTATCATTAGCTTTGGTCCAAGAAACCCCATCCTTTTTTTCCTACCCTGTCTCCACAGCCAATTGTTCATATCTTTTTCTTTTCCTAAGCTGCAATGTTCACCCAAAAGAAATGGAAATCACACCAGACTCTCAATTTTCTACTGAGTTCTTCATGCCAGTATAGACTGCCTTTTCTTTTCCAGGTTCTGTCTGGTTCCTGCCCACATCCCTGCATTCGGGATGGCTGAGGTGTGGGAGCTCTTCAAACAGGCTCTAGCAGATAGTGTGGATTTTGGCAAGGCGAGGACTCACAGAGGTGCCTCTGGGCCCTCCAGCAAGGACTCGCCCTTCAATGTTGCACGTTGTTGTGAATGTGAAGTGTCTGTTCACAGATGTGGGGGGAATAGTCCCTAGGGTCTGGCCATGTGGTAACCCTGCTTGTCAGAGTTTAAAGAGACTTGACAGTAAGCTCCAGGTTCCAAGCAACACAGCATTTCTTTTTTCCTTGGGGAAAATAAAATAATCTCTTTCTCACTTTCTAGTTCTTTCCAGGAGCCACTCTGCTTCCTTCTCAGTGTAACCCAAAGAGTCAGAGCAATGACTAACCTAAGCCCAGTTCATTCTGCAGGTGGCCAATTCCAAAAGCCGTGCTTCCAGCTTCACTATAGCACGAGGTGTCAGGATTCTGGTCAGCAGCCAGAAAGCCCAAGCATGTGACTGTGATGGAGCAATTGCTCCGCATTGTAGGGTGATGATGTGGGTATGGGTACCCCTTCCTGCTGGTGTCTCATAGGAGAATTGTCACTGGGACCTTGCTCGCTCTCTCTATTCCCTCTACAGTGGTCAGGTCCATCAGCTCTCCAGCTAGAGAATAGCAGCAACTATTTATCAAGCCTGTGTTCAACCCCAAACTATCAAGGTGCCATGAAGAGACTGACCTCTATGACACAGAAGTCCAAATGGACACCAGGCACTCAAAGCTGTGGGATGGCTCCAGCCAGTAGAACATTTTGCTTGGGCTTCAAGTAGCTACATCTCTTTCTGCTTTTCTCTTTTTGTAGCTTGCCTCATTTATCAAGGGTGAGGATTTCATGTAGTTGCTCAAAGGCACAGAAAGCCTGGAGTCACCTGCTTTGGGCAGTTCTGCCACCCACAGTGTGACTGTGTCTTGCTTCTCCCTCTCCCATATTTATTTCCAATTTCAGGTTCTTCACATTATCAAACTCATTTTCTTTCCAGCTTCTTTTCTCAGTTATTTCTTCCATGTCTGGAGCCCATTAGTATGACACTCCAGGGACTGTTTGTATTGAGCTGCCTGGCTGGTCGTTCTTCCTTTGACTTTGGAGAATCCTACAGGCATTGCCAATTGGCCCAAGTTGGGACCACTGCAATGGGTCCTGTCCACCACCACACACCATCTTTATGTTTTGAAACTTTTCTCAAAATATTTTTCTATGTCTCATTAACTATAGGCTTCAAGGCAAATGTTTTTAGATCCCATGTGAAACTTTATCATAACCCTCACTTCTTTTACACACTACTAGGAATATACTTTTCCATGTTGGGGTAAAGAGAATGTTTAATCCATATTCAGTACCAAAAGAATCTCCAAATCGGGTGACTCAAACAATGCAATTTGTCAAGAACCTGGTTGTGTGATGAAGTGTGACTTTCAGTCTGGTGAACACACTTCTCAAAGTAGTGGAATATTTTCCTTTGAATGGAACTTTTATTTCCCTAGTTGACACTTTGAACTACTTTTCATTTCATTTCATTTATTTATTTTTGCACTCAGATTACACCATCTGTGGAAACTGCAAAGCTTGCTGCAAAACCTGCCCCAGTGGCCGGCACTGAAGAGATTTCTTCAGCTTGATGGAGCTCTCAGAAATGCGATAGCTCAGAATTTACATTTTGTCCAAGGTAAGCTAGCTCTGGTGTTATTTGTCCCTGACTCACTAAGAGTAAACATGAAATTTATTGGCAAATGGACTTGAAACTGCCTGATACATTGTAAAGTTGGGAGATAACTTTGCTGGCATCGTATGTATATTTATGCTTTGCTCTGATGCCTTCTAGGGAATTTAAAATACAGCACACCAAGGCTAAATAAACAATGAGGGCACTGTGAAGAGCGCATCCTTCTGTTTTCCTTAAGCCCATGTTGTGGCCTATGACAAGCAGTGTCTTAGGGCTGGGTTGACTTTCACATTCACAGCAGCATCCATGGTTTTCAGGCTGGAAAGGGACCTTAGTGCATTGTGAATAAGCGAATCTTTTGTATTCTGTTCCTTCTACTGCCTCCTCCCACCACTGTTCCTTGGTGTCTGGTAGGGAGAGCGTGTTCCCCCTGGGTTTGCAGAATGCCCTTCTTTGAACTTTCTTGACTATGGTGAGCATTATTCCTTTGGCCCTCTTCTGAGGAAGTTGGGTTTGCACTTTTGCCCAGATGGGCTGCAGCCTTTTCATTTTCTCAGGGAGAAGAGGGAAAATGTGAGGGGGTTGTTACTTTAGAAGCAAAACTCTTCTGTAACTAAAAACTCATACTCACTAGTCTTTGGAAAGGATAAAATGATATTATAATGACTCCTGTTTTCCTTTCTAATGAAGAGAAGAAAATGTATAATAATAGGTCAAGTTTTTAAAAATCCATGTTTTCAGGATCCAGTTTATTGATTCATGGCCATGTGTAGGAGTCAAGCTTACCTACCTTAGGTGAATAATGATCAATTTGTCTACTTTGCAGAAGTCCTCATTTGCCTGGAGACATCAGCTAATGATTTTAAATGGTTTGAACTTGACCAATTGAAACTGGAAAAGGATGTGTTCTTTTGGGAGCTAAAACAGGTAAAGCACAGCAGAGTTATAAATAAGCAATTTTAATAAAACATTCAAGAAGCTATTGCAATATTCAATTTTGCTCCTTTTGTGAATTGTGCTAGCAAAAAAAGGAAACAATATGCAGGTTTTCCAAAACCTTACGTGGTGTTTAAAATGTTTATCATTGCTTATTGTATTTGCAGTTCTTGAGCCCATGAAGAGGGTATCTAAGCCTCTTTAAATGTTACTCCTTCCCACTCTTATTAATCTTTTAGATGTTGGCGAAGAATGCTGTCTGCCCGAATGGTGGTTTCTCTGAGAAGGAGGTCTTTTTCCCCCCTGGAAACTCCAGCATATGGGATGGTCTCCAGGGACTGGTGTGCTATTGTAACTCTTCTGAGACCAGTGTTTTAAACAAGCTACTTGGTTCAGTAGAGGATGCTGTAAGTATTCTACCATCTTAGCTCTTCTAAGAGCACCAGTTTAAGATTAAATTCACCAAAGATGCTAATATTTAACCTGGAGTTTTGATGAGGAAAGTTTTGCCATGAGCCCATACACTTAAAGGAAGCTGGCTCTCTGAACTTCAGCCGCCCTTCAGTGCTGGCCCTTCTGTCTGACTGAAAGGTTGTATGCCATTCGCCTGGCCAAAACCTACTTGAAATTCCTCAAACTTTCAAAACAGGCCACTTCTGCTTTTCTGGCTTCCTGGATCCTTGATCTGCTTCATTTTTGGCTGCACATGCTAAGAAAAGCAGAGGAAACTCTCTGGTGATTAGTCAATCCCAGCAAAGCTGTGGCTTTGAGTGGTTTGCAGGCTTTACAAGTCATGTTCCTCTCATGTAACTGCCCAGGACAATGGGCTACCCCTGCTGAGTGCTCAAGTGTGACTGCAGAATGTTGAACGATTTGTTTGGAAGGATTATTTTGTCAAGTTCCACCCCATATTCTTCTTACTGAGAATTAAAATTATAGTATTTATATTTTTAGAGTTCGTTTTTCTTTCTCAGTATTACCTGTTTTTTTATATCCTTCCTTATATACCATGGAACTAAAACCAGTGAAAGAATGAAACTAGTGAAATATAAATGATGTCACAGCAAGATGAAAACTGGGATAGTAATTGAATACTGTGCTTATTTCAATCAATGATTTCTTAGCATCTACTCTGGGCATGACGGTATGCTGAAGGGAGTATAAGCATGAAGAAGACACTATCTTGGTAGAGAAGGGTGGACAACAATGAGAGCCTTGGAGCTCAGCATCTAGGAGTCTTCCCAAATAAGTCAATGAGCCTTAGATGAGGTGTAAGATTTGGAAGCAAAGAGAAGTCAGGAGAGGATGCTAGGCAGGCAGAAAAGTGTATGTGAAGGGCTGGGCATGGCAGCTCATGCCTGTAGTTCCAGCACTGTGAGAGGTCTAGGTGGGCAGGTCTTTTGAGCCCAGGAGTTTAAGACCAACCTGGGAAACATAGCTAAACCCTATCCCTACAAAACAAAACAAAACAAAATTAGCCAGATGTGGTGGCACACACCTGTAATACCAGCTACTCAGGAGGCTGAGGTGGGAGAATTGCTTGAGCCCAGCAGGTCAAGGCTGCAGTGAGCCATAATCACACCATTGCACTCCAGCCTGGGTAACAATGTGAGACCCTATTAAAAAAATGAAAAATAAATAAAGAAGAATAGTGTATGTGAATGCATGCAGGCACAAAAAGAATTACCTGTTTGCAAATACCTTTCTTGTGACTGGATGTCAGCTCTTTCCTGGCAGAAATCCCATCCCAAATTTCTTTTTATCTGTAAAGCCTAACTTGTAGTCTCATACAAAGTAGGGAACTATATATTTATAGGTTACATATACTTGAGATAGCCTTTCTGATGATGCCTAGGATACATATCACTAACAAATCACCCCAAAGTTCAGTGACCTAAAACAAAGCACATTCTTTTCTTTCTCTTCTGACTATGGGTTGACTGGGTTCAGTCGGGGTGGTTCTTCTGATGGTCTTACTGGGCATCATTCATGTAGTTGCAGTCAGGTGGCTGTGAGGGCTGGAGTCTGGTTAGCTAGGATACTGAGATGAGGGCCTCTCATTCTCCTCTCAGACTCAAGATGTCTCTTCTCCAGGTAGCCTCTCTATATGGCCTTTCAGCAGGGTAGCCAGACTTCTGACATGGCTATCCAGGGATCCTGCACACAAGCAAGAACAAGGCAAGGAGGGAGAGTAGAAGCCGCCACTCCTCAGAGAAGGTAGAATTGGAACTGGCACAATCTGGCACAATTCACTTCTGCTGCCTTTTATGGGTTTGTGTGAGCCAGATCTCAGCCTAGAGGAATTGTGGAAGGTGGTACTAAGAGTGAGACTCTCAGGGGGTCTTGATTCACAGGTTACTTGTCACTACCAGCGAACACAGATAGCTATGACACTGGGTCCCATCCTACTTTATTATTGGATTAAGTTTTATTTTTGGACTTATTAACCTGAACATGAGTAGAGATTCAAGTCTGGAACTATAACTTAGATAATTACCATGCCATAGGGCACGATCTTTGATGTACAGTTTGAGTGGACCCCTTGTTAAGTGATACAAGGTAAAGGCTGCATCTCAAATACGCACATTTGAATTGCTGTATTTATTATAAGCAATATCTTCTTTTCTTGTTAAGGATCATATTTTGCAAGAGGTCATTACTTGGCACACAAATATGTCAGTTTTAATACCTGAAGAATATTTGGACTGGCAGGAACTTGAGATGCAGCTGTCAGAAGCAAGCCTTTCCTGTACTCGGCTCTTCCTGCTGCTGGGAGCTGATCCCGCTCCTGAGAATAATGTCTTTTCTAGTGACTGTAAGCACCAGCTTGTCTCCACAGCGTAAGTACATGTTCGTGGGAAACTTATAAACAATTGGGACATCAAAATGATTTCAACTGCACCTTCTACACAAATGATAGATCGATATGGTAGCTTATATTTTGAATAGAAAGAGGTTCAATTTATTTTATTTTATTTTATTTTATTTTATTTTATTTTATTTATTTATTTTTTTTTTTGAGACGGAGACTTGTTCTGTCACCCGGGCTGGAGTGCCGTGGCCGGATCTCAGCTCACTGCAAGCTCCGCCTCCCGGGTTCCCGCCATTCTCCTGCCTCAGCCTCCCGAGTAGCTGGGACTACAGGCGCCGCTACCTCGCCCGGCTAGTTTTTTGTAGTTTTTAGTAGAGACGGGGTTTCACCGTGTTAGCCAGAATGGTCTCGATCTCCTGACCTCGCGTGATCCGCCCGTCTCGGCCTCCCAAAGTGCTGGAATTACAGGCTTGAGCCACCGCGCCCGGCCAATTTATTTTAAAAATATTAAACTACTGGTACTGTTGGAAAGCATCTAAAAACTGTAAAATATGAAACGGTTCCCTTAATGTTTAACCACTGACTTAATCTTTCATTTGAAATTGAGGATCCCTGGTCAGTCCAAGGTATGCATGTGATTGAAGTTCTTGTTTGTGTCATTACTCAGAAATCGTGCATTAACTACCAATAGGAAGCTTCTCTTGGGAGCTGTAACTGTACATAAAATTTGCCTTGTTTTTATTTTATGACTCTGTGAATTATATGTGTGATCAATTTCCATTTTCCTTGACTGCTAGGAAGTTCTTTGTCAAATATGTCAAATAGGGAATATTTATTTTCTTAATCTTTAAGTTCACTCCCTGTTATGGTCTTTAATTTTCCTCTTTTTTTACTTGTTGACTTATTCTGTCTTATATTTTATGTATTCCCATAAGTTGCTTTCCTCATTTTTCAAGTCAAGGTAGAGGAGTGTGTAAACAAACTAAAAAAATCAGTAGAACTATTTCTACCACTTATGCAAGATTCTATTTCCTTACATAAGTGGACTGCCATGCATTTGCATATATTTGTTTTGGAAAATTTATAATGATCTAACTGTCATCTGCAAAATCATTTTAAATTTTAGTTTTCTCTGGATTCTTTTGACTGCAGGATATTTCATACACTTGAAAAAGCTCAGCTTTCCCTGGAACAAGCATATTATTGGAAAGACTTCATAAAGTTTATCAGGAAGACTTGCGAAGTGGCCCATTATGTAAATATGCAAGACAGTTTCCAGAATAGACTATTGGGTAAGTCAGTAGCCTAAATTACAGGAATGGGGGATGTTTTCCCCCATTAGTGAGGTAACATAATTTCCTGAGAGTCTATCCTATTTAACAAAGGGGGGCTTAAAAATGGGTCGCTCTCCAAGCACAATTTGGCATTGTGATTATAATTTTTTCTCATCAATTATGACAAGATCTACCAGAAGTCCTGGTTTGACTGAGCCACGTTGTTCCTGCAAAATTTATAATAGTGACTCCTTTTACTCTCAAGACTGTCCTAGTTTGGGTGATAAATACTTCTGTATGCAGACTAGTCATGATCCTACTTAAAAGAATCCAGATTTTCTGCTGTGGCCCTTCTCACTTTACTTAGCATTAAGATTGATGCTCCCACTGGGGACAACACCCCATGATCCTGTAGAATGAAACACAGATTGCTTTTCTGTATACACACACTGAACACTTACAACACTTCTGTGACCGTATGTGTGGATTTGTTCCCCAACAAGCAATTCTCCATTTCTCCACTGACACTAACTGGGTGTCCTACAATTCAATTCAATTCTCGCACTATCTACCTGGAATTAGCATCAGATCCTACAGGTTAAGGGCTCAGTCCCACAAGATTGCCCCTACTTCAGAGGCCAACCCCAAGTTCAGGCTTCCCTTCTCACTTCTGATCAATTGAGTATAAATCAGGATTCCCATGAGCCTCTCGTTGTGTTCAATAATTTGCTGATACAAGTCACAGAATGCAGAAAAACAGTTTACTTCCTAGGTTACTGGTTTATTAAGCAGGTATCATTTAGGAACAGTAGATGGAAGAAATGCATAGGGCGAGGTATGTGGGGGCATGGAGCTTCTATGCCCTCTCCAGGCCTACCACCCTCCCAGCACCTCCATGTCCTCATCAACCTACGAGCATTCTGAACACTGCCCTTTTGGGTTTTTATGGAAGCTTCCTTATGTAGGCATGATATCTTAAATCATTGGCCGTTAGTGATTGACTCAACCACCATCCCTCTCTCCCCTACCTAGAGGTTAGAGGGAAGGTAAGGGAATGAGAGGAGGGAGGCAGAAGTTACAGTGAACCAAGATCGTACCACTGCACACCAGCCTGGGCAACAGCGTAAGATTCTGTCTCAAGAAAAAAAAAAAAATTCAAGTGTAACTTCCCTTTAATGAGAAAACATATTCTGAATGTTTTAATATTTTGAATTTGTTGAGATATGCTTTATGGCCTATATGTTCATTGATAAATGTATGTGCTCCTCTAAAGAATGTGAATTCTGTCATTGCTGGATAGAGTAGTTTATATTGTTAATAAGGTCAACTATATTAATTGTGTTGCTCAAATCATTCATATCTTATTTGTGTCTTATTTGCTTCTTTTATCAGTTACTAATACAAAATACAAGTAGATTTGTCTATTTTCTTTTTGTTTTATCAGAATTTGCTGTATATAATTTGAAGTTACATTATTAGGTGCAAAAAATCTACAATAAATATATATTCTTATTGGATGGACTCTTCTCATTAGGAAATGACACTCTTGCTCTAGAATTGTTTTTGCCTTAAAAATTGGCAAAATCTAATAACATGTTAGTATTAGTCCTAGTTGGTGCCCCAATGTTTAGCTGAAACACCACTTTAATTAAATTTATTATTAAGTATTTTTTCTCTTTTGATGCTATTGAAAATAGAATTGCTTTCCTTTACAATTGTTAATTGTTGGTGTATAGAAATGCAACTGATTTTTGGATAATGATTTTGTATCTTGCCACTTTGCTGACTTAGTTATTAGTTCTAACAGTTTTTTTTTTGTGTTGAATATTTAGGGTTTTCTATATATAAGTTTATGTTGTCTGTGAAAATAAATAATTTTATTTGGATGCCCTTCCTTCCTTCCTACCTTCCTTCCTTCCTTCCTTCCTTCTTCCCTCCCTCCCTCCCTTCCTTCCCTTCCTTCATTTCTTTTCCCCCTTTACTTCCATTTCTTCCTTCCTCCCTCCCTCCTTCCCTTCCCTTCCCTTCCCTTCCCTTCCCTTCCCTTCCC
>NW_016804488.1:668373-679028 GCF_001698545.2 Rhinopithecus bieti
TCCCTTCCCTTCCCTTCCCTTCCCTTCCCTTCCCTTCCCTTTTTTCCCTTTCTTTCTCCTAATTGCTGTGGCTAGACCTTTCAGTACTATGCTGAATACAAGTGGCAAAAGTGGCATCCTTGCCTTGTTTCAGCTTGAAGTGGAAACACTTTGTCTTTTACCATTGAGTATGGTGTTTGCTGTGGGCTTTTCATTATGGTTTTATTATGTTGAGGTAGTATTCTATTCCTAGTTTGTTAAGTGTTATGAAAGGGTGTTAAATTTTGTCAAACTTTTTATCTGCATCAATTGAGATGATTATGTGTTTTCTTTCCTTCATTCTGTTAGTGTGGTATATTGCATTGATTTATTTTTGTGTGTTGAACCATCTTTGCATTATAAGAATAAATGCTACTTGTTCATAATATATAATCCTTTTAATTAATTCTTTTTTTTTTTTTGCTATTTAGTTCTGTTTTTGTTTTATTTTGTGTTTGTGTTTATTTTTTATTTTCATAGGTTTTGGGGAAACAAGTGGTATTTGGTTACAGGAAAAGTTCTTTAGTGGTGATTTCTGAGATTTGCGTGCACCATCATCTGAGCAGTATACACTGTACCCAATTTGTAGTCTTTTATTCCTCACCTACAACCCTTTCGCCCTGAGTCCTCAGAGTCCACTGTATCATTCTTATGCCTTTGCATCCTCATAGCTTAGGTCCCACTTATGAGTGAAAACATACAATGTTTAGGGTTTTCCATTTTTGAGTTACTGCACTTAGAATAATGGTCTCCAATTCCATCCAGGTCACTGCGAATGCCATTATTTTGTTCCTTTTTATGGCTGAATAGTATTCCATGGTATATATGTATACCACAATTTCTTTATCCACTTGTTGGTTGATGGGCATTTGGGTTGGCTCCATATTTTTGCAATTGCAAATTATGCTGCTATAAACATTTGCTATTGAATTCCATTTGCTAGCATTTTGTTGAGGTTTTTGCATCAGTGTTTATCAGGGATATTGGTCTATACATTTCCTTTCTTGTGCAATCTTTGTCTGGTTTTGGTCTCAGGGTAAAGCTGACCTCATAACATTTGAAAGTGTTTTCTTTTCTTCATTATTTTGGAAAAGTTTGAGGAGGATTCATGTAAATTTTTCTTTAAATATTTGGTAGAATTTACCAGTGAAGCTGTTGGGGTTCTGGGATTTTGATGGTTGGGAGATTTTTTATTGCTAACTCAAGCTCCTTCCTAGTTATTAGTCTGTTCTGATTTTCTGGTTTTGTTTTTTCGTAAATCGATCTTGGTAGATCGGTCACTCTAGGATTTTACTCACTTCGTCTAGGTTATCTAACTTTTAATATGCAGTTGTTCATAGTATTCTCCAGTAATCCTTTTTATTTATATAAAACCAGTTATAATGCCCATTTTTGTGTCTGATTATAGTTATTGGAGTCTTCTCATAGTTTTCTTTGTCAAACTGGATAATAATTTGTCAATATTGTTGATCTTTAAAATAATCAACTTTTGATTTTGTTGATTCTCTCATTTATATTTATATTTCATTTATCTGTATTCTAATAATTAGTAGTTCCTTCCTTCTGCTGGCTTTGGGTTCTACATCCTTAAGGCATAAAGTTCAGTTAATAATTTGTGATCTTTTCTTTAAATGTAAACATTCACAGCTTTATACGTTCCTCTTAGTGCTGTTTCACTTATGTCTCACTAACTTTTGGTGTGTTGTATTTTATTTTCAATTATCTCACAATATTTTTAAATTTCCCTTGTGATTTCTTCTTTGGACTATTTGTTTGAATGTATTATTGAATTTCCCCACATTTTTCAGTTTTGTTTCTACTATTAATTTTTTTTTTTTTTTTTTTTTGAGACGGAGTCTTGCTCTGTCGCCCAGGCTGGAGTGTAGTGGCCGGATCTCAGCTCACTGCAAGCTCTGCCCCCCCGGGTTCACGCCATTCTCCTGCCTCAGCCTCCCGAGTAGCTGGGACTACAGGCGCTCGCCACCTCGCCCGGCTAGTTTTTTTGTATTTTTTAGTAGAGACGGGGTTTCACCATGTTAGCCAGGATGGTCTCGATCTCCTGACCTCGTGATCCGCCCATCTCGGCCTCCCAAAGTGCTGGGATTACAGGCTTGAGCCACCGCGCCCGGCCTCTACTATTAATTTCTAGTTTCATTACATTGTAATAAGAAAACACACTTTGTATTATCTGGATCTTTTAAGATATATTAAGACTTGTTTTGTAGCTTAACATGTAGTTTATCTTGGGGAATGTTCTATGTAGACTTGAGAAAAATATGTATTATGCTGCTGTTGAGTGGAACGTTTTGTATATGTTTGTTAGGTCTAATTTTTATGTAGTGTTGTTCAATTTCTCTATTTCCTTTTCTTTTCTTCTTACTGATGTTTTGTTTGGTTGTTCTATCTATTACTAATAGTGGGGTACTGAAGTCTCCTACTGTTGTAGTAGAACTGTTATCTTTCTCTTCAATTCTGTCAATGTTTGCTTCATTTACTTAGGAGCTCTGATGTTTGGTGCATAGATATTAATAATTATTTTATCTGTTTTGGTGAATTGATTCTTTTATCATTATATAATGTCCTTCTTTGTGTTTTGTAACAGTTTTTGACTTAAAGTCTGTTTGTCTCATATTGGTATGGATGCCTTATTCTCTTTTGGTTACTATTTTCATGAAATATTTTTTCTCACTCTTTCTCTGTTGACTTATGTGCGTCCTTAGATCCAAAGTGCTTCTCTTGAAGACAGCATGAAGTTGGATCCTATATTTTCATTCATTATACTAATTTGTGTCTTTTGATAGGGGAACTTAATCCATTTACATTTAAAATAATTATTGATAGGGAAAGACTTACTTTTGCCATTTTGACATTTGTTTTTAGACTGTCTTACAGCTTTCTTATCCCACATTTCCTGCATTACTTCCTTTTTAGTGTGTGTTTAATTGACTTATGATTTGATTCACTTTTCATTGCCCTTTGTCTGTAGATATATATTTTTATGCTTTATAAAAGTTAGGAAGATATAAACCAAAATTACAATAATAGGTTTGTATATTTGTTCATGTATTGATCTTTACTAGAAAACTTTATATATTTGAATGACTTTACATTACTGCCTAACATTTTTTTGTTTTGACTTGGAAGACTTCCTTTAGCATTTCTTGTAAGAAAAGTTTAGTGTTAAGGAACTCTGTCAGTTTTCATTCATATAAAAAAGTGTTAATTTTACTTCCACTTTTGAAGAATAATTTGCTAAATTAGGTATTCTCAGTTGATAGGTTTTTGTTGTTGTTGTTGTTCTTTTAGCGCTTTAAATATGTCATTCGACTGCCTTCTGGCATGTAAGATAAGTCAATTGGTAATCTTATAAAAGCTCCATTTTATGTTGTAAGTCGTTTTTCTTTTGCTGCTTTTAAGATTCCCACTTTGTCTTTGACTTTCTTTTTTTTTTTTTGAGACAGAGTCTGGCTCTGTCGCCCAGGCTGGAGTGCAGTGGCCGGATCTCAGCTCACTGCAAGCTCCGCCTCCCGGGTTTACGCCATTCTCCTGCCTCAGCCTCCCAAGTAGCTGGGACTACAGGCGCCCGCCTCGTCGCCCGGCTAGTTTTTTGTATTCTTTAGTAGAGACGGGGTTTCACCGTATTAGCCAGGGTGGTCTCGATCTCCTGACCTTGTGATCCGCCCGTCTCGGCCTCCCAAAGTGCTGGGATTACAGGCTTGAGCCACCGCGCCCGGCCTGTCTTTGACTTTCGATGGTTTCATTATAATGTGCCTTGTATGGGTCTCTTTGGGTTTATGCTACTTGAAGTTTTTCAACTTCTTGCATTTGTATATTTATTTGTTTTTCAAATGTGGAGTGTTTTCTGCCATTAATTCTTTAAATGCAC
The DNA here is from genome assembly GCF_001698545.2 of Rhinopithecus bieti. Taxonomy (NCBI): domain Eukaryota; kingdom Metazoa; phylum Chordata; class Mammalia; order Primates; family Cercopithecidae; genus Rhinopithecus; species Rhinopithecus bieti. The sequence continues at coordinate 672,278 of NW_016804488.1, forward strand.
TCTCTGCCCCTTTCTCTTTTTCTCATCTTCTGCCTGTGTGTATTGGTTGGCATGATGGTGTCTCATAAGTTCCTTGGGCTGTGTTCATTTTCTTTTTCTTTGCTCCTCTAGTTTGGTTGTTTCATATGACCCACCTTTAAGTTTGCTGATTCTTTCTTTTGCTTGAATTTCTAAATTCAGTTATTCAATTTTTTAGTTCCATATTTTCTTTTGGGCTCTTTGTAAATACAGCCATGCATCACTTAATAATGTGGGTGCATTCTGAGAAATGCATTGTTAGGCAATTTTGCCATTGTTCAAACATCATAGAGTTTTTTTTTTTTTTTTTTTTAAACAGAGTCTCGCTGTCTCCCAGGCTGGAGCACAGTGGCGGGATCTCGGCTCACTGCAAGCTCCCCCTCCCGGGTTCCCGCCATTCTCCTGCCTCAGCCTCCCGAGTAGCTGGGACTACAGGCGCCTGCCACCTCGCCCGGCTAATTTTTTGTATTTTTAGTAGAGACGGGGTTTCACCATGTTAGCCAGGATGGTCTCCATCTCCTGACCTCATGATCCGTCCACCTCAGCCTCCCAAATTGCTGGGATTGCAGGCGTGAGCCACCGCGCCCGGCCGCCATAGAGTATGTTTACACAAACCTAGATGGTATAACCTAACTCCGTACCTGGACTGTATGGTTAGCATATTGTTCCTAGGCCACAAACATATACAGGTTGTTCTACTGAATACTGTAGGCAATTGTAACATGATAGTATTTGTATATTTAAACATATATAACATAAAAAGGTAAGGTAAAAATATAGTATTATAATCTCATGGGAGCAAACTTCGTTATGTGGTATATGACTGTAATCTCTATCTCTTTGCCAATATTCCACTTTGTTTATAAACCATTTTCTAGATTTAGTTTAGTTGTTTTTCTCTGTGTTTTCTTGGAGTTCACTGGCTATATTTAAGGTAGTTGTTTTAATTTATTTATCAAGTAAGTCAGAGGCCTGCATTTCTTTAGCGGACAGTCTCTAGAGATTTATCTTGTTCCTCTGAATCATTCTTGTTACTCTGTTTTATTTTGGTATGTCTTGTTATCTTCTGTTGAGATTTGGACACTTGAAAAAAACTTCCACTTGCCCCAGCTTTTGTAGAATGGCTTTGTACAGGGGAAGACCTTCATTGCCCAAACTGTTTTAAAGGCTCAGGGTCCTTTTAAATCTTTTCTAAGGATGTGTATTCCCTAAGCCTAAATGTGTGTTTTTATTCCACTTCCCTGCATACATAGTATCTGCTTTAAAATGTATTAATTTATTCAGTCTCTTGGTTCATCTCAAAAGCCTTGGATGTTTATTATATTCCTATGTCCATAATTGATCACTCCTAGCCACCTACAGGTCTGCAGACTCCCTGCAGCTCTAACATGCCACGGTGACTGACTGCTGCTTTCAGTGGCCTCCAACCTGACATCCAAACTATGCCACTTTTCTCCTCTGTGCTCTACATCAGGCAAGACAGAAACCAGTCACTTTGGCAGCCCCTAGGCAAGCCAAATATTGCCAGCAAGTTCTATTTTTTCCCTTGTATACTGAGGGAGGAACTTGGAATTGATACACATCTTCCTGACTGTGGCATATTGTGCCATGAAGGGGATGAAGAGTGAGTGAGAAAAATGTCACAAAATTTAACAATGATTGTGACATTTTCTTGGATTATTAGGGATTTACTTGGTTTTCGCATCTTCTTAACTGGTTTCTAGTGCAATGGTGCAATCTCATCTCACTGCAACCTCTGCTTCCAGGCTCAAGTGATTCTCCTGACTTTGCCTCCTGAGTAGCTGGGACTGCAGGTGCATGCCACAGCACCTGGCTAATTTGTATTTCTTGTAGAAATGGGGTTTTGCCATGGTCCCAAACTCCTCAGTTCGAGTGATCCACCTGCCTCAGGCTCCCAAATTGCTGGGATTACAGGCATGAGTGAGCTACAGCACCTGGAATATTTCTTCATATTTATCCATCTTGAGGACTTAAGATGTATGGACTTATATATTTATATAGTCTTTGAACAATTCCATATTACTATTTCTTTAAATATTTCTTTTACCTCAATTTTTTTTTTTTCTTATCAGGACTGTACTTAAGTGTGTGTGTGTGCCTCTGTGTGTGTTTGTGTGTGTTTCCCAAATGTTTCTTCTTTATTCTGTATTGTTCCTCCTTTTTCTTTAGTCTCTGTGCCTCAGTCTGGGTGGTTTTCTCTGATTTATTTTCTAGTTGAGAAATTCTCTCTGCAGAATGTGTTTAATTAAGCTTACTCCTTTAATTCTTAATTTCAGTTAGTATATGTTCTAGAAGTTTCATTTTATTTTATAGGTTTTACTAAATATTTTGTGCCTGATAACTTCAATAACTTTATGTTCTGGGTGTTGGTTTCAATTGTATGCTTTTCCTATTTTTTCCCCAATTCTTACTGTTTTTTATGCAACTTTTTTTCTTTTAAGAGGTAGAGTCTCACTCTACTGCCCAGGGTGGAATGCAGTGGTACAACCATAGCTCACTGTAGCCTTGAATTATGAGGCTCAAGTGATCCTTTTGTCTCAGTCTCCCAAGTAGCTATGACAACAGGCGTATACCACTATTTGCAGCTAATTTTTTAATTTTAATTTTTGTTGAGATAGGGTCTTGCTGTATTGCCCAGGCTAATCTTGAACTCCTGGCCTTAAGAGATTCTCCTGCCTTGCCCACCCAAAGCACTCTACATACATCTTTTTATTAAATGCACTTCAGATATTACACGTAGAGATAGTGTCACACTCTGCAGGGTTTTTTTTTTTTTTCTTGCAGAGGTGCTTTAGTTTTGTTTCTGATAGGCAGTGAGAGTGGAGGCATATTGCTTTAATTCAGTCAGGGATTAAACTATTTTTGAGCATGCTATGAAACTTTGTGAGAGCTCGATTGTTTCTTGTCTTCTTTTACTACTGGGGTGTAACCTTCTGGGGGTACCAACCTAAAGTTGTGGTGTTTATCAGAGGCAGTTTTTCCTTAGCTGTGTGTGAATTTCAGTTTCTTTCCTAGTCTTGTGAGACTTTTGAAAGTTATTATTTTCTCAGCCTCTCTTCCCTCATTTTTGTTTTGGAAACAATTGCCCACAGTGGAACACCAGCTTCAAATGTTGGACTTCATCTCTCCTGTCTTCCTTCTTCTGTAATGTTAGCACACAAATTCCCAGTGCCTCAGTAGCTCTCTGATGCCTTAAAAACCATTAAAAATATTGTTCTCGCTTTTCTGGATGTTTTTAGTGGAAGGGTTGGACTACAACAATCTAGTCTGCTACATACAGAAATGTTTTTTTTCAATTTAGAATTCAAAGCTGTCATGTCACTAACCTCTGAGTGAGAAAGACTGTGCCTGTGACTCAGTAGTTCAGCCTTGAGAAGCTTTCTCAGCATGAATAGTGTTGTGGTAAAGAGCTTGAATGCTGGAGTCAGACTAATTAGTTTCTAATCTTGGCTTTGCAACAGAGTAGCCATGTGATTTGGTGACAAATCGCTTCAGTTTCCTCATCTATAAATAAGTTTCATAATATTAAAGGAATTAATACTTAAGACAGTATGTGATGATCCCAGTGTTTTTAAATTCTCATTGAGGAGATCTTTCACCTTCCTGGTTAGCTGTATTCCTAGGTATTTTATTCTTTTTGTGGCTATTGTGAATGTGACTGTGTTCTTGATTTGGCTTTCATCTTGGATGTTGTTGGTTTGTACATTGATTTTGTATTCTGAAATTTTGCTGAAGTTGCTTATCAGATCTAGGGGCTTTAGGGCAGACTATAGGGTTTTCTAGGTATAGGATTGTATCATCTTGCAAACAAGGATAAAACTATTCCTGTTTGGAGACTTCCTCTTTTCCTGTTTGGCTGCCTTTCATTTCTTTCTCTTGCCTAATTGCTCTGGCTAGAACTTTCAGTATGATGGTGAATAGGAGTGGTGAGAGTAGGCATCTTTGTCCTGTTAACAGTTCTAAAGGGAAATTCTTCTAGCTCTTTCCCACTTGATATGATTTTGGCTATGTGTTTTTCATCGATGGCTGTTATTACTTTGAGGTATGTTCCTTCAATGCCTAATTTGTTAAGGGTTTTTAAAATGAAGGGATGTTGAATTTTATCAGTAGCCTTTTCTGTGTCTATTGAGATGATCATGTGGTTTTTGTTTTTAGATCTGTTTATGTGATAAATCACATTTACTGATTTGTATGTGTTGGACCAAATTTTCAACCCTGGGATAAAGCCTACTTGATTGTAGTGGATTAGCTTTCTGATGTGCTGCTGATTTGATTTGATAGTATATTGTTGAGGATTTTTGCATCTATGTTCATCAAGCACATTGGCCTGAAGTTTTTGTTGTTGTTGTTGTTGTGTCTCTACCAGGGTTTGGTATCAGGATGATGCTACCCTCATAGAATGAGTTAGGGAGGGGTCTCTCCTCTGCAATTTTTGGAATAGTTTCAGTAGGGATGGTATGAACTCTTCTTTATATATTTGGTAGAATTCACCTGTGAGTTTATTCATTTATTTATTTTTGAGACAGGATCTCACTCTGTTGCCTAGGCTGGAGTGAAGTGATGCAATCAAGGTTCACTGAACCCTCGACCTCCCAGGGTCAAGCAACCCTCCTGCCTCAACCTCCCTAGTATCTGGAACTACATGCATGTGCCACCATGCCCAGCTTATTTTTAAGTTTTTTGTAGAGGCAGGGTCCTGCTATGCTGCTCAAGCCAGTCTTGAACTCCTGGACTCAAGCAATCCTTCTGCCTTGGCCTCCCAAAGTGCAGGGATTATAGGTGTGAACTACCATGCCTGACCTTTTTGGTAGTCTTTTAAATTACTGATCCAATTTCAGGACTCATATTGGTCTGTTCAGGGATCCAGGTTCTTCCTGGTTTGATCTTGGCAAGTTGTATGTTTCCAGGAATTCATTCATTTCTTTTAGTTTATATAGTTTGCTTGCATAGAGGTGTTTGTAATAGTCTTTGAGGCTTTCAAAAAAAATTCTTTGGGGTCAGTGGTAATGTCCCCTTTTTCATTTCTGATTGTTTATTGAGATCTTGTCTTTTTTTTTGCTTTATTAGCCTAGCTAACAGTCTATCAATCTTATTTATTCTTTCAAGAAACCAAGCTCTGCACCCGTTGATCTTTTGTGTGTTTTGTGTGTGTGTGTGTGTGTGTGTGTGTGTCTTAATTTTCTTCAGTTTAGCTCTGATTCTGGTTATTTCTTGTTTTCTGCTAGCTTTGGGGTTGCTTTGCTCTTTTTTTTTTTCTTGTTCCTTTAGATGTGATGTTAGTTTATGAATTTTGTATCTTTCTAAATTTTCAATGTGGGTGTTTAGTGCTATAAACTTCCCTCTTCACACTGCTTTAGCCATGTCCCAGAGATTATTTTCTGTATCTTTGTTCTCATTAGTTTTCTAAGAATTTCATGATTTCTGCTTTAATTTTATTGTTACCTGTAAGTCATGCAGAAGCAGATTGTGTAATTTCCATGCAATTTTGTAGTTTTGAGCAATTTTCTTGGTATTAGTTTCTATCTTACTGTGCTGTGGTCTGATAGTGTGTTTGGTGTGATTTTTTTTAATTTGCTGAGGATTGTTTTATGGTCCATAATGTGGTTGATTTTAGAGTATGTGCCATGTGCATGTGAGAAGAATGTGTTTTCTGTTGTTTTGTGGTAGAGAGTTCTGTAGAAGTCTGTTAGGCCCATTTTGTCAAGAGTCAAGTCCAAGTCTCAAATATCTTTGTTAGTTTTCTGTCTTGATCTAATATTGTCAATGGGGTGTTGAATTCTCCTTCTATTATTGTGTGGTTATGTAAATTTCATTGTAGGTCTCTATGAACTCATTTTATGAATCTGGATGCTCCTGTGTTGGATGCACATATATGTAGGAAAGCTAGATCTTCTTGTTGGATTAAACCCCTTACCATTATGTAATGTCCTTCTTGGTCTTTTAAAATTATTGTGGGTTTAAAGTTTGTTTTGCCTAAAGTTAGAATAGCAAGCCCTGCTTTTTTCTGTTTTCCATTTGCTTGGTAGATTTTTCTCCATTCTTTTTCTTTGAGCTTATGGGTGTCATTGCATGTGAGATGGGTCTCTTGAAGACACATACAGTTGAGTCTTACTTCTTTATCCAACTTCCACTCTGCATCTTTTAATTGCAGCATGCATAGTTTTAGCCTGTTTACATTCAAAGTTAATATTAATATGTGCAGATATGATTCTGACATCATGTTGTTAGTTGGTTACTATGCAGACTTGATTGTGTGGCTGCTTTATAGTGTTAATGATCTATATACTTAAGTTTGTTTTTGTGGTGCCCAGTAACTGTCTCTCATTTCCATATTTAGCACTCCCTTAAGTATTTCTTGTGAGGCAGGTCTTGTGGTATTGAATTCCCCTAGCATTTGCTTGTCTCAAAAGGGTCTTATTGGCTGGGCGCGGTGGCTCAAGCCTTTAATCCCAGCACTTTGGGAGGACGAGACGGGTGGATCACTAGGTCAGGAGATCAAGACCGTCCTGGCTAACATGGTGAAACCCCGTCTCTACTAAAAAATACAAAAAACAAGCTGGGCGAGGTGGCGGGCGCCTGTAGTCCCAGCTACTCGGGAGGCTGAGGGGCTGGAGAATGGCATAAACCCGGGAGGTGGAGCTTGCAGTGAGCTGAGATTCGGCCACTGCACTCCAGCCTAGGCAACAGAGGGAGACTCTGTCTCAAAAAAAAA
>NW_016804488.1:679136-706401 GCF_001698545.2 Rhinopithecus bieti
AGGTCAGGAGATCAAGACCATCCTGGCTAACATGGTGAAACCCCGTCTCTACTAAAAAATACAAAAAACAAGCTGGGCGAGGTGGCGGGCGCCTGTAGTCCCAGCTACTCGGGAGGCTGAGGGGCTGGAGAATGGCATAAACCCGGGAGGTGGAGCTTGCAGTGAGCTGAGATTCGGCCACTGCACTCCAGCCTAGGCAACAGAGGGAGACTCTGTCTCAAAAAAAAAAAAAAAAAAAAAGGGGGGGGTCTTATTTCTCCTTTGTGTGTGAGAGCCCTGTTATTCTTGCCTCAACTTGGTCTATTCTGCTGTGAATACTTGCAGTTGTATTACGAAATTCTTATAGTGTGTTTCTCAGCTCTATGAGATCAGTTCTATTCTTTCTTGTAATGGCCATTTCATGTTTAAGCTCCTGTATCATTTTCTTACATTCCTTAGATTTCTTGGATTCAGTTTCAACTTTCTCCTCTATCTCAATGGTCTTTGTTCCTATCCATATTTCTGAAGTCTGTCATTTCAGCCATGTCAGCCTGGTTAAGAACACTTGCTGGGGAACTAGTGCAGTCATGTAGAGGAAAGAAGATAATCTGACTTTTTGAGTTGCCAGAGTTTTTGCTATGGTTCTTTCTCATCTGTGTTAGCTGATGTTTCTTTAACTGTGGTGTAATTTGAATACAGTCAGTTGGCTTCTTTTCTGGATATTTTTAGAGGAAAGAGGCTTTGTGCAGGGTCTTTATTTGTAGTTGATGACAGTTCTGTTTTAAATCATTTGAGAAATCTCCAAACTGTTTTAAACTGTGGCTAAACTAAGTTACATTCCTCCAGCAGTGTATAAGCATTGCCTTTTCACTGCAGCCTTGCCAGCATCTGTTGTTTCTTTACTTTTTAATAATAGCCATTCTGACTGCTATGAGATGATATCTCACTGAGGTTTTGACTTGCATTTCTCTGATGATTAGCGATGTTGTGGATTTTTAAATATATTTTTTTGGCCACTTGCATGTCCCCCTTTTGGAAGTGTCTGTTCATGTCTTTTGCCCACTTTCAAATGGGGCTGTTTTCTCCTCACTGAATTAAGTTCCTTATGGATTCTGGATATTAGGCCTTCGTTGGATGCATAGTTTTAAAATATTTTTCCCCATTCTGTAGGTTGCCTGTTTACTTGGTTAATAGTTTATTTTGCTGTTGCTTAAGTATTTAATATAGGATCAACATTAAAGTATACATTCCTTGGTGTGTCATGGGCCATACAATTTGTGCCAGGTGCTTTAAAGATAAATCTTGTTTTATGTTTCTATAGGGAGAAGCACCACAACTAATGGGTGAGAGTTACAAGGGTCCAAATTAGGCTTCAAAGGTTAAATACATATTTATATTTTTAAATTTGTTTTTAATTTGTATCAAATTAGTACATAGATACTGATGTCAAATATAAGACAAAATGAAAAACAGGAGTCCTCTGTCCCTCCCTCTCCAATCCTAATTTTTAAGAGGCAGACTCATTCAGTTCAGTACTTTCATCTTTTCATTTCTAACTAATACACCTCTTCAACTAATCCTTGACATTTTATATGCGCTATTATTTTTGACTTTCCACTGTGTAAAGTGAGGACTGCTTCTCTTAACATGCTCCTCATTTCCTTACATATTTCCCCTTTACCATCTTACCAATGTAGCTTTATCACATTTTTGTTAATTCAATGCTGCAGGCTTAGAGTGCTATGTCAATGTTAAGAGTGTTCATTTCTTAATTTTGTGGGAAACCAGGATCATATATTCTTTCTTGCACACTGTTCTATTTTTCTTGAGTTAATAATTGGCTCATTATTTTCATTTGACAGTTTTCTATGCATTAATCACCAATTTAACCTACACTTGCCAAATCTGTACAATATTAACATGGTAAAAAATGTTAGATGACCTATACCTGTATAAACATCTTCTTCTGTTTTTCCTGTTGGCTTAACGCTCTATGGTCTTCATGCTCCAATTGTAGTTTCGTGGTCCCCTAGAGCCGGGGGTTACTGTCTGGTGATTCTTTTACCTATATCCCTGAAAAGTCCCTACTCTGCTTTTCTGTGTTGGAGCTTGTTTTCCGGATTCTATGTTTTATCTTTCTTGGTTTATACTCTTGTTTTAGAGAAGCATATCTTCCAGAAACTTTTTCAGAGAACACTTTGTAGGTAAGTGATTTTTAGAGTTTGTGTGTCTTAAAATGTCTTTTTTTCCTCTCAATTTTGATTGGTAATTTAGTTGGGCATAGAAACATAAATTTGAAATTAGTTTGCCTCATATACCATGTTATATTGAAGCCAGTATGTCAGTATATTGACTCTCTCAGTCTGAAATTTTTAGGCTGAGCCGATAGCTTTTAGCTGTGAGCAACCCTGTCTATTTACTCCAGTATGCCTGACAAATATTTTTATTTATCATATGTCATGGCTTCAAAAAGTTTGTGAAGAACTTTATTTTAGTTTATAGTGTTCTTGTTGATAAGATCCATAGATAAAATTTCTAATTTTTTTTTAATGTAGCTTCCCCATCCCCTTTTCCTTGTCACTGGTAAACTTTAGGATTCTTTTTTAACCCAAATATTCTGAAATTGTATGAAGACTTAAGTTAGTATGATACTTAAAATAAACATTTTGGAAAATATTTTTGCATTATTTCTTTGGTAATTTCAAACCCTGCCTTGTTTTTTCTTTTCAGAGCTCCTGTTAGCTGTCAGTTGAACCCCCTGTATGAATTCCTAACTTCTGGGTTTTTCTTTTTTTCATTTGTGTGATCTGTCTTTTATGTGCAATCTTTCCCCAGTTTGTAATGGTTCTAGGCTGTTCATTCATATTTAAGAATGAGGCACTAGAATGGTGATGGAAAGTACCATGTAAAATGGGATGGCTTGTAAAGTGGAAGACATCATTCTAGGATAATCAGGCAGTAAGTCAACCTCCCATGAGATGATTCTCAGTTATTGGCATAGTTGCACATCTTTTCTTTTAGGTAGTTCAATTTCTCCAAAGCTTACAAAATAGAATTCTCCAAATACCTGCTTACAACACACAGATGGAAAGGAATAGAACTGACTGCCAGCATTATGGGAAACAAACAAAACATGAGGTGACAAAAATATCACTGTTCAAAAATAACAGGTTAAATTAATCCCCACTATTTCCAGTAATGTTGTGACATCCATACCATCAATTGTGTCTATTACTGGAAGCTCTGTATCAGTCTGGTTTTATTTCTTCAGACTAGTCAATCCCTAGCTTTCTACTGACATAGGAGAGGAGTAGATGCCTGGCTGGGATGGACAGAGTGTGTTAGAATTTATTCTTCTCATAATTTTATCTAAACCCATCTGCATATTTTTAGTTCCACCTCTCATGCTTATAGTCAGATGCTTATACCTTTAAGTCATGAGACTTTGGGGGATTCTGTGAAGGAAATTAACTACTTTCTTTTGATTTCTTCTTCTTGAAGTTTAAGCTTAAACTTTTCCTTCTCTGCTCTGCTATATACTCCTTGTCCATTTGCTTTCTTCCTTCTCTTTCTCATCTGCTGTTGTTTCCTTTTCTATTCATTTTATCTACGTGGTTATATATTTTTATATTATCTACTCCCATTTCAGTGGTGTTTTGGCTTTTCTTTTCATTGGATATTCCACAGCTCGACAGGGGAGTCCTAAGAAAGTCAAAGTTGGTAGAAATATAGACACATTTAGAGGTGTATGTCAGCATAGAGGTCTGGTGTACAGAGCAGATAACAATTTGAGTTGTTTGAACCAGAACTTGTGGAATGAGTGGAATTTGACAGGTAGCAACTGAAAGAAGAGTGTTCAAATACTTGCTTGATATAGTCTCCTCAGAGACATCAGGCACACAAATCTTTCCATGTTGAACTTTGAAATATTATAGCTTTGAGTAAATGAATATATCACCAGAATTTTTCATCATGATATAGAGACGTGGGTAAGGTGAGATGAACACTAACCGAAGTAAATCAAGAGACTATGTGTTCTCTTTTGCTTGTGTTGCATGTATCATGCATACCTGATTTGCTTACATCCTTGCTACTCAAAGTGTGATCCCTGGACCACAGTATCAACATCATCTGGGTCTTGTTAGATATGTAGAATTGTGGCCCCATCTCAGACCTACTGATCAGAGTATGCATTTTAAGAAGATGCCTAGATGACTTGTAAGCACAGGAAAGTTTGAGAAGCACTGGCTGTTGTTATGCATTCATCATTAGGTTATACGTTCTTTATTTCCTCCTTTTCCTGTTAGAACAAAACAAAACAACTGTATATAATAAGAATGTGGTATAACAAAGACATCATTTATTCTAGTCAATACGATATCTTATGGTTACTTAAATTTATGGAGTGCAGTTTTATGATGCAGATAAAGCATGAACTATTTGGTGTTTTGACATGGATTTTGGAAGCAGATGGACTTGGTAGCAAATATTGGATCTGACACAGATTCTTAATTACTTTTATCCGTGGTAAAATAAAAATTTACACAGTTTTCTTTACTGAGTTCTTATGAAGAGTAAATCAAATGATGTTTGTAAAATGCTTAGCACAGTATTGTAGGCATATGCAATTAATATTAGTACCCTTTTCTTCCTCACCAAAATGAGTGTCAATTTTGAGGCATTACAACCAATGGCCAGGGAATTTGATATGGAAGATTTTATTTATTTATGTACTTTGTTTAAAAAATTCTTTGATACTGTTGGGCTTTTAAAATTTTTTAATTATTATGCCTACATAGTAGGTATGTATATATTTGAGTAACATGAAATATTTTCATACAGGCATGCAATGTGTAGTAATCACATCAGTGTTGACATATACATATATCCATAAAACTGTCATTACAATTAAGGCAGTGAACGTCTTCATCACTCCCAAAAACTTCCTTTCTATTTTCAATTCCGGCTTCCTGCCCTGTCACCAGGCTACCATTGCTCTGCTTTCTCTCACTGCATTTGAATTTTTATTTTCTAGAGATTTTTATAAATGGAAATATGCAGTATGTACTTTTTTGTCTAACTTATTTTACTTAGCATAATTAATTGGCATTAATTAGTTTGAGATTCATTCATGTTGTAGTGTGTTCATTCCTTTTATCACTGAGTACTATTCCATCATATGGATGTATCACAGTTTGTCAATCCATTCACACAATTCACAATTGGGTTGCTGACTCTTTCTGACTTTATAAGTAAAGCTGCTGTGAACATTCATGTACAAGTCTCGTTTGGAAATATACTTTCTTTTCCTTAAGTTTGAAATGGTTTGATTATGTGGGAGTTGTATGTTTAGACTTTTACAAGACTTACAAACTGTTTTTTAAAGTTGTTGTACTCTTTTACACTCCCATTGGCAGTTCATGAGAGTTAAAATACCTCCATTTTCTTACCAACACTTGGTATGATCAGTCTTTTACATTTTAATCATTCTAATAGGTGTGTTTTGTTTATATGAGTAATAATTTTGAACACCTATCTTTTCATGGACTTATATACCATCTGTATCTTTGTCCATAAATTGTATATTCAAATCTTTCCTACTTTTTAAACTGGGTTATTTGTTTACTATTCAGTTTATAATTTTCCTGTATATATAGGATACAAACTCTTTATCAGACATACGCCTTGCGAATATTTTCTCCCAGCCTCTGGATTGTCTTTTCATTCTTCTTAACAAAGTAATCCAGGAGCAGAATTTTAATTTTGATGATATTTTGTTTGTTTTTTTTTGTTTTGTTTTCTTAACAGATCCTGCTTTTGGTGTTGTAGCTAAGAAACCTTTGCTAACTCACAAGGTTGCAAAGATTTTTGCATATGTATTTTTTCTATAAGTTTAATAGATTTATGTCCTAAATTTAGGTCTATAATTCATTTTTTGTTAATTTTTGTATGTGGTGTAGGCATATACTGAAGTTTATGATGATTACTTTTGTATAAGGGGAACTAATTGCTTCAGCAAAATTTCTTATGAAGGCTATTCTTTTCCATTGAATTACATTGGTATTTTCTCAAAAAATAGTTGTATGAATATGTGGGTCTTTTTCGGAACTCTCTATTTTATCCCGGTGATCTATTTGTCTATATTTATACCAAAATTAACTACCTTGGTTATCATAGCTTTATAGTAAAGCTTAAATTCAGGTAATATTAGACCTTTAATTTTGTTCTTTTTTTAAAAAAAAAATTGTTTTCAGTTGTTCTAGGTCAATTTGCCTTTCCATATGAATTTTAGAATCTGCTTGTCAGGTTTTCAAAATTATGCTGGAATTTTAACCAGGATTGAATTGAATTTATAGATGAATTAAGGGAGAATTAACTTTTTAATTATTTTCAGTGTTCTAGCTCATGGTATATCTCTCTCCATTTATTTTGTCTTCTTTGTTTTTCCTTAACAAATCTTTGTAGTTTTCATTCTAAAAGTCTTTCACGTCTTTTTTTCAGATTTATTCCTAAGATTTTAATACTTTTAGTGCTTTTATAAATTGTTTGGTTCTTAAAAATTTCAATCTTCAGTAATTTGTTGCTCATATAAATGTATATATAAATATGCATTTAATTTTGTATATTCATCTTGTATCCTGCAAACGTGCTAAATTTACTTTTAGTATTTTATAGATTTCATCAGATTGTCTATAAATCATGTTATCTGTGAATAAACATGGTTTAATTGTTTTTGTATGTCTTTTATTTATTCTTACTACACTGGCTATAACTTCTAGTATAATATGGAATAGAAATAATGAAAGGTAACATCTTTGTCTTTTCCTTGATCCTGGAAGAGGAGCATTTAATCTTTGGCAATTGAGTATAATGTTAGCTATAGGTTTTCATAGATACTTTTTATTAGGTTAGGGAAGTTTTATTTTATTCCTAGTTTGGCAAGAGTTTTAATCAGAAATAGATGTCAGATTTGTCAAATGTTTTCTGCATCTATTGAGATAATTTAAAAATTTTTTTGAATTTAGTTGTTTAAAAAATTCTAGTCATATAGTAAATTGCATTGATTTTTTAAATGTTACCTAATTAACCTTGCATAACTGAGATGAACTCTACTTGATCAAAATAATTACATTTTTTCTGTTATTGGATTTAATTTGTTAAAATTTTGTTTACATTTTGAATCAGTTTTTATGAAGGACAGTGGTCTTTAGTAGTCTTTTCTTAGTTTGTCTTTGTCTTATATTGATAGTTAATCATAACCTCATAGAATTAGTTCAGAAGTAGTCTCTTATTCTCAATTTTCTGGAAGAGTTTGTGTTGGATGGGTATTATTTCTCACTTAAATGTTTGGTAGAATTCACTAATAAAACCATCTAGGCTTTTAGGATTCTTTATTAGAAAGTATTTAATTATAAATTCAATTTTTAATATAGGTTAGGGCTATTCAAGTTGTTCAATTTAGTATCATAAGGGTTTTTTTTAAAAATCTGTATTCTATTATTATTCTCTTAATTTGTATAGAATCTGTGGTAACGGCACCTTTCTCATAGCCGATATTGATAACTAGTACTGTTTTTTCTTGATCACTCTGCCTAGAGGCGTATCAGTCTTGTTATTGATCTTCTCAAACAACCAGCCTTTGATTTCATTCATTTTCTTGAATGTTTTATTTTACTTCCTTGATTTCCACTCTTCTTTCTTTTTTCTACTTAGTTTTGGTTTAACTGACTCTTCTAATTGCTTTGCATGGGAGATGAGGTCATCAATTTGAGACCATTTTGTTTTCTAATATAGGTGTTTAGTGGTATGCATTTTCCCCTAAATACTTTTTTTAGAGGCATCCCACAAATACTGGCATGTTGTACTTCCATTTTCATTCAGTTCAAAGTACTTTCTGTGTTTTCTTTTGATTTCTTTTTTCGTCTCTGAGTTATTTAGAAGTGTTGTTATTTTTCAAATATTTGGGATTTTCAAGAAATATTTCTGTTATTGATTTCCACTTTAATTTCATTTTAACCAGTGAACATTCTTTGTAGGACTTTAATCCTGTTAAGTTTATTGGGACTTGCTTTATGGTCTGGAAAATGATCTACCTTTATAAATGCTCTATATGCACTGGAGAAGAATATGTATTATGTTGTTGTTGGGTGGCAGTTTTTTTTTAGAAACAACAATTACATCAAGTTGCTTGCTAGTATTGTACAAATCTTCTGCATCCTTACTGATATTTTGTCTTGAGCAGCTTTGAAATCTCTTGACTATAATTGCACATTTTTCCATTTCTTCTTAGATTTCTATTAGTTTTTGTTTCATGTGTTGTGAAGCTCTGTTGTAATGCTCACAAACATTTAGAATTATTATATGTTCTTGATTGATACTTTTATCATCATGAGATGATAATTATGTTATCATCTGAAACCTACTTTGATAGCTTTCTTTTGATTAGTGTTAGGGTGGTATGCCTTTTCCATCCTTTTACTTGTGACTTGTTTATGTCCTTATATTTCAAGTGCATTTCTTGCATGTAGCATACAATTGGATCTTGTTTTATTCAGTCTTACAAACTGTGCGTTTTTTTGAGCATGTAAATTATATATTAGGTTGGTGTAAAAGTAATTGCTTTTAAATAGATTTGCCATACACTTTTGCATCAACCTAATAGTATAAACTAAATAACATAAACATTTTACGTGATTAATGTTCTTTTCTGCTAGTTCTATAATTGCTGTCATTTTGATTGATTAATTTTCTCTTTATTATGGGTCATATTTTCTGCTTCTTTACATGCCTGATAGTTTTTTATTGAATTCCAAATATTACAAATTTTAACGTTGTTTGTGCTAATTATTCTTGCATGCCTATAAATAATCTGGAAACAAATTGCTTGAAATAATTTGATTCTTTAGGATCTCGTTTTTAAGATTTGTTAGGCAGGACTGGCAAAGTGCTCAGTCTGATTATAAATACTTCCCACTCCTGAAGCAAGATCTTTTTTTTGTACTGTACTCAATGACTAATGAATTATGGATTATTTCAAGCTGGCTGATAGAAACAAAGTATATTCCTAGTCCTGACCACCAGACACTGTTACCTTTAATCCTTTTTTTTTTTTTAAAACATTATTTATTATTATTTATTTATTTATTTTTTTGAGACAGTCTCACTCTGTCACCCAGGCTGGAGTGCAGTGGCGTAATCTCAGCTCACTGCAATCTCCGCCTCCCAGGTTCAAACAATTCTCTGGTCTCAGCCTCCCAAGTAGCTAGGATCACAGGCGCCCACCAGCACACCCGGCTAATTTTTTTGTATTTTTAGTAGAGATGGGGTTTCACTATGTTGGCCAGACTAGTCTTGAACTCTTGACCTCAGGTGATCCATCTGCCTCAGCCTCCCAAAGTGCTGGGATTACAGGCATGAGCCAGCGCACCTGGCCACCTTTAATTCTTTTGGGTATTTTTTCCATGGTCTCAGGTAGTTTCCTCAAATGCATGTGTTGATTATTACTCATCTGAATAGTTGAGAGAAGCACGCTGCCAATTTCGTTGCCTTGTGCAGTCTTCTCTGGCACTCCGTCCTGTGGTTTCTAGCTGTTTTTCAGAGTCTAAGCTTTTTCCCAAATCAGCATGTCCACTGGACTCTGGCTCAGTTCTCCTTCCTGTGCCATGGCCTGGACTCTGTCTTAAAGCAGCAAGCTGACATAATCATAGGTCTCGCCCTGTCATCTACTGCCTTTCCTGGATCAGTGTCTTACATTGCTCGATGGCCAGTGATTAGTACTTCATCTTGTCTGGAAGCACAAGTCAAATTAGAAAGATTCCTAATTGTCCTTTTTTTTTTAAAACATTTTCGACCATATTAGGTGAACTACTCTAGCATTTTTTACTTTTTTAGATTTGTCTCTTATAACCAGTTTATAATTAATGTAGGAAATGTCTTTTTATTTAGCTTTTCCTGAGGAATCTCCTTGTTTTGAAGAAAACATGGATTGGAAAATCATCAGTGATAATTATTTTCAATTTTTGAATAACTTACTCAAGTCTCCAGCAGCTTCCATATCCAGGTAAGTTATCAGAATTCAACTTCTAGGTCTTGATTTAATTATCATCTGAAGATAATCAAGACCTAGTTATAGGATATACATTCTTTAAAATTTATGAGCCTGATTTAGATATTGACACAATCTTTCATGTGAGCTGTTCAATAAATATTTCTTTAATAGAATGTGTGACTCACGTTTCAAGTTGCTTAATAGAATGTACGACTCAATGGATTTTGAAAGGAAATACAGATTGTAGTAAGAAGATTTTCCTTCAATAATAACATGATTTGTAATACACGCTCCAAAATAAGGTATTTGTTTTGAAAATTGTCTTAGCTAGTTGCCTAGAGTTTAAACAGGAAATCAATACTGTAGATTCTGTTAGTTTCAAAGACTTCTGGGAGGGAGAAGTGGTCTTTGGAACTAAATTTGTCAGACTATTTTCTGCTGTCCTATTTCAGCACATGTATTGAAATGCAGATTTTTATGTATGGTTATGAACAGTTTGTCCAGTTTAAAGGTATACTCTGTTATTTGTGGGGTGTGTTGGAACATGACGGGAGGGATGTTTTGTGTAAGAGCAGTAATTCTCAAATTTGAGAATGGATTAAATCTGTGAAGATCGCTAAAAATAAAAATGCTTGCCCCTTGCCCCAGACATAGGAAATTTTACTCTGTGTACAGGACCCAGGTTTCTGTATATTTCACACATTCTATAGGTGGTTCCGGCGCACACCAAAGTTGGAGAATGATTCTGCTGTATCTGTCTAGAATGGGGATTAGTCATTCCTATGGAACTTGTTAAGCTCAGCTATTAGTAGGAACAGAAGAAAGGACAATGTGATGGACCCTCTAGAGAATCAATTCCTTGCCTATGTCAGATTTTTAATTCCTCTTTCCTGAGAGCCTCAAAAATTTAACAGCCCTGGAAAACCAGCACAAAACTAGTCCATTTGTGCACAAGGGCACATTTAACTTTATATTTGTAGACCCATAGCAGTTGGCACAGTGTCTTTCATCATGGATACTAGTAGATAATTAGATGTTGATTTAATGAATGAAAAATCATTGAACATTAAGCACAATTTATGTTAACAAAGCTGAACTTGAAATGACAAAATCTGGGTGGTCTCCTAGTCATGCCACATAATAACAGCTTGAATCTGCCAATTAAAAAAAGTAAAAAGTTTCTTTTTTCATGAAAAGGAAATAATGACGTATACTTCAAAAGGCTGTTGTAGGAATTAACTAAGATTGTAGTAGTGAAAGTGCTTTATAAGCTAAATTACCAAAGTAATATAAAAACATGTGGCAATAATACTATTAGTAGTACTACTTCTACTTCAATTTATTATTCTATTGCTACTCCATAACCCTCTCACTTCCATTTCAAATGGAACTGTCTTTATCCAAATGAAGACAGTTTTGTGTTCTCCTCTATCAAGGCACAATGACTTGGATGATAATTAAGCATCTATTCTTAGGGAGGGCTGGATTTAGGCAAGGTTTATGTTGAATTCCTAATAGAACTTTCCCTTTCCAGGTGGAATTTTTTTTTCCCCAAGGAATTATTTCAAAGAAGTCATTCTGTCCTAAAAATAACAACTAACTAAATTAAGCCTATATTTTTTGTGTGGGGTGCTCAGGTGTCAGCTATCAGGGAGATAAACAGCATTTTGCCTATGATAGGTCTTATGTCTGTTCTATGTCAGAGAGTGTGTTATACAACAGGAGCAGAGGGTTAAAAAACTTCGGAAGTAATTTACCCTTTAAGGCATAAATAGCCAATAAAGGTCAAAAATTCCTTACCCACAATTCTGAACTCTTACAAAGTCTGAAAATAGAGGCTTTTCTTATGGTTGACATCACAGCTCATTCAGCAGAGATTTAGCATGAACTGGTGTGAAGCAGTTTCAAGAGTATTTTCTTGCGCCGCAAGATCATTCACAGGTCTCACTGCCGAAGTGTTAATATGTTGATGATCAGGGCTGCCCCAGCCCTCACTGAGATACATGAATACATATCTGATACCTGTACCATGTTGCGTTTCTAAAGGATGAACATCCTGAATTCTGAAACACATGTAACCCCAAGAATGTCAAAAGTGGATTTGTAACTTCTGAGTCAGTAGAAGTTAGTTCTGCAAGTGTGGGTTTCTATTACAAGAGGGGACTCACAGTGACTGAGTTGCTCTTCTGAGAACTCTGTATTTTAAAATTAAACACCTGGAGATAAATTACCCCATATATAATAATGAGTTTCTAACAGTAGGATGTATATAGTATTGTTGAAAGAGCACTGGAATTGCCTTCCAGGACAGGGAATCCCCACACCTTCCTTAAACCATACAGGCGTAGTTTCTAATGCACTCCACTGTTTGTACTACCTTTATATGCTAAGACATTTTGAAATGGAATTAAATCCTAGGATTCTTCTGACATAAATAGCAAACTTGTCTTTAATGATCATACATATTATTGTTAAATATGCCAGGGGAAAATAATTAAGAATGCATTCTTTTTGGTGGTAGGAAACATTTTAAGCTAAATGTATGTAACTTCATTGTGGATTTCTAAAACACTTTCAAATGCTCACATTAGTTTAATTTCTGTTGAAAACATGTTGTCTATTAAATGTCTCATTTGTGTTTTACTATCAATAAATGAGTATTAACTTGAAAATTTGATAAATCACATTTATTTTTTATTTTATACTAAAATAATTCTACTAATATTACAGGGCTTTAAATTTCACAAAGCACCTTCTAATGATGGAAAAGAAGTTGCACACCCTTGAGGATGAACAAATGAACTTTCTTTTATCATTTGTGGAATTTTTTGAGAAATTATTGTTGCCTAATCTTTTTGACTCCTCCATCGTTCCCAATTTCCATCACCTCCCATCTCTTACGGAGGATATTCTGAATATAAATTCTCTGTGGACAAATCATTTGAAAAGTTTAAAGAGAGACCCATCTGCCACTGATGCTCAGAAACTCTTGGAATTTGGCAAAGAAGTGAGCTGGAAAATGCGAACTCTCGAAAGTCACTGGATAAGGAAGGAACCAAAAAATCTTTTGAGATTCATGGAATTAATACTTTTGAAATTAATCCCAAATTACTAGAATTATGGGTCTACAGCATTTCAAAAGGAAAAGAGCTAAACTGGAAAACTTCTTTACGCTTTCAAATTCTTCTGTTCCAGAAAATGAGATTCCGAGTACAAGTTTTAACTTTTCCCAGTTGTTCCATTCAGATTGGCCTGAATCACCAGCTATGAACATAGATTTTGTGCGTCTAAGTGAGACTATAATAAAGAGTCTCCATGAATTTGGATTTTTGGAGGAGGGAGAGGTCTTAGACGCTCTGAACATCATCTACACTATCAGGAATGCATCTGATTTTTTCTCAGCCCTTTCTGAACCTCAAAAACAAGAAGTTGATAAAATTTTGACTCAGAAATACCTAAATGTCTTTCAGGACAAGGATTCAGCTTTACTTCTGCAAATTTATTCTTCATTTTACCAATACATTTATGAATTTTTGAATATTCAGAGTAGAGGCTCTTCGCTGTCATTCCTTACACAAATCTCAAAACACATTTTGGATATCATAAAACAATTTAATTTCCAAAGCATCAGTAAAGCATTTGCGTTTTATTTAAGGCAGCAGAGGTTCTTGGGGAATTTCTAATGTATCTTATTGTCAGCAATTGCTTTCAATTTTTAACTTTTTGGAGCTTCAAGCCCAATCCTTCATGTCTACAGAGGGCCAAGAACTGGAAGTGATCCACACTACTTTGACAGGCCTCAAACAGCTGCTCATAATTGATGAAGATTTTCGTCTTTCTTTATTTCAATACATGAGCCAATTCTTTAACAGTTCAGTAGAAGGCCTATTCGATAATGAGTGCTTGATTTCGGACAATAAACACATTTCTTCCGTAAATTATTCAACAAGTGAGGAGGCTTTATTTGTTTTTCCATTGGCACAATTTTTTTCAAACCTCTCAACAAATGTCAGTTTGTTCAACAAGTTTATGTCCATTCACTGTACCGTTTCATGGCTTCAAATGTGGACTGAAATCTGGGAAAGCATATCTCAATTATTTAAGTTTGACCTGAATGTTTTCACATCTCTTCATCATGGTTTCACTCAGCTTTTGGATGAATTGGAAAATCATGTGAAAGTCTCCAAAAGCTGCCAGGGAATATTTCCCACACATAATGTTGCTAGACTCATATTAAATTTGTTTAAAAATGTAATTCAAGCCGATGACTTCCATGATTGGGAGGACTTCCTGGATCTCAGAGATTTTTTGGTAGCTTTAGGTAATGCGTTAGTTTCAGTAAAAAAACTTAACTTGGAGCCAGTGGAGAAATCCCTTTTCACCATGGAAACTGCCCTGCATCAGATGAAGACATTTCCATTCAACACAAGCACAAGCAGAGAGTTTTTAAATTCTCTGCTCAAAGTTTTCATTGAGTTTAGCAGTACCTCAGAAAATATAGACAGAAATGTAGATTCGATAAATGACTTTCTTTCAAATAGTCTCACAAATTATGGAGAAAAATTTGAAAATATCATCACTGAGCTAAGAGAAGCAATAGTATTTCTTAGAAATGTATCACATGATCGAGATTTGTTTTCCTGTGCTGATATTTTCCAAAATGTTACTGAGTTTATTTTAGAAGATGGCTTTTTATATGTAAATACCTCACAGAGGATGTTACGTATTCTAGACATGATAAATTCCACATTTTCCTCTGAGAGCACAATTAGCAGGCTGAAAGGATGCACTGTGTGGTTAGATGTCATAAATCATTTGTATTTGGTGTCTAACTCCAGTTTTTCACAAGGCCATCTTCGAAATATTTTGGGGAATTTCAGACATATAGAAAAGAAAATCAACTCTATATTGAAAATTGTAACTTGGGTGTTAAATGTAAAAAAACCTCTTTGTTCATCAAATGGCTCACATATAAATTGTGTAAATATTTACTTGAAAGACGTAACTGACTTTCTAAATATTGTACTTACTACAGTCTTTGAAAAAGAGAAGATACCTAAATTTGAGATTTTATTAGCTCTTTTAAATGATTCTACAAAGCAAGTAAGGATGACCATCAACAATTTAACAACAGACTTTGATTTTGCATCTCAATCCAATTGGAAATATTTTACTGAATTAATTCTAAGACCAATAGAAATGTCAGATGAAATTCCTAATCAGTTTCAGAATATTTGGATTCATTTAATAACACTGGGGAAGGAATTTCAGAAGCTTGTAAGAGGTATTTACTCTAACATCCTGGAAAATAATTCCTCTTCTAAAACTGGAAACTTGTTAAACATGTTTGCCACCAGTCCAAAAGAAAAAGATCTAAACAGTGTAGGCAATTCCATTTATCATTTAGCTAGTTACCTTGCCTTCAACTTATCTCATGACCTCCAAAATTCACCAAAAATAATTTCACCTGAAATAATGAAAGCTATGGGTCTTGGGATTCAACTGATGAGGGATGTGTTCAACTCCTTAATGCCTGCAGTTCATCACATTAGTACGCAAAATGCAGGTTATATGCAAGTTTTGAAGAAGGTAACCTCTGTCATGCGTACTCTTAAGAAGGCAGACATAGACATTTTAGTGGATGAACTTGAACAAATTAGTGCAAGCCTAGTGGATTTCTTTAAGAATATCAGTAGTGTGAGAACTGGCAACTTAGGGGTCAACTTGCTTGTTGACTTGATGAAAAAATTTGTAGACAGCTTGCATTCTTGGAATGTTAATCACCTGCTGCAGCTCTCACGCCTGTTTCCTAAAGATGCTGTGGATGCTATGGTAGATGTGTACTATGTGCTTCCTCATGCTGTAAGGCTCCTGCAGGGAGTACTTGGTAAAAACATCACTGAAGGCCTCAAGGATGTCTACAGCTTCATACTCCTTCATGGCATAACCATTTCAGATATCACCAAGGAAGACTTCACAATTGTGATAAAAATTCTTTTGGATATAATTGAATTAATATCGGATAAGCCAAATATTGTTTCAGAGACTTTAACTTGTTTTCCTGTGGTTTGGTGCTGGAATCACACAAATTCTGGATTTCAGCAGAATTCAAAGGTAGACCCCTGCAGTGTCCATGGGCTCATGTCTTCTTCCTTTTATGGCAAAGTGGCCAGTATACTCGATCATCTCCACCTGTCTCCCCAAGGTGAAGATTCACCATGTTCAAATGAAAGCTCCCGAATGGAAATAAATAGGAAAGTGGTCTGCATAATTCATGAATTAGTGGACTGGAATTCTATTCTTCTGGAACTCGCTGACGTCTTCCATGTTAACATTTCTCTTGTGAAAACTGTGCAGAAATTTTGGCATAAGATATTACCATTTGTCCCACCTTCAATAAATCAAACTAGGGATAGCATCTCTGGACTTTGTCCTAGTGGTCCCATAAAGCAAGTTGCTTTGCAAATCATAGAAAAACTTAAAAATGTCAACCTTACACAAGTTACATCAGGTGAAAATATTCTTTACAGACTAGCTAGTTTAAACAAGATCCTTAACGTTAATGAAGACACAGAGACATCTGTTCAAAATACTATTTCCTCAAATTTGGAAAGGACAATACAATTGATTTCTGAAGACTGGAGCCTAGAAAAAAGTACTCATAATCTACTCTCTTCATTTATGATGCTCCTGAATGCAAATCTCACAGGTAGCAGTTCAGAAGCATTATCAAATTTTATTGAAAAGAGTGAAACAACTTACAACTTTGAAGAACTATGGCCTGAGTTTCAACAAATCGTGAAAGACCTAACCCAAGATTTTAGAGTCAGACACCTGCTCTCTGAAATGAACAAAGATATCAAAAGTATAAATTCAGTGGCTCTTCAAAACATTACTTTGCAATTTGCCCATTTCCTGGAGATCCTGGATTCACAGTCACTGAAAACATTAGAAATTATTGAAGATTTTCTATTGATCACAAAAAACTGGCTTCAGGAATATGCAGATGAGGATTACTCCAGAATGATAGAAACACTATTCATTCCTGTGACCAATGAGAGCTCAACTGAAGATATAGCTTTGTTAACCAAAGCTATTACTACTTTTTGGGGCTCTTCAAAAAATATATCTAGAGAAGGCAATTTTGATGTTGCCTTTCTTACTCCTCTGCTAAATCAAGAACAGCTGACTAATTTCTCAGGTGTTCAGTTGCTTTTTGAAAACATCCTAATTAATTCAATCAATAACTTAGCTGGGAATTCTCAAGAAGCAGCTTGGAACTTAAGTGATACTGACCTTCAAATAATGAATTTCATTAACCTTATCTTGAACCGTATGCAGTCAGAAACTAGTAGGAAAACAGTTCTCCCTCCGAGAAGCATGGTAGATTTCATGGAACAGCTTTTGAAAACATTCTTCTCCCTTTTGCTAAAGGAAGATTCTGAGAACAAAATATCTCTTCTGCTGAAAGATTTCCACGAAGATGTTATTGCAGAGATGAGGTGAGTCTACTTTTGCTTTGTGTCATATATGCAGTTGTAATATATCTCAAACTACTTTATTTTCTGGAGTATAGGCATGTCAAAAAGAGTATTTGTATCTAATACTTTTGAAATATCTTTGAAGTAAATTTGTCTTAATAAATATTTTATCAAAATATCAACATAGAAGAATTTTG
The DNA here is from genome assembly GCF_001698545.2 of Rhinopithecus bieti. Taxonomy (NCBI): domain Eukaryota; kingdom Metazoa; phylum Chordata; class Mammalia; order Primates; family Cercopithecidae; genus Rhinopithecus; species Rhinopithecus bieti. Next base: position 696,842 of record NW_016804488.1, read on the forward strand.
GTTACTGTCATCTAACTAGTAAAATATAAACCTAGTCCAGGGTAATTAATCACATATTATTCTTACATTTTTAGATTATGAAAACAATTATGATTTCCGTTTTGTGTGGATCTGAAAAATTAGTTTTCATAGCTGTACGTGCATATACAGGATTGCCATAATTTGAATTGCTATACTAACTGTCTAATCACCAACTAGGGACTTAAATATTCTCAACCCAATGAATCTACTGTGATGCTTGCATTTAGAGACATAAAAAGTGATAGTCACATTATCTTTTTTTCATATATCTTCAAAAATCTCATTTGAAGTTTGCCAGTGAAAAGACTGGAGGGAAATTCCAATTTATTCCATGATGTCTGCTTTAGTCAAGTTTCAATCAGAGTAACAAAAACCATCAAAAGATTTAATCCAAGGAAATTAGCTTACACAATTTTGGGGGCTGGCTAAGTAAGTCTGCAATCAGTAGGGCCGACTGTCAGGAAGGGAGGCCCACAGCAGGCAGGGGCGCCGCGGGCATGAGTGAAAGTTCCTTGTCCACAGGCGGTCAGGAAGGAAGACCAGGGAAGGGAGAGCCACTGACTATGAATACCCAGCAGTGGTTTTGTGCCTCTAAGTTACAGAGGTTCTACGCCCTCTGTCAGAGTTTTCCTGCCCACTCAGGACAGTATCCCTTCTGACTAACTTAAAGTTAACTGATCAGGAATTTTAACTCCATCTGCAAAATCTCTTTATAGCCACACCTAGATTAGTGTTTGATTGAATAGCTGGGAGAAGATGTATTTATATTACACAATGGCTATAACTCCCATCTATCCTCCATCTCTCATGAGGGAATCTCCCCTATAGCCCACCCAGATGAGAAACATACAAAAAAAGGGACTTCTGGGGCTATTATTCAGCCTAGTCACATTGATACATCTGTCTAAGCAATTTGCTAGTACTTCTCAGGCTCACAAAAGTATAAATATGCTAACCACTTTTCAGAGACTTATCTCTTACGTCAAGAATCACATTGTAGTCATTTTACCTTCTTTCCTAAGTAAAAGCCATTTTAACCTTTTTCGTAAGCAAAATTATGTGGCTTTTTAAGTTGCCAGGTTCAAAGAACTGTAATAGAATTTGTTCATGAAATTCCTCACTGTTTTCATTACTTGGCAACAAAATATTGAGTTTCATCTGAAATTATTTTATCATGTCATCTTTTGCTCAGTATTATCCTCCCATTATGCTAGTATAAAACAAATAAAATAATATAAATCACTATATATCTTAATATTTCCACTGTTAATGTATTAAAAATAAAATTAAAAGTACTATATTATTATATATTATATATAGTATATATATATATATTATATATAAATTTACAGTTTTGTCCAAAAGATAAAATCTCTAGAAGTTCTGAAACTGGATCAATTTCTTGCCGTGATGAAAGAAGACAGATTGATGAACATTTTTTCAAGTTTAAAGGAGACTATATATCACCTAATAAAAAGTTCACTTATATTAGACAATGGAGAATTTTATTTTGATAGTCATCAAGGACTGACGTTCATGCAAGATTTATTTAATGCCCTTCTCAGGGAAACGCCAATGAAAATGGGACTGAAAATACTACAGACTTTTCACAGTGGTGAGTCAGTTGTTTTTCCATGGGAATACGTCTGGGGACCTCTTCAAACTCAATCAGGATCTTAGGGCAGCTCTTCACCTTGTAAGAGAATGTTCAACAGAGATGGCAAGGCTTCTGGATACAATTTTAAATGCTCCTAATAAGGACTTCTATGCTTCGTATCCTACCCTCCAAGAAGTTATACTTGCTAATCTAACGGATTTGCTTTTCTTTATAAATAATTCATTCCCTCTAAGAAACAGAGCAACATTAGAACTTACTAAGAGATTACTTGGTCCTCTTTCAAGAGCTGGTGAAGAAAGTCGTGTCCCAGAACCCCTCTTAGAAATGTCTGGGACTCTGGTCATGCTGTTGAATGACAGTGCTGACCTGAGAGATCTTGCCACATCAGTGGACTCCATTGTGAAACTTCTTAAGCTGGTCAAGAAAGTTTCAGGGAAGATGGCCACAGTTTTTAAAACTCATTTTGTCTCCAATACCAAGGACAGTGTGAAATTCTTTGTCACTCTCTATTCCATCATGCAACAAAGTGTTCAAAATCTTGTGAAAGAAATAGCTACTTTGAAAAAAATAGATCATTTCACATTTGAAAAGATAAATGATTTGTTGGTGCCATTTCTTGACTTGGCCTTTGAAATGATTGGGGTCGAACCTTATATATCATCAAACTCTGATATTTTCAGTATGTCACCTAGCATACTGTCATATATGAACCAATCTAAGGACTTTTCTGATATTTTGGAAGAAATTGCTGAATTTTTAACATCTGTGAAAATCAACTTGGAAGATATGAAGAGTCTTGTGGTAGCATTTAACAATGACACTCAAACATTTTCTATGGATTCTGTCAACTTATGGGAAGAAATTCTGGGTTGCTTAGTTCCTATAAATAACATCACCAACCAAATGGACTTCTTATACCCTAATCCAATTTCCACTCATAGTGACCCTCAAGATATAAGATGGGAAATAATTCATGAAGAGATCCCTTTTTTGGATAAAATATTATCACAAAACAGCACAGAAATAGGGTCTATCTTGAAAATAGTGATCGATCTCACCTTAGAAGCTCTTTGGAAAAACTTAAAGAAGGATAATTGGAATGTTTCTAATCTGTTGATGACATTTACTCAGCATCCAGATAACCTTTTGAAAAGCATAGAAAGAGTTTTAGAGGCCTCTAGTGGAATTAAAAGTGACTATGAAGGTGATTTGAGTAAAAGTTTATATTTTGACATACCTTTGATTTGGAATATAACTCATCATCAACTTGAAAAAGCAATCCATAATGTTTTAAGTAGAATAGCTCTCTGGAGGAAAGGGCTTCTGTTTAACAACTCTGAATGGACAACTTCCACAAGAACTTTGTTTCAGCCACTTTTTGAGATTTTCATTAAAGCAACCACTGGAAAGAATGTCACATCAGAAAAAGAAGAGAGAACCAAGAAAGAGATGATTGACTTTCCTTGTAGTTTCAAACCATTTTCCTGTTTGGAGAAATACCTGAGAGGATTATTTGTATTGACTAAATACTGGCAACAAATCCCACTGACAGATCAAAGGTAATAAAAAACAAGCCGAATTCACTTTGTTTTTTTCCCTACCGCAGTAACTGTAAAATAGAACCGTGCAGGAATTACATTGAACCAGGGTAAGTAGTTTCTTGACTTCAACTTTCTTTACACTCTGAAGTTGGCTTCAACATAGAGCAATTCAGGTCCAGTCATTTTTTTCACAATTTGACTCATTATTTGGCATTCAAATATAATTATAATTTATTCAAAATATTTCAAAAGTTAGTTATTTTATTCTCAGAAGCAAAAACCTCTTATTCTATTCACTCGTCCCAAGACTAGCTGCATAAGCAATTTTTCTATTCATATCCTCTGGCAGCCAAGGGTCCAATGACTCAGTATATACACAGGAACATGAAGCTGCTTGCTTCACAGAAAATTATGCCTCCAGTTGTAGCTAACCACAAGAAAGGGCCAGGCAGTTGCTGGCTTCTGCCCTCTTTTGATTCTGCCAAACTTCACGTGTTTGATCCACCTCCAAGCCCTCCCATCCCTGAATGTTATGTCAATAGAAACCTGTTCTTAAAAGCTCCAGTCTTGCTAGTTGTCATGCCCTGAAAGCGGTCTCTTGCCTTAGGTTGGAGACCCTGTGCCTCTTGATGTGCAGAGTCCCAGAGATGCTGCAGCTGTCCCTACCTGTCCTTTCTCTGGGTGACAATATTGTTAGGGTGGTCCCTGGTCTCTGTTTCTCCCTGCCTTCCTCTCTGGCCTACATGTAGATTGGAGATGCCATGTCAACCTTGGTTCATTTGCCAGGCAAGCTGACTTATTTTCTGTTGGTTCTATTACTACAGAGCTGTACCCTGAATCCAGTCATGTTCTATGAGTTGGAAAGATGTCTTTAGTTGGTGAAACAGGTAGCCACTGGCACAAATAACTATTGCTACCTTGGAATTTGACTGCTAGTTTTCAGAGCTTCCTTCCTCATCTCCTCCTTGCTTCTGATCTGAAACTATATTTTGCTTGATTTTAGTGCTCTGATCCCCAACTATACCCTGTTTGACTTTAGTGCTCTTCTCTGAATTGTCTTTTGAGCTGAGGTGGTCCTGGCAACCCCATTCTCCACCAATCTCAGGTTTTATCTTCAAATTTTTCAGTTCTCCACAGAGGAAGTTTACACCTTAGCTCTTCGTACGGTCGTGTTTTGACACCCTTTCAACATTTAACTTTGCATTTCAAAAGAATGGACCAAAATAAGAAAGAAAAGCAAATATTAAGTGTATTGGCCACAAAATTGATGCTTTGAACTAATTTGGGAGACCGAAAGTTTTCTAAAGGTCCAGACTGTGTTATCTGTGTTTTCTTATGTTCCTACGAAGAAAATATGATTATACAGGGAGGTTCTTACATGTGTGTTATAACTTAGCCTACACAGTAGAAATGCACATTGGATGCACATTTTTACCCTTTCATGTCATTGTTTATATATTTTTTCTAAGTGTTGTTGAGATGTGTGAAGTTTTCCAGCAGCCTGTGAAGCCCTCAGAAGCCACGGAGATCCTGCAGAAAGTGAAGATGATGGTCATACATGTGCTCACCATCGTTGCAGGTGGGCTGCTCATATAACAAGTGCTCTGCAATTGCCCTGTGCCAGTTTTCAGAACTCGGGTGTCAGAGATGAGTAGACTGAGTTTCTTTTAGAACAAAGCACAGCTGTCTTAGTCTGGCAACCAGGCCTTGAGGAATCTGCCCCTCCCAACCTCATTCCCACCACTGGGTCTCTGCTCCAGCCAAATTGAACAGCCCCTTCCTGCCCCTTTGCTGGGCTTTCTGGTCTTTTTGTCTTTGCTCATGGAATGTGCTTCCCTTGTCTCCTTGACCTAAACTACAGCCATACTCTGTGGCCTAGAGCTGGGATATCTTGTCCAGAAGTGTTCCCCCATCTCCTTTACTGGCAAAGACCTCGAAGAGACTTTGATCATATGCAGTACTGTACTTTCTTCTTTCTTACATCTCCTCCCTCTGCTGCAGTCAATATTTTTTGAAGATAGAAACTGTCATAACCTTCTGTGTGCATTTCCTGATGGGTGCTGAGTAGTCCCTGCAGTAACCTGAATTCCCTACAGCCGTGACACTTATTGCTGGTATCCTAGTTTTTGGTATCTTCTTTTCCTGCTACAGTCTGTAAGCTTACTGGGAACAGGATCAGCCTCTTGTTAAATTCTGTGTCTCCATAATACTCAGCACAGTGTCCAGCAATAGCGACTATATTGTAAATGAATTAATTTGTCTACTAAGAAGAAACTTGCCAAATCCATTCCTGCACATTTCAGTGCAATCTCCTTTTCATGCCACTGCTGAAGGAGAGTCCCACGAGCCGCTTTAGAGGGTAACTGGATGATCTTAGGGCTTTTCTGAAAATGTGAGTGTTGAATTTTAGAGCACACTTGAGTCCATGGAATGGACCACAGTTGTTTAAGTAATTCACAGGTGCACAGAGGTGCTGCCATCCTCTGGCCCAGTCTCCTGAGCAGGGCTGCCCAGAGTTCCCTCAGTGGGCTATTGGGCCTGAGTGCTCTGCCTTAGCTGATGGCAGTGGGTTTTGACAACATGAATCGAAGCCCAGAAGAGGAGGGGCAGTGAGGAGAAATGGGGGAAGCTACGGGTGGATCCGATCAGATCAAGAGGAAAAGAGAAAAGTGAGGGGTCATCTGAGTGGGGCTTACCTCCATATCCTGTGTGAGCTCCACCATAGTTGGCCCCAGACTCCCTGCCCCCTAGCTCATCTGATCCACATGTTCATTCTTATACCTTCCTCTGATTTACTCCTGGATCATTATTATTATTTAGATTACTATCAGGTTGTTATATTATGATTTGTAGATTAAGTCTTATTTCCTTTGGAAAGCTTTCCTTGACCTACCCTGTCTGGGGTCACGTGGCCTTAGCTCCCTGTTATGGCTCTTACCAACATGTGCTGTTCTGATGATGAACATGTGTCTCTTCTACAGTCGTGAGGATCCGAAGACTGTGCCTGTCTATTGATCACTCTAAACCTGCCACATGGGGATTAGAACATGGGAAATGCTGATTGACATTTGTTAAATGAATGAATAAATGCCAGGAGCCCTTCTATACTTAGGTCATGTTTCACTGGAATTACTAAATGTGAAAACTGTTCACAGGGGAGTGCTCAGCAATGAGAAGTAGTGGGTGGGCTGTTGGCATACTCTGGGCCTATGTTGTAAGACTGAGCAAACTGTGGGGGCCTGGGGAGAATATTGTAGAGAGGAGTCTGGTTTACTCAGGAAGGGGCACAGTGGACGTATTCCCAACATCCACTATCAGAGAGGAGGGGTCACCGGCCCCAGGATGGTTAACTGGTGGGTATGGGCCACTGAGTCTGCGAGCCAGGAGTATGGACCAGCATCTGCTGGGGAGTGTTATGGAGAAGAAGTGAGCCTTGGACAAATCCAGTATGTGAAATCCATTTTTCTTTCTTTCTTTTTTTTTTTTTTTTTTTTTGAGACGGAGTCTCGCCTGTCGCCCGGGCTGGAGTGCAGTGGCCGGATCTCAGCTCACTGCAAGCTCCGCCTCCCGGGTTTACGCCATTCTCCTGCCCTCAGCCTCCCGAGTAGCTGGGACTACAGGTGCCTGCCACCGCGCCTGGCTAGTTTTTTGTATTTTTTTAGTAGAGACGGGGTTTCACCGTATTAGCCAGGATGGTCTCGATCTCCTGACCTCGTGATCCGCCCGTCTCGGCCTCCCAAAGTGCTGGGATTACAGGCTTGAGCCACCGTGCCCGGCCATGAAATCCATTTTTCAAAACAAACTCAAAGAAGATGAATTCTTTGTATTGATAAGTGCTAGAAAGAAGCTAACGTATGGCCATGAGGGTGAGAGTGAGGGGTGGAGGAGAGGAGAAGACCTTGGGAGTGTAGCTCTGGGTAAGGACATTTCAGCTGAGACTTGCGCAGTGAGGATGTGTGTCTGCCATGTTCACCATTATATCTCCCCAGGGTTTAGGAAACATCCTGACATAGATATGATAGGCATTCAATCAATGTGGAAGGATTGGATAGGTCAATGCATGAGGGCTGGCACTAGGCTGGGCACTTGTCACTATTTGAGTTAATCTACACAATCACTGATGGACTTGAGGCTAGTGTGCTGGGACTTGTGGTCTGTAAGGCTGCTTCCTTACTATCATGATAGACCACTTAGGATTACACACCGTCATGTCTGGTAAGGCTTTATTGCTCCAAATGTCTTCAAGGGCATAGTTAAACATGACTGTTAAAACAAGTGATGTCGTGAAAAGTGGTGTAATGGAAGAAGCAGGCACTTTGACATTGAACAGGCTGAGTTCCTCGATTCACGCTAAGTGACACAGGGTAGCTACTGAGTCTCTGTGAGCCTTGAACAAAACATAAGGGAACACATATTTCAACCTATGTGAGAGGATTAAATAAAATGAGTCACCTCCAAGGGGCTTGCCCTTAGGAGATGCCTTGAACCTGCTAGTTTCCCTGCCCTGCAAGTTGGAGATGCATCTCCCTGCCTGCCATTGGGAAAAGTACTTCTCAGCTCACAGAGCTAGTTCATAAGTAAAAATTGATGATTCATGAACTGTCTATCACAGGGTTTGTTCTAATCTGCTCACTCACCTCTTTTTTTGAAATACAAATGGTTCTTTGAACAGAAGAATTGATTGGTCATTGGGTCTAAGAAACATGGAAAAGAAGTAAAAAACAGACAGAGAAGTGAGACAAGCCTGATTAAAAATGAAACCCCAATTGCTGTGTAGGGGTTTTGCATTTTTTTTTCTTTTAAGATAATCTATATTTCTAATTAGATGTTATGAACATTGGTGATTAGGAATATTGCTTTCTATTGTCAAATAGAAAGCATTAAAATGTTACAATCTAAGTAGAAGTTAGGATGGTCAGTACATGATTTCAGCATGTGGAATTGTGCTCAGGTAAAATTCAAATCAAACTTCTTCCTCATTCTTGAATGCTTCTCTGGCATATTGAATTCAGCCATGTTTGAAGACATAATTATTTTGACATTTCACAGTCAGCTAATGTAATGGTTTTTAAATGAATTAAACATTCATTAATGTATGAATTTATATTTATTTTGCCATTCTGTGTTGCAGCTGCTAAATTAATATAGCATACTTGAGATTACATTACTAACAGATAATTAATTTTTAATTTTTATATTTTATTTCAAGGAAACTCAAGCATAACTAACATTTAAACTGCCACCCCACTGTCCTTATTGAATTGCTACTCCATCCTGTAGAATAGGAGGGCAGTGACAGATCCCACAAAGTTAAAAGGGTGGGGTGAAATTGACCAACATGGGTGCCTCTCCCATCATATAAAGGGAAGAAGAGTCAGGTCTGTTATTACTATTGTTGTTGAAAATGCACTGTATTTTCTTCATATTACAGAGTTGCGTTTAGTATCTCCAGTAGGAAAGTTGTCACTTTCCTCCTCCTGATTTAACGCTTTAAGGATGCCAAGGACAATTGCAGGAGAGCTCATACAACAGAAGGAACCTCAGTAGGCAGCTGCTTTAATCTTCCAGTTTCCCTAATTGACAAATTGAGGCCCAGAGAGTGAGAGTGAGTGCAAGTTTCCCAGGGTTTCAGAGTGAAGCAGTCAGAGCCCATTTCTAGTTGAAGAGACCTGAGAGGGTCCATGGGGCTGAAGGGAGGAGAGGGAAGGGGTCCAGAGAGTGCTGGCAGATCTGGAAAGCCAGAGTGGGTCTGAATGTGTCCTCGGAGGCAAGAAGAGGGGCCATAGCAGGTAGGAAGGGCTGGAGCCAGGGATTTGAAGAGGCAATGAGAGGTGGAGAAAGAGGGTACCTGAGAAAGTTGGAGGAGCCAAGGCTCAAAACCAGCTCTTGCTAGTGTCAAGACAGTTGTCAGGTGTTCTTGAGGGTGGTGACTTTGAGGGCAGGCTTCAAGATGTATTAGATGTGAGGCAGATGGAGACCAGATGGCCTGACAGCCCAGCACTGCATCCCATGATCATATCATCCCTGACCTAACCTTGCAGGAATGCTGGGCATGGTCACTGTTGACTCCACGTTCCTCATTTTACATTGAGGAAGCAAGGGGCTGACACAGCCCACAGCTTGCCTAATGCCATACATTATGTCAGCTTTTTCAGGGTGCATTCTCTGCTCTTTTAGGTTTGAAAAACATGATTTATAAACACATTGTTGTGTCTTTCCTGGACCAGAGGATATATTTATGCTTAAAGAAAAGTGCTGTGATATTTAACAGCACATTATCAACTTCATTTCTTTTTTTTTTTTTTTTGAGATAGGGCTTGCCTTGTTGCGTAGGGGGGGGGGCAGTGGAAAAAAAATGGTCCCCAAAACCCACCCCCCCC
>NW_016804488.1:707428-725518 GCF_001698545.2 Rhinopithecus bieti
CTTCCTTCCTTCCTTCCTTCCTTCCTTCCTTCCTTCCTTCCTTCCTCTCTCTCTCTCTCTCTCTCTCTCTCTGTCTCTTAGACAGAGTCTTGCTCTGTCACCAGGCTGGAGTGCAGCGGTGCGACCTCGGCTCACTGCAACCTCTGCCTCCAGGTTCAAGCAATTCTCCTGACTCAGCCTCCTGAGTAGCTGGGATTACAGGCAGCTGTCACCACACCTGGCTAATTTTTGTATTTTTAGTAGAGATGGGGTTTCACCATATTGGCCAGGATGGTCTTGATCTCCTGACCTCATGATCCGCCCACCTCAGCCTCCCAAAGTGCTGGGATTACAGGTGTGAGCCACTACGCCTGACCCAGAACTGTTTTTCTAAAGGACTTTTGAGAAACAATTTATTATTAATAATTTAAGAGTCAGGATAACATTTTTTCTTTAATTAAAAAAAAAGATTTTCTTTCTTTTAAAAATGTATTTTATTTTCTGTCACAACCAAGCATCTAGGAAGTGCAAAGCCCTGCCACCCCACTGTCCTTATTGAATTGTTACTCCATCCTGTAGAATAGGAGGAGTAACAATGTGCTAGGTGCCACAATGACAGGAAGGCAGTGATAAGAAAAGTTGCTCGTGGTGGCAGATCTTGTGCAGATGGATTTACCGTGCAGTGGGCGACCACATAGGGAGGTGAGCACACAGGCATCTACACAGCAGGGAATGGAGAGGCTCTGCTCAGCCTGGGAAAGGTGGGTGTCTGGAGGCAGAGCTCTAAAAGATAGGTAGGTTCAGGAAGGGAGAAGTGGTGCCTTGTATCCGATGGCCTTGAGGAGACAGGAGGGAGACAGGGCATGAGTGCCGAGAGGTGGAGGCACCTGAGATTTTGGAAAGACTTTGGATGCAACGTGGAGCCTTTGCACAGATTCCTGTAGTGGGGGATCTCCTTTGAGGAAGAGCCCTATGGCTCAAAGCATAAGGCAGATTGGAAGGGTGAGGTGGGGGTGGGACTGTTAAGAGCATAGCAGTTTCCTGGGCGTGATCTATGGGTGCTGGACAGACGCACAGATGGAGAGACATTGGGAGGTCACCCTGAGCAGATGCGGAGGTTGGTTGGCTATGAGGACCAGGGGGAGGAGAGTCATGACTGGCTTCCAGGAAGTGACTTGTGAGGCATGGGGCATGGAGAAGACCACATATAGTGTGTAATTCATCCTTCAAACGGGGGCACTTTTGAGAATGACAAGCGGGCACCGTTCATAACGACGCAAGAATAAGTGAAAAGCAAGTCTGTCCTGGGCAAACTGGGGTGAATGAGTACCCCACTTGTAGGGGATACAGGGAAAGGAGCCACTTTGGGGACGTAGAGAAAATTAATATTTACAAAATCAATTAGGCCAAGAAAAACAAAATCTTTATTTTATTACCTTTGGAACTCAAAAGGCACAGCTTTACCCTCATCATCTGAATGTTCATCTTGATGATTTAAGGAATGTTTAGGAATTTGTATCACTTTGAATCTTTAAAAAGTGATTTTGTGAGAGTGGCTAGCTCAGGAGAGGACTGTCTATTATTTATTTCTCTGTGTGTTTCCTCTGGCAGAAAACCCTTCCTGGACCAAGGACATTTTGTGTGCTACTCTGAGTTGCAAGCAAAGTGGGATAAGGCATCTCATTTTATCTGCTATACAAGGAGTCACTTTGGCGCAGGACCATTTCCAGGTTTGTCATCTTTAATATTTCAGAGAATTTCATGTTCATGACTATTGGCCCTTGCAAGGCAGTCGAGTTATTCAAACCTTGCTGCTTGGCTCTTATAACTACAGCAACGGTGTCACACACAGTCTTTTTGCAAGTCGGGCTTGCAGAATGACTGCTCACCCTTCCTCCCTCTTGCCTCTCCCAGTGGTGTGCTGGGGTTGAGTGGCATTGATTTATGAGAGCTGATTGTTAAATTTTTGGGAATTTTGCAAGCTGATTATTAAACATTGATATCATCATAATAAATAAATTACATAAACTTATGATGAAATAAATCATGTTAGAAACATAAGAAATAATTACTCAAGATTCATCACTTCCTAATTATTTTAGTATGTTTTGCTGTTATCTATCTTCCCGAGATGATTTGCTTTCGTTGTATCCACATGATGGAAATACTATGCAGTCTTGTGCTAAGTGCAGTTTTTCCCATCTCTATGTTTAGTGACGTTATGGTGGCAGCTTGAACTGGGCCATGCGGGGGCATTTGCACCATGGAAATTGGCAAGTGCTCCAAATCAGATTTTTTTTTTTCTGGAGAGTTAGTTTTTAAATATTTACCAACCCAGCACTGGCTCTAACTAATTGAATACACCGGCTAGTACCAAAAATTGATGGCTGAATGGGAACCAGCATAGCAGTTTCCTTTTTATTAAATTGGACACATGCCCAATAGGCTCCCATGTAGGGTATCCAACTACAGCTAAGTCAGAGAATGTGACTTTTATTTGGGGCCCACTCCTTTGTCCTAGAATTAAAGACCCCTGGGCCCCTAGGCAGGCCTGATCTTCCCGACAAGCTTGGACAGTGGTGATGTCTTTCCAACAATGCAGCGAAGACCTGTCTTTCTTCTAGGTCTGGTTCTGAATGTTATTTCTTGCTTTTGTGATGCATATGTCTGTGAGCATGAGATTATCACAGAAAGCAGAGAAATAGATGATGCCGAGAGAGATGAGAGATAGCCATGCCAGACTCCCACAGCATAGCAAGGGTGTAGAATGCCATGTCTTGGTGAAGTGTCAGGAGGGAGTGAGAGCTGCTGGTCCCTAATCAATGTCTTGTGGCCTTTGGAGGAGTTGCGCATGTCAGCAGGAAGCCCTAAGCAATCCCTAGCAATGACTGATTCTACAACCCCATATTCACATTGATTTATTTAGAAGATCAAATTCTTATTTCCAGGTTGTGCAGATCTTTGTCAGATATTAAATGTGGATACAGAAAAAAAAAATCCTCAGAGACAATTTTTTTTTTTTTTTTTTTTGACATGGAGTCTTGTACTGTTGCCCGGGCTGGAGTGAAATGGTGTAATCTCAGCTCACTGCAACCTCTGCCTCCCTGATTCAAGCAATTCTCCTGCCTTAGCCTCCCCAGTAGCTGGGATTATAGGTGCCTGCCACCACACCAGGCTAATTTTTGTATTTTTAGTAGAGACAGGGTTTCACCATGTTGGCCAGGCTGGTCTCGAACTCCTGACCTCGTGATCTGCCCACCTTGGCCTCCCAAAGTGTTGGGATTACAGGCGTGAGCCACCATGCCTGGCCCCTCATATACAGACAATTTTTTAGTGGTGAGTGAAGGTTATAATAATAAAATAGTCAAGAGACTCCAGCTTTCAAAGCAACTGACCCAAAGACTGTATTTATAGTTCAAATTGTTATATGATTGTCAACAAGTCTGGCTGGTAACAGTTGAATTAGTTTTGCTGAAGAGCAGAAGTTCCTCTCTTTAATGACAAAAATAGTATGTTGCTTACCTCAGGATGCAAAGCTTTTAGGATGGGTCTGTGGGTCAAGGGCTTCAAGTATGTGAGACTTTTAGAAATATGAATCTTTTTCAGGCTGTGGGATATGAAGTGCCCAACAGAGGTGGGCCAAGAGCACAATGCCATTTGTTAGTTTTCAATATCTAAATAATTATTTTAAATATAGGTTTCTCAGTAGCAACATGGAATTCCCATTGGAAAAGTTTCAGCTGATCAAATCGATATGACAAAAGTTTTGGGGCTGTCAACTCCTTACCCTCTTCCACCCTTTGTTCCAAACAGTAAAAAGCAGCAGTAAAGAGATGAATGGGCAGCAGAAATTAAATTTCAGATATGACAGCAAGTGCCCACTGTATCTCCTGGGATAAGCTGAGTTGGAGAATGTGGCTGGAACTTCAGGTTGGGTGGGGGCTTCCTACTGCCTCTTTAGATATAGACCTTTGGGTCCACCTGTGCACATTTATGCCCTATTTCCTGATTCCAGGCCTGATCTAGCCAGAGAAGGAGAGTCTGATAGGTGTTGTCTTTTACACATGGTGGTTTTACCAGATCCCAAAAGTATAGCCTGATGAATGTCAATCTCAACCTTTGTCCTAGATGCTTCTCCTTACCTGGAGCCTGGTACACCTGTGCTGAAGAAACTTGGAATTTTTCTTCCAGTAGTCCTTGCTACTGGGGTAGAATGTGCACTTTTCTACTTTATAATCCCCTGTATGTCAAAATTATTATTTTGTTAAATTTAAGAATAACATCCATAGCAGGAACATTATAAATGCATTGAATGAAAATTAATTTGCATGCAGTTACAAATTAAGAACTAGAGGTTCTTTGCTATAAGGGAATACTCCATGGTAGAGCCCTCATACAATGGGTTTAATTCAATCTATGTTCTCAAGAGTGAGTTGGTCCCTAAAGGGATATTCACCTATGTCTATTGTTCTGACCTAGTTGTATCTGTGCATTGGTATGCTCAAAAAGGGATCTCTTTGGAGCAAGAACACCGAGGCTGTGAAATGCTTGGGTGAGAGAATTGGAGAAGGTTTAGAGAACTTCACGCTCAGAAAAAACAAAACAAAACAAAACAAAATGCAGAGTGTGAAAGTCCAAGGGCTTCTATGCATGTTATTAGAAATGTGCATGTAGCTTGGAGTCTTGAGGTTGGACCTAGACATCTCTCTGCCTTGCAGATGCTCTGCCTGAGTTTGCTGCCACCCTTTTCCTTTCTGCTTTGCTGTGGTTACATTCAGACAACAAATGGGGTCTGTGCACATTAGGGGCAGTGGGTGAGGGAGGGCCGGAGGAGGCTGTGTCTCCTGCGATAGAGCAGGCCGCGGAAACTTAAGTGAAGAAAGGAAAGAAGTCTGTATCCTTGAGCGCTGCCACACGATAGAAAATGGAGACTGGCTTGAGCTGACCGCTCCCTGTCAGACTCCTTCAAGTGTTACTCACACAATGCAGGGGTTCAGTTGCTTGGCAGGTATCAACTCAATGACCACAACCAAGGAGGATTTAGCAATGAGATTTAAGTAAGCAGAATACCAGGGATGGTTCCCAAAGTAGTGCCTCTGAGCTGGGGACTGGGTTAGGTTTTATCAACATCGTGTAATGAGGATCTGATTGACTGGATCCTGCCCTGGGTGATGCCAGAGCTCAATGCAATTGGATTCTGGATCCTGCCATGCAGTGTCCGTTTTTTAATTCAGTCCCCGCTCCTCAGTCCGAGCACTCCGGTTCCCGCTGTGGTTGCATACTGGTTCATCTGGGCATGCTCGGGTTATGTGACCTGAGGGACCATGGCAACTGAAAAAAAAACTCACAACTTCGTTACGTAAAAGTTGAACCAGATGGGCCGGGTGCGGCTAACATAGACAGCAGACACCACTCCACCTGCCCAGCCCCTCAACCTCCATATGCGGAGTCTCACTCCTCTCCTCCCTATCTGAGCCAGGCATTGACACAGACTCCGCCTCGCCCAGCTCCACATCACTCAGCTCCCAGGACTTTCCCTGGGCTCCTCTTGCATCCTTCACCAGCTGTCTCCAATTCCACGCCTGGCTCCTCTATGTGGCAGAAGGACCCAGGCTGTGTCCAGACCCTTTCTTTTCTCAGTCTATGCTCACATGCTAGCTAATCTTATCCAGATTCATTTGCAACCTAAAAACCCCAATTACTTCCTGACAACTTCCAAATTTCCTTCTCCAGCCAATACCTCCCCTGACCTTCACGCTCCTGTGTTCAGTTACATTCCCTTTCAGATGTCAAACAGGCCCCTCAACTCTACTCATGTGAAAAAAAAAACAAAAAAAAACCTCTTCATCTTTCCATGTAATTTTTCCTTCCCCTGGTATTTTTTCCCTCAGATGCCAGGGACAACAACGCTGGCATACTTGTTTAGTCTTTCTTTCTTTCTTTTTTTTTTCAGTTAGAAAACTCTCCCTTCTACCTTCCAAATGTTTCCATGATCTGGCCATGTTCCACCACCTCCACCAGCACCTTTCTGATCCGAACCAGCTCTCCCTTCCTCCTCCCCTTGCCTCCATCCCTAATGCAGTAGCCAGAGTGATCCTTCCAAAACATCATCAGACGGTGTTACTCCTTTGCTGAGAGTGCCCAGTGTCTTCCAGTCTTATTTGGAATTAAATGTCTGATTTCTAAGGGAGGCCACTGCTAGGTCCTGCTGTCTGGGTGGCACATCCCTCCCTCTGCCCTCCCAGGCACTCTCTTCTCCACTTTGCTGGCTCCTTTGCACCCAGCTCAGAGCCTTTGCATCTGCTGCTTCCTCACCTGCAGTGTGCTTTCCTAAAGATGCTAAGAAGTCCTTCGTCTTGCACCTCCAGCACTGCCCCAACCCCCACCTTATTTTCCTCCAGGTCACCTGTGACATCCTGACCAGTTTGCCCCTGTGGCTGTCTGTGGGTAGTGTTCCTGCACTGGAGTGTGAACCTCATGGAGGTAGGAGTTTTGTCTCCTGTGTTCACAACTCTCAGTCCAGCACCTATCTTGGGCCTGGCACTTGGCAGGTGCTCCATAAGTATTTGTTGAATGAATGAATGAATAGTCCTATAAGATTTCTGTTCAAGTTCCACTCCCAAATCACTTGGGAAAAAAAGAAACTTATAAAATGAATGACAATAATAGATGAATTGGAGTCAAGAAGTCGCATGCTTTGCAATAATCTATTGGCTGGTTTAGTTCCCCCCACAGTGAGATTTTGAGGTTTGGTTGAGGTGGTGGTGACAGTGGCATGAGTGCGCTGATCATGGATTAATGTTCATCAGTTCCTGAGAAGTCTTCACTCCGCTACTAAATCTACCTCAGCTGTGCTGGGGGCTCCATCTTGGGGCGGCCTCCAGAGCTCAGCTCCCAACGTTGACTTTTCAGCAGTGTTCACATTTCCTTGGAACATATATTTGTTAGCTCCCTTTGGTCCGTTGAATGGTTCATGATTTTTCTTTGCAAGAGAAACTGACAGTGGTTTTGAAAAAAATTTTAAAGTTTTATTTCGACAGAAATATTATCTAAGTGTTGACCTACATATGATACCTTCCCATAATTGGTGCAACATGGAACTAGGCTTCCAATATCAGTAAGAATATAGTGATATAAATAAAATGTGATGAAGCAAATAAATTCTGATGATGTAAAATAAAGTATTTATAGTAGAATAGCTGTGTCTAGGGAAAGTGTATAGATTCATGTGTATGTTTATAGACATAGACGTTATATGTTTGTGGTATTTTTCAGGTTGTTTTAAATTTTAAATTACCTATATTTGTCATTTAATTCCACATATGGTAAGTGTTTTGCATGTTGTCAATTAGTAGGTATTATTCTAAAGGTTTTCTTTTTTGGCAAAATGATTGGTCTTTTAAAAAACTGATTGTTTCCAGGAAGATACTGATAAGATGTCCATGAAATCTTAGAGGTGGGGGCTGGAGATACGGAGGGTGGGGACCTACTTCTAGAGTCTTTCCAGATGTTCCTCAGAGTCTCAGGAGCCTCTCTACCTGCAGCGGGCAGAACAGGAGCCTCCCAGACTGCACTGCTGACCTTCAGAGCAGGGCAAATCCAGGTTTTATCCACCTCACATATGAATAGCCACATATGATTTCTTTCTAATCATTGTGTTTGTGGCTGTGAATTTTGAAAAGCCTAAATTTTCTTTAAAATTTTTTTATTTTCATATTTATTTTTAGTAGTATATATTTAAAACGTACAACACAATGTTTAGATAAACACACAGAGTGACATGATTACTACAAACAAATGAGCATATCTGTCATCTCAGAGTTATCTTTGTGTGTCGTGCGTGTGTGTTAAGAGCACCTAAAATCTACTTTCTTAGCAGGCTTCAGTATGTAATACAATATTAGCAACTGTAATTCTCATGCTGTATATTACTTCTCTAGATGTGCCCATTCTACATAACTGCAACTTTATACCCTTTGACCAACATCTTCATTCCTCCCACGTTCGTTCCTGGTAACCATGACTCTATGCTTTGTTTCTATGGGTTTGACTTTTAAAAAGTTTGACTTTACATGTAAATGAGATTGTGTAGTAGTTTTCTTTTTGTGGCTGACTTATGTCACTTAGCACATCTTCTGGGTTCATGCGTGTTGCTGCCAATGGCATAATTTCCTTCTTTTTATGGCTGAATAATATTTTATTGTATGTAATGTCACATTTTCTCTATTCATTCATCTCTTTAGAAACATTTTGGCTGATTCTATATCTTGGCTTTTGTGAATAATGTAAATATCTCTTTGGGATGTAATTTCATTTCCTTTGGCTTTATACCCAGAAGTGGGATTTCTGGATCATATGGTAGTTCTATTTTTAATATTTTGAGAAATCTTCATACTGTTTTCCATAATGGCTGTAGCAGTTTACATTTCCACCAACAGGGCACAAGGTTTCCCTTTCCTGCACACCTTCACCAACTCGTTATTTCTTGTCTTTTTGGTAACAGCCATCCTAACAGGTATGAGGTAATAGCTCACTGTGGTTGATTTGCATTTTCCTGATGATGAGTGAAGTTGAGCACCTTTTATTTCACCTGTTTGCCATCTTTATGTCTTCTTTGGATAACGTCTGTTCAGCTTCTTTGGCCTTTTTAAAAATTGATTTATTTGTTTTTCTGCTATTGAATTGTGTGTGTTCCTAAGAACAGAGCTTCGGGAAGTTAAGAGCCAGGCCATTTGGTGGAGAATTGCGTGTTCTCTGCTATATGTTCAAGAACATGCTGTCTTGCCTGGCTGGCTAGCAGCAGAGCCGTGAGTAAAATTTGGGCTTCTGTATTTCCACAGCCAAGGGCTCTTTCTCCTACTGTGGAATGCACAGAAGCAACTGACATGATTGCTTGTTCTCTGTGTTTCCTGAGACTAATAAGAATAAACTAAAATCTTACAAATAAGTATGTGTGTTTCTAACCTATATCATTGCTATGTTTTCTAGGAAATTGAAAAGATATGGTCCTTGCCCAATCAGCTAAACTGTGAAAGTCTTGGCAAGAATCTTTCTAGCACCTTGGAAAGCTTCAAGAGCAGCTTGGAAAATGCCACTGACCAGGACTGCACATGCCAGCCGAGGCTGGAGACGGTGCAGCAGCACTTGCACATGTACGCTCTGATATTCTTTCATGCCCTCCCCAGTACTTCCATTCGTAGAGAGGATGTCTAGCACTTTTAAAATGTGAATTTCAGACAGTAGTCTGTACAACATACTCTTAATGTACATATTAATACGTATTCTCCAAACATCAAAGTTTTCCATGACAATTTTTGAGTGGTAAAATATAACAGCAGCATTAATCAGAAGGCTAACTTTATTGGCGACCAAGATATTAGATAAAAGAATGTAATCCACAACGCTTGGTGGCAAATGCCTGTAATCCCATCTAATGGGAGGCTGATGTGAGAGAATCGCTTGAGGCTACAAATTTGAGACCAACCTGGGCAACATAGCAAGACCTTGTCTCTAAAAAGTAAAAGCAACAATAACAAAAAAATGAGCAGGATTTGGTGCAGTGCATTTTTGATCCCAACCACATAGGAGGCTGAGGCAGGAGGGTTACTTGACCCCAGGAGTTTGAGGCTGCAGTGAGCAGTGATTGTGCTACTGCACTCCAGCTTGGCTGACAGATAAAAGGCCTGTCTCATAAATAAATAAATAATTTCTGTATGAGCAGGCAAATATTTTTCTTTTCTTTTCTTTTTTTCTTTTTTCTTTTTTTTTTTTTGAGACAGAGTCTTGCTCTGTCACCCAGGCTGGAGTGCAGTGGCACTATCTGGGCTTACTGCAAGTTCTGCCTCCTGGGTTCACGCCATTCTCCCTCCTCAGCCTCCTGAATGGCTGGGACTACAGGCCCTACCACCCTGCCCGGCTAATTTTGTTTTTGTATTTTTAGTAGAGATGGGGTTTCACCGTGTTAACCAGGATGGTCTCGATCTCCTGACCTCGTGATCTGCCCGCTTTGGCCTCCCAAAGTGCTGGGATTGCAGGCGTGAGCCACTGCGCCCGGTGGCAAATATTTTTCAAATTACCTTCATCTTTGATCAATTTTGCATAGTGTTCTGAAAGTGTAAAGCACCAGAAGGGGAAATAAGGAACTTTGAATTCTGCAAATAACTTTTTCATGGAAAGAATTATGTTCATCTGACCCTGGCTATCCTAATTTCTCATACGTTCCATGATCTATCCTATCTATTCTTTTCACAGTTGCAAAAAGCCATTTATTATGCATCCTTATTCCCCTGGTTCATCTCGCTTGGCAGGAGCTCTGAGAAAGAAATACTGGAGTGTGGGTAGTATTAATGGATATTCACATACAGATGGTGTCGGGAGACATGTGCGTCTAATTGTTGGAGGAATTTTATGGAAATGTGATCTTGTTATCCAGCCCATCTCCTGGGAGCTGAGGCAGTATTATTCATTCCAACATTGTTTCTGATGTTTTATCTTGCCTAATTTAGCTTTAATTTTCTGCCATTTTAGGTTGGCCAAAAGCCTCGAGGAAACTTGGTCATCAGGGAATCCCATCATGACTTTTCTCAGCAATTTCACAGTAACTGAGGGTAAGTATGTGGTTTTCCAAGTTTGCTTGATTAAAAATTAAATTTAGTTTCTCATGCAAATATATTATTAAAATAAAACATACAACAGAAAATTTGTGCTATATGTGATACATAATCATTTAGAACTTGGCTGGTCTGATGTATTTGGCATTTATAAAGAAAGTGCTGAAATCCTAGGGTACCACACTGAAGCAGAGGAACAAAGAGAAGCTTCTGTGGTCTGGATTTTGCTCTGGCCTTGCCCCCTTGGACAAGCAATTGATGCCTGTGTGTCTCTGTTTCCTTGGCTGTTCACTCTATCAACTCATGAAGTTTCTTGTAGCATCAATATGCCATGTCTGAAGAATTCTGGCAAATACTTAAATGACCCCTCTCGTTAAAAAGTGAGATGAGTAGATGCACGTATACAAGTGAGTTTCCTATAGCACTTGGTCACTGCTCCCTAAGAAGAAGCTCTTTCTTTTTTTTTTTTATTTTTTAGTCTCACTCTGTCACTCAGGCTGGAGTGCAGTGGCACGATCTCAGCTCACTGCAACCTCCGCCTCCTGGGTTCAAGCTATTCTCCTGCCTCAGCCTCCTGAGTAATTGGGATTACAGGCATGTGCCACCATGCCCAGCTTTTTTTTTTTTTTTTTTTTGTATTTTTAGTAGAGACAGGGTTTCAACACTTTGGTCAGGTTGGTCTCAAACTCCTGACCTTGTGATCTGCCCACCTCGGCCTCCCAAAGTGCTGGGATTACAGGTGTGAGCCACCGCACCCGGCCAGAAGAAGTTCTTTCTAAAGTAAATGTTCTTGAAACATTCAGGCCTTAGAGAGAGTAGACCAGTAACCAGAAAATACCACAGAACCTGGCATTTTGGTTTATTGTCATACAAATTATTTAAGTTATTTCTGGGGGAGTAAGGTATGACTTTATTTAGTGATTTATGGGTTGAATGGCATGAAAGAAACTATCCTAGCCAGGTTGTAATATCAAATTTTGTTTTTGCAGTCAATAATGACCTAAACCTTTATTACACAAATTTCTTATTTTCCTTACTTTGCAGATGTGAAAATAAAAGATTTGATGAAGAATATCACCAAGTTGACTGAGGAGCTTCGCTCTTCCATTCACATCTCAAATGAGACTGTCCATAGCATTCTAGAAGCAAATATTTCCCACTCCAAGGTGTGGTGCTGCTTCTTGTCTGTCTGTTTTGCTCATGGGAGGAGCCTTAGCCTGAAGTTACTGGCACTGCGTTGTCCTTTCTTCCTTCTTCCCTTCCTCTCCTTTGGCTAGTGGAGTGGGTTGCTGCACGAATGATATAATTGGAGGCAGAAAGGAGACAAAAGAACAAGCAAGGAACCAAAGGGTGTCATTGTCCCATGCCAAAATCTTAGGGTTTTTAATTCCATAATATTTTCTTTATTTGAAGTTAGAACAAAGTTGGTGATTATTTATTCAGTTGATTCCTAGCCCTGATGCAAGACACCTGGGAAGAGTCTCTGCTTGGTTCAGCAGGTGTTGCAAAATTCTTAAAATACCCAAAACCAAAAAGAGCTAAAAATATCTAAGAATCGACTACGACTTCCTCTGAGTGGAGAGTGACTGGGCGCAGTCTGACTGTGTGCTACCATAGTGAATCACTGTGAAAGCAAATGGGTAATGGCAGGCAGTGTCATCTCCAAGCTGAAAAATGTGATAAAACAATCAAAGAGCTATTGCAACAAACCAAGGAATAAGTAACATATGGGCCACATGGCGTATGGTTTATCTGTGGAAAAGGGGAACGGGGACATTTCATGTTGTCCACAGCAGATATCACCTGGATCCTTAGCAGGAGATTTTCTGAGACAGCTTTCAGCACTTCTAGTTGGGGTTTTACCTTCCTGTACAGAGAACCTTCCAGAAGTGGTAACCGTGGAGCTGACTCATAAGTGAACATTGCAATTGACCATCAACTGGGCCCCAACACACATTTAATTTCATGTCAATTCTGGTTAATTGGGGCTTATTGCAAGCTTGACGGGTAGACTAATGAAGAATTAATCTAAATTAAAAAGAGATTAGAAGCTGGGAAACCAAAATTCAAATGACAGTGTCACCAAGTTACTTATAATAAGGCACTTAGTACTTATCTTCAAGGAAAAAACGTCAAATTCAGCTTAGTAAACATGCAAGAGCCAAGGAAAGCAAGGGACAGTGCTGAAATTGTCTCTTGCGTACCTCACATGATGCCTTACAGAGAAACAATGAAGATTTTTGGTTTAAAATCTTTAGTTATTGAAACGAGTAACTGGGGAAAGAAGCAGTGGCTGGAGTAATTGGAGTAGCTACCTGGGAATGTTTTAAGTCAGATTAGCTAACTTTTGGGGTCCCTTTCAAATTCAGTTTTATGATACTTTTTGGGTTTGGGCTCAACTATTTTTGATGACCACTGCCTGATGAAACAAGTGGCCACTGGGTGTCACTGCTGTTCTATTATGGGAGGGCTGTGCACAGAGAAGGCGCCTGTGATAATGTGGTATTGTCTTGTGTAGATGGTTTTGCAGTGCTTTTCTTGCACTCTGTGTATCTTTCTCTACCTCTTTGTCAGTATGAATCATTAAGACCTCCTAAACAGCTGGACAGTTAAGTAATTGGGAGGAGTATTTAAAAAGCTGCATTCTTGCATTTCAAATAAGTAATGAGATTATTTGCTTTGATGGTTAAGTATATCCATAAATTCACATGTATCTACAGATCCTAGGCAAGGAATTCATGTTAGGTTAGGAGGTGATACTTTGGATATTTGTTTTTTCTAGATTGTCAGGTTTTCAGTAGCACCATATTATTTCGAGTATCCTTTTCTTGTCTTTCTTCCTGGGCTTCTCTACCATAGCTTTAGTCAGTTTGCAAATAATCACATCAGATTCTTAGTCCAGGTTGTTGGTGGCCTGCAGGGAATACTTTGCTGTGGTGTTAAAGCCCTGGCAAAATTGCAGAAATATTCATTCATTCATTTCTTCCTTTATTCACTTAGGATGTTTCTGCATGACAGGAATGGTCCCAAAAATTTGGGCTCAAAGTCCGTGCTCCAAGGAAGCCAATGATCTATGGGGGGATGACACAGTAAATATGCAAACAAATGAAGATTGGTGTTAAGAGACCAGAAAGTTCTATGATGCAAATAGAACACAACAATGAGGACAGGTGGTCCCTGGAAGCCTCCCTGAATCAGTGAAGATGGATGTCAGACTGGAATGATGATGAGCATATAATGTGTTATGTGAGAGTCACAGAGCTGGGGACATTCCTATCAAAAGACCAGAGGCAGGAGTGAGCAGAAGAAGGGAAAGGCAGCAGATGAATGGATATAATCTCATTTTTCTTTCCTGCCCTCTTCCCTGGCTGCAGAGAACCTGCCATGGGCACCCACCTATGGGAATTTCCTTTTTCTTGCAGAGCTCCATTCTCTTATATCAGCATCACCCAATTAAAACCACAAATCACAGAGGCTTGCTGGACACTGGAGCCCATCTAGCCCAGCCTTCTGTCCTGGGCTTGGATCCTGTCCATCTGCCCTGTGAAGCACCCAACCACTTCATGCTGTGTTCCCATGTGTTAGGCACACATTCGAATCAACAATGACTTCCTTCCTTGTGTTGGGCCAAATTTTTATTATTTTAAAATTAACAATGAGGTCAAAGTGTTAGGACCCAAATAGATTGAGACAGCAATCAAGTCGGCCTTCTGCCCCTTTATTTTCTGTGCTAAACAATTGGGCAGCGTTCAGAGGACTTTTACTTGGAAGAGGAATACTTTTTCACAATCCTCAGTGGATTTGTTCTGCCCGCCCCACAAATCTTAAGGAGGAAGGGAGAGGGCTTCCCCTGAAAGTTCCGATCTCTTCTGGGAGGCTTCTTCAAATGGAATGGTATTCTGAATTTTTTTTTCTGTTTCTTTTGAGCAGAAATGATTGAGTTTAGTGAATCTGGTCAAATTTCCTTTTCTCACTTGGGGCTGGTCCTGGGGGCTGGTTCTGTTGGTTGCGTCATTAACAGAGCTGCTGGGCACAATTTATGGGGAGGGAGAGATTCCTCTTAGGAGTTTGGAAACATTACACATTGCCTTTGTTTTAATACATGAAGTTTGTTTCCTGAAAAGCTTCAACAGATAGTTCTTGGTGAAACTCATTTCAGAGCAGACACTGGTCAAAATCTGCTTATTGCTTTTTTTTTTTTTTTTTCTCCTTTCTCTGAAGACAAAAAGTAATTAATGTGTGACTAGAGTTATGGGTTTCTGGGATAATGAGAAGTTTGCCCTGAAGTTTCCTGGAAGACACCATCTGTTGTGTGCAGCGTTTCATTCTAGAGAGAGTCCTTCCTATGCCCTAGACCGCTTGTCTGGCTCTGTCACCACATCATGACATTTGGGTTTATGGTCCTTGTAATCCAGGGTTCCCAGAATGAAGTGCACACACCCATCCACCACCATCTCGTTCTCTGGTACTCTCAGAGTAGGGCTTTTCTCTTCTTTGATTTGTTGTTCTACCAGAGTATTCTCAGTAAATATGGTAGGTTCTCATTAAACATTCACTAAAATGAAGTGAAATTCTAGCTACTCTCCTTCCATTAACTCAGCTAGCGTTTCTTAGGTTTATGAAAGCCACATTACCTTATTTGCTCATTAAGAATTCTGAGAAATGAATATTGTGCTAAGGGCATTTGTGTCTCATTTAACTCCCTCTGAGCAGGGCATTTCTCTTCTTTCACAGATGAATGTGGTGCTGTGGAAGTCACAGCTGGGAGAGGGCCTGAAATCAAACCCAGGTCTTTGAACTCAAACTGTGGTATTCTTCCATCACATGATGTTATTGTTTCAATTTATTATAAATTAATAGTTCTAAGAAAATTACTGCTTGCCGACGGGTTTCCTCTTCTCCTACTTGCACTTATGTAAATATTTTTAAAACTTAATTCCCCAGTTGGCATTGATCTCTGCAAAAATGCTTCTAGCTAGTTTTGGCAAAATATTTTTTCCTTTTTATTTTTAAAAAGCAAACTTTTATCTTAGGCTTAGGGGTGCATGTGCAGGTTTGTTATACAGGTAAACTCGTGTCAGGGGGTTTGTAGCACAGATTATTTCATCACCCAGGTATTAAGCCTAGTATCCAATAATTATTTTTTCTGATACTCTCCCTCCTTCCAACCTCCATCCTCAAGTAGGCCCCAGTGTACTTTGTTCCCCTCTTTGTATCCATGTGTTCTCATTATTTAGCTCCATCTTATAAGTGAGAATCTGCGGTATTTGATTTTCTGTTCCTGTATTAGTTTGCCGAGGATAATGGCCTCCAGCTCCATCCATGTCCCTCCAAAGGACATGACCTTGTTCTTTTTATGGCCGCATAGTATTCCATGGTGTATATGTACCACATTTTCTTTATCCAGTTTGCCCTTGATGGACATTTAGGTTGGTTTCATGTCTTTGCTATTGTGAATAGTGTTGCAATGAACATACATGTGCAGGTATCTTTATGGTAGAGTGATTTATATTCCTTTGGGTATACACCCAATAATGGATCAAATGGTAATTCTCTTTTTAGTTCTTTGAGGAATCGCCTCACTGGTTTCCACAATGGTTGAACTAATTTACATTCTCACCAGGAGTGTATAAATATTCCCTTTTCTCTGCAACCTCGCCAGAATCGGTTACTTTTTTGACTTTTTATAATAATCATTCTAATTGATGTGAGATGGTATCTTACTGTGGTTTTGATTTGCATGTCTCTAATGATCAGTATTATTGAGATTTTTTTCATATGCTTGTTGGCTGCATGTATGTTTTCTTCTGAAAAGTATCTGTTCATGTCCTTTGCCCACTTTTTAATGAGGCTTTTCTTCTTGTAAAATTTTTTAAGTTCTTTATAGATACTCAGTATTAGACCTTTGTCAGATGCATAGTTTGCAAAACCTCCCATTCTGTAGATTGTCTGTTTACTCTATTGATAGTTTCTTTTGCTGTGCATAAGCTCTTTAGTTTAATTAGGTCCCATTTTTCAATTTTTGCTTTTCTTGAGATCGCTTCTGGCATCTTCATCATGAAATCTTCGCCCATTCCTATGTCCAGAATAGTATTACCTAGGTTGTCTTCCAGAGTTTTTATAGTTTTGGGTTTTACATTTAAACCTTTAACCCATCTTGAGTTGATTTTTGTATAGCATAAGGAAGGAGTCCAATTTCAATCTTCTGCACATGGCTGGCCAGTCATCTCAGCACCATTTATTGAAGAAGGAATCCTTTCTCCATTGCTTGTTTTTGTCAGGTTTGTCAAAGATCAGATAGTTACAGTTGTACAGCCTTATTTCTGGACTCTTTATTTTCTGTTAGTTGCATTGGTCTATGTGTCTGTTTTTTCTTTTCTTTTTTTTTTTTGTTTGTTTTACCAATACCATGCTGTTTTAGTTAATTGGATATTCTTTCAAGGTGTTTTTTAATATCAAATTCTGATACTTTAATTTGCAAAGTATCATTTTTTCTCTCAACTTCATCAGTCACCAAAAGATGAGAGTATTTTTTATATTTTCATCCAAGTTGTTAGTGCAGAAAGATTACCATGGTGTAGGAAGGTATCACCTAACACCTATTTATTTGTTTGGGCTCTTAAATCAGTTGCAACAGGTCTGTCTGGGGTGTCTTGGTAAGTTATTAGCCTAATAGTTTCATCGTTAAAGGAAAATGGCTTTATATTGACATGGCTCGTTGATCATGACTGTATCAACATGGTTTCCAGTAATTTTCTTTTTCTTCAAGGGCTTACACATAATCTTTTTGATAATCCATGATCAGAATTCTTCCAGAATTGATGTTATCATCTATTAGAAATTTCTAAAGTCTACTTTACAAAATAAAACCTGGATAGTTTTATTTCCATCATGACTTCTTAAAACTGTAGATAGTAGAAATGTCACTCTTTCTGAAGGCATGAAGAGGAAACAGGGAGAGAGGGAACTGGAAATGGAGACAGTTCTGGTGGAGAGGGTGGCCGGACAGCAGCCGTGGCCTCACTGAAGAACTACAGCCAGGCTGAATGGTAGTTCCGCTTTAAGTTCTTTGAGAAATCCCCACACTGCTTTCCACAGTGGCTGAACAAATTTACATTCCCACCAACAGTGTATAAATGTTTCCTTTTTCTACAATCTCACAAACATCTTTTATTTTTTGACTTTTTAATAATAGCCTTTCTGACTGGTGTGAGATAGGATCTCCTTGTGGTTTTGACTTGCATTTCTCTAATGATCAGCGATGGAACAATAGACATGGGGGACTACTAGAGGGGCACTACTAGATGGGGAAGATGGGAGGGGGAAAACGGGTTAAAAAACCACCTATTGGGCCGGGCGCGGTGGCTCAAGCCTGTAATCCCAGCACTTTGGGAGGCCGAGATGGGCGGATCACGAGGTCAGGAGATCCAGACCATCCTGGCTAACACGGTGAAACCCCGTCTCTACTAAAAATACAAAAAAAAACTAGCCGGGCGAGGTG
>NW_016804488.1:725710-737064 GCF_001698545.2 Rhinopithecus bieti
AAAAAAAAAAAAAAAAAAAAAAAAAAAAAAAAAAAAAAAAAAACCACCTATTGGGCACAATGCTCACTACCTGGGTGATGTGATGGTTCACACACCAAACCTCAGCAACACACAACTTACACATGTAATAAACCTGCAAGTACCCCATAAACCTAAAATAAAAATTGAGAAAACAAGGAACTACAGCCAGATGATGCCTGCCTCAGTGGGCAAGGACACCATTGGCACCTAGAGGCCAGCTGCCAGGATGCTTATCCACAGATCTCTTAGGCATCCTGTTTTACCCTTCCAGTGTGAAGATGGTTCTTTTTAGGAATATGAAAACCCAGAAGGAATTAATTAGTTCTCTTAAGTGTAATCATCATCCTTAATCAATAAACCCACTTAATTCTTATTCATCTTTTCCCTTTAATATCCTATAAGTCAAAACTGTGCTTTTGCTAGTAGTGACTGATAGGCTTCTTAGTAGTAATGTCATTTTTGAGCACTTATATACACTACCCCTGAGCTGAATGCTTTACATCTCATTTAATTCTCCTAACAACACTTTGGAGTCCTTTGTCTTCTATTGTCATCCCTGGTTGTATAGACAAAGAAACTGAAGCTTGTAGACGTTAAGCAGCTTTCAGGAAGTCAGATAGTAAGAGCTGGAGTCAGGATCCACCACCGTGCCACAGTGTGGCTTCAGTCCTTCTGGACAGGTTCTCGCAGCCTTCTCCTGCCCTCCGATGCTCATCTCTTGTACTTGCCTCGTTATCCCGTGAACAGCTCTGAGCTCGAATGGGTCTCCAATGGCAGAGAGCCACACTGCTCCTCTCTGAAGTGTGTACGGTCTATTTTTAAATACCTGCCCTCCTTTCATTTTCTTGTCTTACAAATTCTAACTTGGCAGAATCTCTCTCCCCATCATCTCCAGTTCCCTCGAATCACTGTCTGTGTTTCCTTTCTGGTCACAGCTGGGCTGAGGGCAGCCTTTCCTCCCATGCTTTCCCAACCTCTGAGTCTACAGTGAGCAGCTGGGCAACAGGGAGGCCATCTCTGGTGTTCTCCTCTGAATGTGATTTGGGTTTCGGCAGATGTCCAATAAGCAAAGCTCTTGCTAAAAATGCAAATGCCTCTCCTAAGGATCTTTGTCATTTTTAAACCACATAAATACCCAGATAATTATCTAAGTGGCCAAGTGTGTATGAGCCAGGCTTGCAGGGCAGAGAGGCATTGCCCTGGATCCTCAGCTCCCTTACAGCTTTCCAAGCCAAACACGGACACACAGGAAAATCAGCAGGAACTTGGCATTCTGTTTCTGATAATTTGCAGCATTAGCCTATGCAAAGCCTGAGATAAAAGGTGCCTGTTTTGCTTTGAATAGAAATCACACAAGATGTTTTCAATCAAGCACAACTCAGTGTTGTCTTTGTTTTTCTAAACTTCCTCCCTTCCTACCTAGTCTCAAACAGGAACAATGAACACAATACAATCTTTAAAAGATAAATAGTAATGTTTGGAAAACCACATGAAAGGAGAGGGAGCAAATGTGCTGCTGGGGCTGTTGCTTCTGTGCATTGTGACTGTGGAGCTTCCACATGACAGGGTGTGGGATCCTCTCTATTTGGTAAAAAGAGATGTAAACAATTTCAGGACAAATATTTTTTTCCTGGGGCTACACTCTAAAAAACATATTAAATATGATCTTGCATGGGGATCACCGTGTGACATGCTAGAAAGTAATTAAGGCAGATCTTCTATGGCAAATGCAGAAAGGACTCCTATCGGGCCCGCTTGGGTTGCTGCCCATGAAAAGCCAGGGCGATTCCCCTGAGTTGGAGGTTTGGATGAGGCCCATTTTCTGGATGGTTTTATGCAAAAGCCTATTTTGTGGGATTGATCAAAGAGAGGCTCCTCTTGTGAAAGCAAAGGGTAGATGCCTATATTCTGCTCCCAACCTCCTCCTGAGAGCTTCCCCTTTGTCCAGAGACAGCATGATTGAAAACAGTGGCATTAAGGAAAATTTCACCAGTATGTGTCTGCACAATGCAAGTCCTATGTGAAAAAACGTCTTCATGGTAAATTAGCAATGAAAATACTTAATATTTTTTCTTAAAGACTCAAAATGCACACTAGCATAGTAGAGTATCATAGCCATTCGTGATGATTAATTTTGTATGTCATCTTGGTTAGGCTGCAGTACTCAGATATTTGTTCACACTTTATTCTAAATGTCCCTGTGCAGGTATTTTTTAGTTGACATTAACAGTTAAATCAGTAGATGTTGAGTAAAGATTACTCTCCATAATGTGAGTCAGCCTTATCCAATCAGTTGAAGGCAAAAAGAAAATAACAATGTCCCCCAAGGAAGAGTAATTTCCGTCTCCAGGCAGCCTGCAGATGTGAGTTGCAATGTCAGCTCCTTCCTGGGTCCCCAGTCTGCTGGCCTACACTGCAGATTCTGGGTTTGCCAGCTCCCACGTTTGCATAAGCCAATTCCTTAAAGTAAATCTCTCTCCGTGTATATATGTTATGTGTCACTTAATGACTAGGTTCATTCTGAGAAATGCATCATTAGGCGATTTCACTATTATGTGAACATTACATAGAGGGTACTTACACAAACCTAGCTGGTACAGCCATTACACACCTAGGCTGTGTGGTATGGCCTGTTGCTCCTAGCCTACAAACCTAAACCCACCTACCCTTTGCTTTCACAAGAGGAACCTCTCCTTGATCAATCCCACAAAATAGTCTTTTGCATAAAACCATCCAGAAAATGGGCCTCATCCAAACCGCCAACTCAGGGGAATCGCCCTGGCTTTTCATGAGCAGCAACCCAAGCTGGCTCAATAAGAGTCCTTTCTGCATTTGCCATAGAAGATTTGTCTTAATTACTTCCCAGCATGTCACTCTAGAGTACAGCAGGTTACTCTAGTGAATGCTGTAGGCAATTGTCACACTGTGGTAAGTATTTGTATATCAAAACATAGAAAACACAAGAACATATTTTACGATACCTGTTCTAAACATAGAAAAGGTACTGAAAGATGCGGTATAAAAGATTAAAAAATGGTATGCCTGTATGGGGTACTTGGCAGGAATAAAGCTACAGGACTGGAAGTTGCTCTGGGTGAGTCAGTCAGTGAGTGGCAAGTGAATGTGAAGGCCTGGGACATGCCTGTATGGCACTGTAGACTCAATAAATACCGTGTTTCTAAATTTATAAAAAAAGATTTCTTTCTTCAATCATAGATTAACCTTATCTTACTATAACTTTTTTTACTTTATAAATTTTATTTTATTTTTTTTTCTAAGATGGAGTCTTGCTCTGTTGCCCAGGCTGAAGTGCAGTGGCATGATCTTGGCTCACTGCAACCTCCACCTCCTCAGTTCAAGCAATTCCCCTGCCTCAGCCTCCCGAGCAGCTGGGATTACACGTGCATGCCACCACACCTGACTAATTTTTTTTGTATTTTAAGTAGAGACAGGGTTTCACCATGTTGACCAGACTGGTCTCAAACTCCTGACCTGAGGCAATCTGCCTGCCTTGGCCTCCCAAAATGCTGGGATTATAGGTGTGAGCCACTGCACCCGGCCGAAACTTTAAAATTTTAAAAAACCTTTGGACTCTTCAGTGATAACACTTATATTAAAACACAAATACATTGCACAGCTGTACAACTGTTTTCCTTTATGTCCTTATTCTATAAGCTTTTTCTATTTTAAGATTTTTTTACTTTTAACTTTTAAAACTCTATTGTTAAAAATTAAGACACAAACACACAGTCTAGCATAGGCCTACATGAGGTGAGGATCATGAGTACCACTGTCTTCCACCTCCACATCTTGTCCCACTGGGAGGTTTTCAGGGACAATAACATGCATGGAGCTGTCATCTCCTGTGATAACAATGCCTTCTTCTGGACACCTCCGGAGGGACTTGCCTGTGGCTGTTTTCAGTTAACTTGTTTTTAATAACTAGAAAGAGTATACTCTAAAATAATGAGAATATAGTACAGTTAGTACATAAACGAGTAATATAGTCAGTTATTACCCTTGTCACTATTATGTACTGTACATAATTACATGTGTGATACTTTTACTATGAATGTCAGTGCAGCAGGTTTGTTTATGCCAGCACTGCCACAAACACTTGAATAATACACTGGGCTGCAACATTACAATGGCTGATGTCACTAGAAGATAGGAACTTTTTCATCTCCATTATAATCTTATGGGACTACCACCATATATGCAGTTTGTCATTATGTACCAGATAACGATATTTTGGTCAACAATGGACCCCATATAGGATGGTCGTCCCTTAAGATTATAGTACTGTATTTTTACTGTACCTTTTCTATGTTTAGATATGTTCAGCCACACAAATACTTACCACTGTGGAACAATTGCCTACAGGATTCAGTACAGTGACACACTGTACAGGTTTGTAGTCTAGGAGCAATAGACCATACCCTATAGCTTAGGTATGTAGTAGGCTGTATCTTCTAAGATACTGTAAGTGCGTGCTATGATGTTCACACAATTAAAAAACTACCCAGTGGTGCATTTCCCAAATGTATCCTTGTCATCATGAGGCACATGATTGCATACACACACACACACACACACACACATACACATACACATTCTGTTGCTTCTGTTTCTCTGGAGGACTCTGACTACTACACCATTATCTATCTCTTAATGTATTTTGGGGACATTTTATGGCATCTGTTGAGCTCTCCATGCTCTCATTCAGTGCGCATGGTTCCTATTCACATGGGTTCATGCACTTCGGCCTCAGTTGGCCTGAATGTTTCACAGCAATTATACCCCTCAGGAGCAAAAACATGTAGCAGGAAGTATGGTTTTTGTTTTATTTTGCTTTGTAATTTGGTATATCACGAATGTCCTTAACTGAAAAGCATGCCCAAATGAAGAGGTGTGTCAAAGCCTTTAATTGCAATGCATGATAGTAATAAACCAGAGACTAATATAAGTTGTCCTCAGTGCCTCCTTCTGAGTTTACTTGCTTTTAAAATATATATAACAAGCTTGGCAATCCTGTTTTCAATCTAAAAACAAAGGAGGCAAAAAATATCAGCTTCACACTGATGACAGTGAAAAGTGGAAGCTGATAAACTGAAAGCCCAGGGTAAGACTTAATATCAGACAAACAAGACACAGATGCTAACTGCGAGGGTGGCGTCGGAGGGTTGGGAGCTTGGTGGGCATTTGAGTGAGCCTCGCGGAGAGCAGAGGGACAGAGTTTCAGAAGGGTGATCCAAAGACCTCAAGCGAGGGCAAATTTTATAAGAAGTCAGAGAATGATGTGGACACTTCAGAAATATTTCCACCAAAATGTTGAGAATCGAACCACAGTTTGGGCTCCCCGCATCTGCAGGTCAGTCCCTGGAGCTGGGAAACCTAATCTTGGGTGACTCCATACTGATGAAGCTCCGGCCTGAGGTGGTGAAACACACGATGTCGCAAGTATCCTCACTTCTGATCTCTGTGCTTTCAAACAGGTTCTCTTCAGTGCCCTCACCATAGCTCTGTCTGGAAAGTGTGATCAGGAAATCCTTCGTCTCCTGCTGACATTTCCCGAAGGGGAAAAATCTTGGATCGTGACGCAGGAACTCTGTGGCCTGCCGGGGTCAAAAGTATATCCTCTGATTGTGTTGCTGAGTCAAAACCTGGATGTGCGAGCTTTCATTTACAAGGTATGGGGAGCATGCTGACTCGGGGCGGTCCTCTGCAGGACTCTGCTGTGGTGGCTGCAGATAAGTAGGGTAGTCCTGGGGGTGCTGCAGTGGGAGACGAGCACCCGGCCACTCTGCAGTGGCCTCCACCAGCCTCTAGTGTCACCTGTTTGCTGACTCCAGGGTGGGGCTCAAGAAGACTTTGTTGTAATAAAGGGATGTTCAGGAGACCCTTCAGGGGGCCCTTGGAGACAGGTGTCAGGGAATTGGGACAGAGTTGTTGGTGGTCTCCATGCTCATTGTGGAAGGACCCACTGCAAAATCACACCACCGCTTCCTAATGCCAGGTGTTCTCTCCTCTGTAAGGGCCACCTCCCTGGAGCATGTTTGAGGAGGCTGGGATTGTGCATGGTCCACTCCTGAGCGGCCCAAGTTAGGTGCTGCTCCGCGCACCATGGTTCTATCAGTCAGCGGAAAGCATCCAGCTCTGCCAGGGCCCGCCCTGGAGAGAATGTGGAGGGGTTGGCAGCACAGGAAGCCCAATCCCCTGTGTGTGCCGGCTCTGTACTTGCCCCGTGATCCTCTGACAAGCAGCAGTGTGAGGGCAGGGAGGGGCTGGAGGAGGCCAAGGACGATGATGTCTGCAGGAGAGAGTGGAGAGTGGGAAGTGAGGAGGCCCAGCACTTTCCAGACGGGCCCAGAACCCATGTAAGGGTGACCCAGCTCCCAACCACAGCTCACTGCTCTCAAGCTGCCCCTTCCAGAAGCTTCTCCTCCTTCTGGCCTCCACTGTTTGAATCTTTACTTAATTTTCCAGAAGTTTTCCCTCCTACCCTTGGGGATTGATCTTGCTCCAAGTACCATTGTTTTCCCTTTAGGGAAGTATTTCATAACCTCTGGGTTCATTAGAGGGGCTGCAGGGTTTGTAGTATGGTAAGGTGGCTGTAGGCACCCCGAGTCCGGGAGAACAGTTTTAGCGTCAGCAAAGGGTAGATCTGCCATTTCAGCCACGCATGATTTCCTTACTTTCTATTACTTCAAGAGTCCAGGGGGTAAATGTTGGAACACACACACACACACACACACACACACACACACACACACAGAACAAATATTCATTTTCAGAACGATTACATTTTAAACCTATAAAGAGGAGGATAAACATTTCTTGCGTCCCCATAATTTGCAAACCCACCTCTATCTTGGTGGAATTCATATTTCTCGCTAACGTGCTTATGGTTTAGCTCTGCCATTACTCACCACAGCCTCTCTTCCAACTTTGCAGTTTGCCTTGTGGGAAAGAGAGCTCCCATTGGCACAATGGTACTTTAGTGGCCACTTTGTTATGTGTACAAAGGTCCCCGATTTGAAGTAAGTGCTTGTAGAGGCCCACATAATTACTTCAACAAGGGCCATCATCTGCACCAAGATTCCTTTGAAGGATAAGATAGTGGGTTAGATTCAGTCTCCCAGACACAGTGAAAACGACATCATCATTAACAACAACAGCACTTGTTTTTCAGGTACCTTCTCTATGCAAGGCTTTATGAAAGCTGATTAAATACGAGATATTGCTCAGGATGCTAGGGCAGCCCCACCTCCATGTGAGGGTCACATGCAGGTGCAGCTCACTCCCAAGTCCATGTGCTTTCTGATTCACTTAGCTGACAATGAATTTCTGAAGCCTTCAGCAAAGCACAATTTGCTATATTAATTTGGCATATCAATCTGGTCTGTTGGAGCTGCGCTGGATCCCTGTCACTCCCCACCATAAGTCAGGGACCAGTCACTGTGGGCCACTTTTTTAAAGGGCAGCTGTAATTAGAAAGATGAGTAGAAACAGTGACAAAAGTTGCACACCATTTCTCCTGCTAGAGTTGTCTCTGTAGTATGAACGGACAGAACTCCATCATTAGAAGCAGTGTGCCTCTGTGAAGGATGGAGCTGTGATCTCGGAGCCCTGGAAGTCATCTGCAGAGCTAGCAGCTAGAACACTAATGAGCAAAAATAAGAAACAGTGACAATTGGGTTCCTCTGCCCCAGCCTGGAAAACAGAAAATTCAGTATGCAAATGACCATTGATGGAAATTAGCTGTGATTTTCCCTGCTCTGTGCAAAGAGCTGGCATTTCCTCATTTATCCGTTCATTCAACAAATATTTATCGAACAACTAATATTTCCTGTTGCTATTTTATTCCCAGTAGCTACATAAATGATCAAGACAGAAGAAAAGCCCTGCCCTGCTTCCAGTGTAGAACTGAGAATATGCAAAACAAAAAAACAAACCAAAAAAAAACCCCAAAAAACACAAACATGTAAAATACAGAGCATTTCAGTTGGTTATAGCATAAGTAAGCTTCAAAGGGTACTGACATTTTTAAAGAATTGGGGTTAAATTCACACCCCTGAACTTTTCTAACTGTGAGATTTCAGGAAGACTTTTAGTCTCTTCAAGCCCCAGTTTTCTCATCCACAAAATGAACACTATATTGCACATCCGCAAGGTATTAGGAAGCCTGAGATGATGTGTGAATGTTATGAATACAGTAAAGCAGTAGATTAATGTAAATTGCTTCACATATAAGGACTGCTCGTATTTTGAGCCTCTTCTCAAATTTCCGCCTTGGTCACCACAAAGATACAAAGAAATATTTGGCAAATGATTTGAATGTTAAGGATAGATCACATTTGTTTCTAGTTTACATTTTAACAATGCTAGTGCAATTCAGTGTGCTCCAAAACACCTGAGCTATATATACTCCAATGAAGAGGACTTTCATATAGTACAGCAAAGGCGTCTCTGAGGTTCGAGACGGAAAATAATCAAATAAACAAGTTTTCACAGCTCAAAAGATGCTTGTGAGGGTAAAAATACAGTGTTGGTTATTTCATGCTGTTTTGTTTTGTTTTGTTTTTGTTTTGTCCTTTAGATTCTGATGCTTTCTGAAGCAAATGACTTGCTCAACTCCTTGTTGGATGTGGTTTCCAGCCTCAGCTCCTTGCTTGCCAAAGCCCAGCACATCTTTGAGCATCTTCCTGAGTTTCTTCACACATTTAAAATCACTGCCTTGCTAGAAACACTGGACTTTCAACAGGTGTGTGCTTCATCTTTGTCCCTAGAGAAATATTCAAATTTGCCCCTTCTTTGTATTTGCCTCTTTTTGCCTTTATCTTCCCACATCTAAAACTTGCAGTAGACAGCAAAATACAGGAATGGAAGTACCTCTTCATATCTCTGGAAGCAACAGCATAGCATAGAATAAGGCCTGGCATCTCTCCAAAAACTGCATGAAACTGACACTGTTGATCCACATTCCGCCAGTGTGGAGATTGGGATAGTACATGCATTATCTATGAAGTAAGAAATTACTAACTCAATTATTGCACAGATGAGATTTCAAGGGCCTGTTTAACTTAATTCAGAGAGCAAATTGCTTTCAAAAACCTTAAAACATTTATTTCCTTATAAATAATTGGTTTACAAATTACGAATCATTTATTGCAAATGCAAACACAAACTTGATTTAGTTTAGTGGCTTGATATTAGGTTTTGCTTGAACTCTCTTTGCCTGGGATGGAACTGACTGGGCACAAATGAGGAGGAGTGTGGAATTTTTAGGGCTGGAGGTGCAGAATGAGGAGCAAGATAACAATGTTCTCAGAGCTGCCATGGAGACATATTGTAAGTCCATCATGTGATAGATAATTCGTATAGCTATAAAATATCTGGATATCTTGGTAGCATAGACACACATTAAGACTAGTAATTAGTCTGAATTAGTGATATTTTATGGATTACTAATTTATTACTGCACAAATAGTAAGGACTTATGTGTGTGTGTGTATGTGTGTGTGTGTGTGTGTTTATGTGTAGGTATGACATTTCCTTCTTCTACCAGGTATGTTGGCCAGAAAAATTACTGTAGTGTTTCAAATGGTATCCCAAGGACAGAAAACTCTAAAGCAGACATTCGTTTCTTTTGACTTGTTGAATATCTTGTACATTCAGTGGAGGAAGGAACTAGACTTTCAGAAGTGTGTGAAGGAATTGTTTTAAGTCACTATGTAGTTGCAATTTAGTTTTCTTATTTTCTCAGGTTTCACAAAATGTCCAGGCCAGAAGTTCAGCCTTTGGTTCTTTCCAGTCTGTGATGAAGTTGGTTTGCAAGGACCAAGCACCATTCCTTAGCAATTCTCATATGTTCATTAATTTGCCCAGAGTTAACGAACTCTTGGAAGATGACAAAGAAAAATTCAACATCCCTGAAGATTCAAGTAAGATAGTAGTAATATATATATATATGTGTTTAGATTCATTTGTATCTTGATAATTGGCCCTACTTTATACTAAGTATTCTGTCTGTGTATAAGGTTGCTATATACTGGCATAAAATCTTCTGCTTCCCCCTCCCCAAATACTGGCATGGCAGCTGACTTTGAACAGTCCTAGTGCCTTTGAGCACAAACAAATCCTCTCACCTGGGTCACTAAGGAACTGTGTCACCAAGGAAGTGTCTAAAACACCTGAAACCCCAACCCCATTGGTTTCCCAGGCTAACCAGTATTGGTGAGGGTCCAGGCATAAAGACCATGAGCACTGCTTTGGTCCATGCAAATGGCTATATTATAATAACGAAGAGAACTTGTCTGTGGCCACCTCCAAATTTGCTTTCTATGAAGCTCAGGTACAAGTGAATATGCACGATAGGTACAAATGAATGCAAATTAATATGTAATTTTTTGGCCCCAATTTAAGTGGAAACGTTTTTATTAGTAAGGCAGAATAAACATGCTGGTGAGGTTTTGGAGTTTAGACAGTTCAGCTCCATCAGTTGTGCATTTTTGATCACATTGTTTTATGTGTCTGCATCATGTTGGTTTCATTTATAACATGGAAACAGTAGCACCTAGCTCATAAGCTTGTTGTGAGATGCAATGGAGATGACGAGTATTGGCACCTTAGCATAAGGGTATAAATGTATCCTAGTGTATTCATTTTCTATGCTGCATGACAATCATTGCACACTTAATGGCATAAGACAACACACATCTGTCATCTCGTAGTTTCTGTAGGTCACATGTCAGGATTTCTGAGTTAAAATTTTTAGTTTTCTACATATCATGACTATGCTTTTTTCTGCAGTAAAATTGCTCCTGTTCATATTAAGCTTGTAATGTAAAGAGTAAGTCATTAAATTTCAGTAAGAACAACTTCTATAATTAATGGTTGAAAATGTATTATGTAGTCATATTCTTAATTTATACTTTAGGGGAAGGATTTCCATCAATTTTATTGTACTTGTCAAATAATTTTTTTTCCTTTCAAATGGGGAGTTTGGGAAGATGAAAGTAACATTTAAAACAACCACAACAATCATACCTTGAGTATTTATACATCACAGTCTCAAATCTAAGATAATATTTTCATTTTATTCTTATAAAGCTAAAATAATATTTTCCTTTTTTTTTTTCCAAGCCAAACTGTATCCAGCTTTATTAAAGATACTTTCCATAAACAATCATGGTATTTCAGGCAGGACATGGGCAGACAATCGTTAACAGTATACAACAACTTTCAAACTCCCTTCTTCAATGGACTACCAAAAATCAGAAAGCCACTATAAAACCCAATGAAGTCTTCATCTGATGCTCTGAACAGGGAAA
>NW_016804488.1:737528-759885 GCF_001698545.2 Rhinopithecus bieti
TTTTTTTTTTTTTAAAAAAAAAGTAAAACAAATTTCTGCATTTTTATGAAACTTGATAAAAAATAGTATTTCAAACTGTACAGTCACCAGAAGTACACAGTTATCCAAAATGCACACACTTCACTTGGCATCTCCAGCACCTTCAGCTTTCTGTGCCTGGTCTGTTTTGGCATCTCTGTTTTCTGCAGGGTTATTCCCCTCCTTGCCAGCATCAGCTTTTCCCTTTTTCCCTTTGGGTACCTTCTCTCCCTTCTTTGCAGGGGCCTTTTTAGGCTTGGGCTCTGGCTTTGGAGGAGCAGATTTAGCAGACAACTTTGCGGATCTTCTCTGTGGTTCGTCCTTCACCTTGGCTTTATCTCCTTTAGCATCCCCTTCAGCCTTTCTCTTGGGCATGGTGGGGACAGTGGCGGAACATAGGTGCTGGACGCGGGATGCAGCGCGTGTGGGCTTTGGTAGGTCCGGGGGTCGTTCTCGCCTCTTCTTCTTCACACTGCTCTAAAATAATATTTTCATTTTAAATGTTCTCTAGATGGGTAAAGAAATAGTTATACTGAAGTATTCCTTGCTAGCTTAAAACCTTATAAGATTTAGTTCCCACCCATTATGGTGATGAAATATCTACCCTCCTCAGGTAACCATTGATTTAGACAATTTAGCTAAGTAAATCTTTAATTGAAATCAACTAGCACCACAAGACTCATGAGAGCCACCAAGAGGAATTAAGTACTTGCGTGAAAATAAGGCAATTTAATATGTCAAAATTAGTAAGTTTGATAGTTCTGCATGGGTTCATTAAAGACAATTCAGTAGTAACTTGTAAAGCTGACTTCATAACAAAAGCTCAGTTTTGGTCTCAATATTGTGACTATTGAAATGAGAATTTTCTTGATGAAAAACCAGATTTATTTTTTTAATTGTCATTTTCATTTTCAAGTGTCCGTATCATTATTTAACACTCTTTTTGATTACTTAGTTTGAAAATGTAAGTCATTCTTTCCTGCCTTTGAAGTCACTTAAGTGAACACAGTATCGTGAAGTTTCTTATGCGATGAGAGGGGCTGAAAACTGTAACAGGGAAAAAAATCTTGTTTTACTTCCTGTCTTTGTTTATTTGGTGTTGCTATAAAGGAATACCAGATGCTGGGTAATTTGTAAAGAAAAGAGGTTTGTTTGGCTCACAGTTCTGTGGACTATACAAAAAGCATGGCACCAGTATCTGCTTCTGGTGAGGCCTCGGGCTGTTTCCACTCATGACAGAAATTGAAGGGGAACTGCCATGTGCAGAGATCACAGGACAAGAGAGGAAGCAAGAGAAGGGGAGGAGGGAGGTGCCAGGCTGTTTTTGTGTTTGTTTGTTTGTTTGTTTTTTAACAAGCAGCTCTCTTGGGAACTAATAGAGTGAGAACTACACTCATTACTATGACAGTGGCACCAAAACATTCATGAGGGATCTGCCCCCATGATCTAAAGATCTCTTGTTAGGCTCCACCTCCAATGTTGGGGATCAAATTTCAACTTGAGGTTTGGGAGGTCAGGCATTCAAACTATAGCACTCCCAAAGTTCAGAGTCATGTCAGAAAAAAATATGTCTATCATTGAAAATGAGGCATCCTGGATATGTGAATGTATTTCCCTATTAACCTAGGCATTGTGTATCATCAGTAATGTATTTTTTCTCTTTCTAATTGCAACAGCACCATTTTGCTTGAAGCTTTATCAGGAAATTCTACAATTGCCAAATGGTGCTTTGGTGTGGACCTTCCTAAAACCCATATTGCATGGAAAAATACTATATACACCAAACACTCCAGAAATTAACAAGGTCATTCAAAAGGTAAGTTAAAATGAATGAGAATCATATAGACCTTCCTAAATCGGGAAGGAATCTTTAAAAATGTCTGACATAATTATTATGCGCCTTGGATTATGTAAAAGGCTCTTGTGTTGGATCTATTTCATTTTAGCCTGAGTGTTTTTCCTGTCATTGTTGTTGTTAAATCTGGATTTGCTGACTCCTTCCTTTAGAGGACACTTTGGGGGTTGGGGTTGTTATTTAGAATAATTAATGCAGTGAACTTACAGAACTCTAATTTTAAAAGTCAAGGACAATGAGACAGAGAGGAGGACTGTTTGGAGTAATTCCAGTAAAACTTCGAGAACAAATGCTAATCTGTTTTGCTGGGTACATCCAACAATTAAGAAAGAATCAGACATGGTACATACAAACTGATGTATTAGCAGTTAGTTAGTATTTTGGTTAGTGATGTTTCTGAATTCACTGTGAGGTTTTGCTTCACCCTTTGGAGAATAAGGTGAGATGAAGACACCAAAGCAGGGTTTACCCAGGAGGAATTTAGACACTATATGGCTCTGCTTATTTTCCTTTTCTTACATTGTTTAACCTCTCAAATCTGTTTACTGCAGGATTTGTTATTACTAATATTTGCAATTTCTTTTTAAATAATTGTGTTGTATTTTCCTGGAGTCTTTTCTTGCCAGCTGGGCACCTGGAAAGGGGATATTTTACCAAGGACATAGGAATAACTTTGTCTTATTGTCAAACACAGAAGAGAAGATATCTGTACTATTCATGTTAAACTTCCAAGCCTCAAATAGTATTAATAACTTGGAAACTGTGATCATATGGCAGGGGATCATATGAACAGTTAGGTCATTTTTTATCAAACTTGCCTTCACGAGTTTCATGCTCCTGACCCATGGTTGCTGTGTGAGGTCACAGCACTATTTCCCGTAAGTTCCCTTTCCCACTTTGCCACCTACCTCAGGGGCTACATTTACCTTTGCCTACTCTGAATGGTATTTGAACTTTAAAACGTTTATTTAATTTTTAAAATTTTTGTTTTGTTTTGTTTTTTGGAGAGACCGAGTCTGGCTCTGTCACCCAGACTGGAGTGCAGTGGTGCAATCATAGCTCACTGAAAACTTGCACTCCTTGGCTCAAGCAGTTTTCCTGCCTCAGTCTCCCGAAGTGCTGAGATTACAGGTGTGTGCCCCCACGCCCTGCTAACATTTTAGTTTTTTTTTTTTTTTTTGTAGAGGCATAGTCTTTCTACTTGCTAAAAAAAAAAAACCTTGGTAGTGTCCTTTTGGAGGGGTATTTGCCTAAAGTCTGTACTCTCACATGGAACGGCATTGATCACCATATATGCTTGGTGTGAGCTGTGCTGTTGGGCAGGACCTCTGGCCTCACAGCTACCATCCTAGGACTGGAGCCTCTGCACCATTACTTGAATTTCCTCAGTGTAGCAAGTTTTTTAGGGTTTTGGATATTTAAGGAATTTCACAGAAAATGGCTCCATATCACAGCTCTATTTTAAATTCAAAATTTAAAAATAGGCCATGACTTTAAAAAACGATATGCTATATTATTATGTTACTATTATTAATACATGAGTACAGCATTGCATATTATGCTGTATTCTGCGGTATAACCATTAGTATGATGATCTCTGCTTTTAAAGAGCTCACCCTATTGTGGGGAAGAGAAGGCAAATAGCTGAAGAAATAATTTAGATATACCATGCTGTAAGGACCATTCAGTGCAGCAGAGGCACAGGCTGGGTGGGGCAGCTGGTCTCCCTGGAAAGAAAGACTGGGCAAAGCACTTGGAAGGATGGGTTGTATAAGCCCCTGTGAGGTGGAGACGGGAGGACTCTGGGCCTGGAGAGAGGTGTGGGGAGGTGCTAAGCCCCACATATGTGTTCTGAGAATGATGAGAATTTTGAAAATCATCAAAACTTCACTGGTTCTTGCTTAGCCCCTTTTAGATCTTACAGGCAGTGTTAAGAGTTGATGTCTTTTTCACTTATTTAAAATGGTTAACAAATTTGCATGCAGGTGTCCTGGTTTTGCACTTATAAAGCTGATTTTATGGCATTGTACCTGGGACGAATTATCCTAGCAGTCAGCCATGGCTATTTGGTTTTATGAAAATTGTTTCTAGTCATTAGACTCATGGTCTAAAGTCCCGCAGAGCTGGGAGATGCTTGTAGCTTTGCCACTTGGGCTATGTGAAGCAATATTATCTACAGTGTTGGAGTGGCCCATGCTATAAATTATTTAAGACATGGTCTTTTTTTCTCCATTACTTCTTGTTAGGTGGAACCATCTGAAGTTGCCATTTTTGCAGGAAAAAAATCTATAAAAGTTGGTAATTTCATTTGGTTTAACTTGTAACAGCACAGGTGGCACACAGAAGCATGATGCTGTGGTAAGAAACGTGTGTGTGTGTTGGAAGACTGGATTTTGGTCCCCGTTTTCCTAACTCTCTGTGTGACCTTGGGCTTATTGCATTTTCTTTGAAGGACTCTTCTCTGTCTCTGACATGAAAGACTTGAGTAGATCTGTGATTTTCAGTCATCTGGGAGATGGCTCTTCCTGGGGAATGCATCAGAATTACTCAGGGACCATTAGTAAGGCCTTCCCCCTTCTGGGCTCTGATATCCCCTGCCCTGGACACTTGCACCCGTCACATCTATCCATACCCTTCCACGGAGCTGTGTGCACCTCCATCTATCAGCCTTAAAGACAGTGGAAGTCAAGCACTTTCATGAACCAGAAAAAAAAGATGGCCAAAATTTCTAGAGAGTGTTAAAAGATAAACTTAGGGACATTAAAATTTCAGTAAGTTTATTTGAGTATTCGGTTATTCATGAATTAGGCAATGCTAGACAA
Source organism: Rhinopithecus bieti (assembly GCF_001698545.2). Lineage (NCBI taxonomy): Eukaryota > Metazoa > Chordata > Mammalia > Primates > Cercopithecidae > Rhinopithecus > Rhinopithecus bieti. The sequence goes on from NW_016804488.1 coordinate 742,224, forward strand.
TTCAACCCTCCACTGACCATGTTGGGGTGTGGGATATGGGGTAATAGAAGAAGCTTGTATAAAGTGTTTGCTGCAGCAAGAGGGAGAAAATATATTTGTTAAAGTCAAAAGTCCCCAGTTGGAGGTTAGTTGGAGGTTTGTGATTGCTTAGTCTTAACTTTTGTTTTACTGTTTGCATTGCACTGGGTTTTGGTTTGCTTACATAGGAACTCAAGGTGCCACAGCCGTCTTAGCCTTAATAGCCTCCCGATCAACTATTTTAACAGGAGTTAATTTAACTTATACTTCTAAGGGTGTCAGACTCAGTATTTGCAAAGGAATTGATGATATTTCCATGTTATTGGTCAAGAGATTCCTCCGATGCATTAGTATGCTCTTTTTATTTTGTAGGTCAGAGTTGTGTTCGGTTTTGGCCTCGGCTGATGAAAAATTGAAGAACGATGTGTAGACACAATGTGAGCTTGAACGGAGGCTATGAAAGAAAAACAGATAAAAGGACATATTGTTTTCCCAAGAATAAGTAGCATGCCTGAAATGATACTTCAGTGAGAATCATGAGGCACATTCTAGGCCCCTGCTGCCCAAAGTAGGTTTAGTTTGGGCTCCTACGGGATGTATAAGTCCATGAAAGTGGACCGTCTTGTTTTCATCTAGCTCTCTCCCTTTGGCCAAGTTATTTGAACTGTCGTGCTCAGTGTCCTCCTTTGTGAAACTGGGCTAAATAATAACTCTCTCTCAGTGCCATTTGGAAGTGCAAAAAATACCAGAAATAATATTCAGAAAATAGTAAACCAATGGGATCTCCTCCCCTAAAAATGTTATTCAAAGAAATGCGTTCTGCCATTGTTGCCTCTGGGGAGTGGGGAAGACGGATGTCACTTCAGAAAGAAGAAAGAGATGGTGGAGGCCAGTGGTTCCAACCAGGGTGGGGTCGGAGAAATTTTACCCAACTGGGCACATGTGACAGTATCTGAAGATATTTTTAGTGTCACAAGTAGAAGGTGCTGCTGGCATCTGGAGGCTGGAGGCCAGGGATGCTCCTAAACATCCTACAATGCACGGGACAGCCCCCACCCCCAAACAAACAACGATCTGGCTTACAATGTTAGTGGTGCTGAGGTTGAGAAACCCCAGCCAGATGGGAGGGGGTGGGAGTCCCTGGGAAGAGAAGGATGAAAGTAGAGGAAGTTAGCGGTCAGGTGGGCATCCTGGCTTCTCCTCTGGTGACTGGTGACGGTCCCAAACAGGAGCTGTGGGATGATGGAGGAGCTGCAAGCTGAGGGCGTTGGCCCTACCCATGTGTCTTGGGGCATAGTCCCTGTGTAGGCTGGCCCTGAGCTAGCATGTGGTCCTAGCAGTGTGGCTGAGCAGAGGAGCAGAGGAAGGATACCTGAATTAGTGTCTCTGAGCATGGAGTAGAAGGGAGCCAGATTTCCCTGACGTCCATGTCCTGAGCCAGCAGGCCTTGGGGACCTGCTATGAGCCGGCTGCCATGAGAGCGAGGTGGCCTCAGCACCAAGCTGGTCTAGGCCAGGCTGGCAGAGGAGTTGGCTGAGACTCAGAAAGCAGGAGCTGAGGTGAGAAGGAAGCAGCAAGGCAGCAGCCAGACCCCGAGGTTCCAGGTAAGATGTGGGCCTTGGCAGCACCACAGATAGGCAGATGAGGCACATGGCTGTGGGAGTCCTGGGCCCTCCACCCCTGACTGTCACCAGGCTGCCCCTGGAGAACATCAGGGGGTTTGAGCATTCACCCCAAAGAGCCTGAATCACTCAGAAGATGCTGTTTGAACAGGGAGCCACTGTCAGCTGTCAGCAGGCAATTTTAAGACTTTGTTCTCTTTTCACCATCCCCAGTGGGTAAAAACTGGATCAGTTACAGGAAATAGAGAACTACATTTTCTTAGGAGCCCCAAGCAGTGGAGTGTTAGATATTTGGCTTTGTGGCATCATATGTCCGTATATATAACATCAATCAGGACACAGAGCAGGTCCCATAAAATGGCAGCCCTACCATGGGCACCTGCCTGATCCTCTGTCTGGAAGCCATCCGCAGAGGAGGGACTCTGGTAGTTACGTTTGTTTCCAAGTCTTCCCATGCTGCTCAAGATGGCAAAGCTTTTCAGTAACCTTGTGTATCACTCCAGACATGGCAGCAGCAGCCCATACCTATCTGGAATTTAAATGTCACACTTCCTTGAGATCCAGTGTGCCTGAGAGGCATGTCTTCACCTGACCACTGTGTTGGAGAGGTCCTTCCTTCTTTCAGGCTGGCCTCAGCAGGTGGCAGAGATCAGAGAGGGGCCACCAGCAGTGACCCAGGCAGCCAAGCCACATCTCTCCCCAAGCCCTCTCTCCCTGTCCTCTCAATGCCCAGGGCAGCCAGTGCTCCTACCTCTAGTTCCAGCTGTGGGGGGCTCCAGCTGTCTTTGTCTTGCCTTTTTTGTTCCTAGAGCTCATCCTCCAACCTTCTTAAGAGGTATGTTCTCTCTTCAAGCACCCCCTGACAGGCACTGTGTGTTTTTGCTTTGTTTTAAAATTAACATAGAGTAAGTTTGGCAGGTTTTTTTTTCGGTCAACAGCTCTCACATTTGTCTGGATCAGTACACAGAACAGTTTCATTGCCCGAGCCCACACCAAATCCTTCATTTTGTCCCTTGGTAATCACACTGTCTTCCCACCCTAAACCCATCTGTTCTCTGTCACTATAGGTTTTTCTTTGTGAGAATGCCCTATAATGGAATCATCATCTGTAACTTTGAAAGTGGTCTCTTTTGCTCAGTATGAGGGCTGCGATTCACCCAGGTCATTGTGTGTATCAGCAGTTGCCTCCTCTTTATTGCCAAGTGGTATTCTGTGGTGTGGATTCACTGCAGTTTGTTCATCCATTCACCCACTAAAGGGCAAGTGGGTTTTCTTCTAGTCTTTGCCGATTATCAGTGGAACTATTTTCTTGCTTTTGTCACTACTTGAAATTATCTCATTGACTTACAGGTGTACTTGTTTATTATTTGTCTCCTGCTGTGATACAAGCCTCATGAGGGGTGGGAGCTTGTCTGTCTTCTTGACCACCATCCCCATTGCCTAGAAGAATGCTAGGAATACCTTCAGCAGTGGCTATTGAATAAGTTAAAGAACAATAATTATTTGACTCTTGTACCCACTTGAGCCAAAGACATTCTGGTGTTAAATATACAAGGGAGATAGAGTAGACCATATGCCAAGCCCTCTGCCCCCTGTCAGAGCCAGGTCTTAGCTTTGCAGATCTGCAACAGGATTGTCTGAGTTTAGCAGTAGTGAGTGCCATCAAGAAGATTATCTCCCATGGTCATTAATTTCATTTACTGAGCCTGGACCAGGCGCTGTGTGTGGATTATCTCACGTATGCTTCACAACCACCACTGCAGGTGGGTGCTAATATCCCCATTGTATAGCTAGGAAAATCAAGGTTGAGAGAGGATAAGTTAGCCTGACCAGGGTCACACACACTCCGCAAGTGGCAGAGCTGAAATTCAGGCCCAGTATATTATTTTGAAGTCTTAGATATACTGCCTGTGATATGGTTTGGCTGTGCCCCCACCCACATCTCACTTTGAATTGTAATAATCCCCACATGTCAAGGGCAGGGCCAGGTGGAGATAACTGAATCATTGGGGCAGTTTTCCCCGTACTGTTCTCGTGAGAGTGAATAAGTCTTATGAGATCTGAAGGTTTTATAAATGGGAGTTCCCCTGCACGAGCTGTCTTGCCTGCCACCATGTAAGACATGACTTTGATCATCATTTCTCTTCTGCCATGATTATGAGGCCTCCCTAGCCATGTGGAACTGTGAGTCAACTAAACCTCTTTCTTTTATAAATTACTTAGTCTCAGGTATGTCTTTACTAGCAGCATGAGAACAGACTAATACAGCCTGTATAAGTTTTCTCAGGCTGCTATAACACAATACCACAGATTGGCTTAAACAACAGAAATTTATTTTCTCAATGTTGTGGAGGCCGAAGGACCATGATCAAGGTGTTGGCAGGGCTGATTTTTCCTGAGACCTCTGACTTGCAGACAGCCGTCTTCTCCTTGTGTCCTTGCATGGTTGTCCCTCTGTGTGTGTGCCCTAATCTCCTCTTTTTATAAGGACATCAGTTATATGGATTACAGTCCACTCCAATGATCTCATTTTAACTTAATTGATGATTTAAATAGGATCTTTAAAGACCTATTTCCAAACAAGGCCACATTCCGGAATACTGAGGGTTGAGACTTCAGCATATGAATTTGGAAAGCACATAATTCAGCCAGCCCACAACAGTGCCTCTTTGGAATGATCTTTTACCATCTGTAAATGGAAATAATTAGAGCTATCTATGAAACTTGCAAACCCTGTCCTTATGGTTTTGCAGCTGGTTATGGAATCATATTGAACAATAGTAGCCCAGGGAGGCTAGTATGCTAATTACTACAGGAACATAGGACTGCATACTTAAAAAAAAAAAAAAAAAAACAAGCAACAAAAAAGTAGGAAGCACTTGGAAACCAGTTGCAGGTCATCTCTCAGCAGCCACCTGTCCTCGGGACCTATATGAATTCCCCACTGAACCTTGAATGTTCACAATGCATGGCATTTGTTCCCTGGGAATGTACCAGGGCAGGGTCCAATCTCACTCATCTGTGTTAACTGCCTAGCACAGTACAATGATGCACAGTGTTTGCTTGTAAATAGCTTGTTAAACTGCATTTACGTATGAAGATTTTTGTTGCAAAGCCATTTGGAGGAGGAGAAGATATGGTTCAAATTGCTTTCTTAATTAAAAATTTTCCCTAAAAGTTGAGCTAAACGTTACTTTCCCCTTCCCTTTGGTCACTAGAGACCTCCTCTGTCAGAGAACCAACAATGTCTTCTTTATTCTGACAATAGTTTGCTCTGAAGTTACTGAAGCAGTAACTTAGACATGCCTATCCATGGGAGGCCTGCTAATTTGTGCCTGAGCAAATTTTTGCAGACTGAGGATGGCTTGCATCTGGTGGCAGGAAAGCTGATCCATAATGGCCAACTTTTAGTTTTCCCTGTAGTCTAGGTATGTTCTGTCAATAGGGCTTGGTGCTGGGTACATGAGCCAAGGACTGAGAACCAGGAACCTACTGGTGACTATGACCACCCTGTGGCTATTGTGCAGAACCCTACCTTACATGAGGCATCAAAGCACTGGCATCTCTGCCTTAACCTCCCTCATGCCCTTAGATTAGCTTCTGTGGCTTCTTCATACCTTTGCCAACATCACATCCCAAGAGGTTTTTTTTTTTTTTCCTTTTTCAAAAAATACAGATAGTGCTTGAAACTGCCGCTTTTGGTACTTTCAGTGATCTTGACATATTTAAGAACTCTGATTACTTTTTCTTGGTCTTTTCGTGGCATCTCATTTTTTGCTGTTTCCTGAGTGCAGTGTCCATTTTGTTATTAGCCAATGTATCAGTCAAGGTTCAAGCAGAAAACTGGTTAAGTTTAATGTGAATAATTATTACTATAAAAAGGCATTGGAGTAAAGTCGCATTGGCTATCAATAGTGAAGAGATCTCTAAATAATGCAGCAATGGCAGATAAAGGGAATAACTCTTGCCCCTAGAGCTGGAGCAGAGAACCCAAGGAAGAAACAAAACTAGAAGTAGCTTACCCATCCAGGCTTGAAATCCAGACCCTACTGAAGTTAGCACAACCATGGTCCACAGTATGGCAGAGAAAATCACTGAGGTGAGTGGTAATTGCCGTGAATCTGAACTCTGGGGTGAATCTGCCTATGAGAAGGTGCCATGTGCCGCTGGTTGTACACATCGCAGGAGCTGAGGTTTAGAGAAGCTACATGTCGGGGAATCCAGGAGCTTGCTCCATGGGAGCCTGTTGGAAGCAGCACACCGGAATCTGGAAGAGAAAATCCCTCTTCCTCCACTGTCCCTCCAGAGCTCTCTTCTGGCAAAGCTTAACATTGCATCAATTGGCAAGGGAGAATGTCTAAAAGGCCCAACTTTATTATTGCAGAACAGGCAATGAAGGGTGAATTTCGAGTTGTGAGAAGGTAAATTAATAACTGGCCAGCTGTAAATTGGTTTCTTTGTTTTAGACTATTGAAGTACAAAGAGTTTCCATAAAGCACGTGAGTTCTTAAATGTAAGTTTTAATCTGTCAAACATATATTGAATAGAGGGAAGAATTACCTGCTCTAATCCTGACACTGCTAAGAATTCATGTTGGTTGGAAACCTCATTTATGCCTTATACCTACAATAGGGGTTGGCAATTGTCATACACCTTTTGCAGGTAAAGAAAGTGAGTCTTAGGGGTAAGTAACCTTATCAAGAGCTGTCAAGAGGAGGCAGAGATGGGATTTGAAACAAAGACTGTTTAACTCTAAGGCCAATGTTTTATTTTTTCTGTTATATTTTACTGTATTCTCCAAGTAGAAATTCACATGTCAGTATATCTATTTCTGCCTCAGAGGAACTGCTTGTGGTATGAAGGAGATGTGGAGTCCCAGTGATAAGGGCATGGGGAAGACTGCTTCCTATGGAAGGAGATGGCCTCAAGCTGCCAAATTGGAATATCAGGTTATGATGGGCAGAGATCGGCTGTCAGTCTCATCTATCTGGTATAGTGGATTCTGATTGGATCTGGAGCAACAGAGCAGGACAGATACAGTTTTACATTTGCTCATAGTTCCCGAACTCTAACATCAATAATTTTGCTGTTTTAAATGCAGATTGAATCACTCTTTATTGAGCACTTACTTCTGTAAGGTTAGAGGAACCATCACGTACACTGTATTAGTCCATCCTCACACTGTTATGAAGAAATACAGGAAACCGGGTAATTTATAAAGGAAAGAGGTTTAACTGACTCACAGTTTTGCATGGCTGGGGAGGCCTCAGGAAACTTACAATCATAGTGGAAGGCACCTTTTCACAGGGCAGCAGGAGAGAATGAGAACTGAGCAAAGGGGGAAGGCCCTTATAAAACCATCAGATTTCGTGAGAACTTACTCACTATCACAAGAATAGCATGGGGGAACTGCCCCCATGATTCAATTACCTCCCACCATGTTCCTCTCATGACATAAGGGGATTATGGGAAGTACAATTCAAGATGTGATTTGGGTGGGGACACAGCCAAACAATATCAGACACTTTCCCAAGTCCTCCCTCATTTACTTCTCACAAGAACCCCAGGGAGTAGACATTGTTAAATCCATTTTATAGATTAAAATACTAAGAATTGGGAATGTTTACATTCCCAAGTTTATTAGCTGATAAACCGAAGCTCATGGCTTGAATCCAAATTTGGCAGACTCTGCAGCCAATTTACTTTCATTGGCCATATTTACAGTATTTGTTATAAAATAATAAGGATACTGTATACTAAAGCTTCTTTCACTACCATCAGTTTGGGATACTGGGTACCTAATTGACCTCATTTTTTAAAATAACTTTGTGTAGCAATGCAAGGAATTTCACCCATCCCCAGGATTCTGGCTGCCTTCACCTTTGGGAGGATGAGAATGAAGTCACACAGTTCAAAGATATTTATTTGTTTGTAAGCAGTAGAGATGGGAAACAACTTGGCCATCAACACAGAGTTTGGTGAATAAGATATAGACTGATCTTCAGGAGAATATCAGGCAAAGTGAAGAATATGCACAGGCTATTGCTAATGTTGTCATTAAATGGACACAAAGCCTGATAACTAACTTCCATAGAAGTAAAAATTCTTGGTTCCATGATACTTATTAAAGATGAAAAATGCCAGTGAAGTGGAATCTGCCTAAGCCTGGAGTCTACATAAACCTGTACAGGCTGGAAGTGCACAGGCTCTGCACATATGTGGGGCTACTTACAAGTGCAGAGCAATGGGGAAGGGCACTGGTGGGACCTTTAGGCAGGTCAAGGTCTTTCCCAGGGAGCCCCAGAGAGAGAACAAAATTCATTGCAATCCGCTTTCTGACTGTAGGCATCGAATCAGTTATTGGAAAGTTAGTTGTCAGTGGTTCAGCGAGGCTCTTGGATGGGTGAAAGTGGCCAATATGGAACATTTTATCAAAACTCAGCAAAGTTGCTGAGTAGGAGTAATTACATTTTACAAGTGGCCTTGTTTGATATAATCTCCTATAAAATAACAGTTCTCTAAGACTGCAGTATCAGTAGACCTGTGAATGTACTTTTTCTGTGAGACTAGATAACATCCAAACCCTCAGATAAGCACAGATATTCCTCTTTTACTGACCTTGGATACCTGCAATTTTCCATCATTTCTCTTCCTGTCTGCTTGAATTGGTGGTCTATTAGATACAATATTAATTCATTTATTAGTGAAATAGCACATTAGAACATGAGGAAAAATTATAAATACATAGTTTAAAAAAATAATTTAAAAAACCCAAGATGTATTTTAAGCAAATGAAAAGATGCTCAAATTTAAGTAATAGTAAGAGATATGCAAATCCCCAAAATGAGATATCCACAAATGAGATATCATATCAAAATGGTAAAGGCTCAAAATTTGATATATTTTGTTGTTTGGAGGTATTAGGAGAGAGTCACTCCTAATACCTTGCTGTTGGGAGTATATTCTTGTGATATCTTTGAGGCCATGTTGGGAATATCTATCAATACTACAAAGACAGCTATCAGCACATGCAAAAAAGGATATTTATTGTGCCATTGTTTGTAAGCAGTAGAGATGGGAAACAGAGACTGGACATCAATACAGAATTGATTGAATCAGATACAGACTGATCTTCAAGAGAATTTCAGGAAAAGTGAAAAAGAACGTGGATAGTATGAGTGAAGAAAAACAGAATACCAACATATGCACCTGTTTTTGAAAACATATAGATAAACTCAGGGGTTCCACGTTGAAGAACCAATAATGATGCTTCCTCTGCATTTGAAACTGGGCTTCTAGGGCACAGAGTAGAAACCTTTTGAAGGCTTGGAATTTGGTACATGCAAAAAATGTATACAAGATAAAATCCCAGGAAGTCTTTAAAGCTAGTTATTTCATGTTCCATTGAATTTGTGTGCCATATTGAGGACATAGGGCATTGGAAGTGAGTTTAGCCTCCTGGGGGACTGGCTGTGTGCCCTGTAAATGCCCTGTCTAACCATGTCCTCTGTATGGGAAGGTCAGGACACAGGTCTCTTTTGTTTTAGGGGCAACAGACCAACCTTTCTCTTTTCCTCCAATCCATCCATCCATCCATCCATCCATCCATCCATCCATCCATCCACTCATGCATCCGTCTATCCATTTATCTATCAATAAATTAATTCATTTATCTGTCCATCCAACCATCCATCCATTCATCCGTCCATCTACACATCTATCTGTCCATTCATCTATGCATTCATCCACTCATCTATCCACCCATCCACCCATTCATTCATCCACACATCTATTCGTTCATCCATCTGTCCATCCATCCATCCATCCATCCATCCATCCATCCATCCATCCACACATTTATCTCTTCATTCATCTATCCATTCATCCACCCATGCTATCACCACCATTCATTCATCACACATCTATTCATCATTCCATCTAGCCATCTATCCATCCATCTATCATGCTGTCCCATGCATTCATCTATCCATCCATCCATTTTCCTATTCATCCATCTGCTCATTTACCATCCATGCCATCATCCATTCCATCCATCCATCCATCCATCAATCTATCTGTTCATGCCATCCATCCATCCTCCATCCATCCATCCATCCATCCATCTATCCCATCCTTCATCCATCCATTTTATCTATCATCCACACATCCATCCATCATTCTTTATTTTTTCATCTCTTGTCCATCCATCCATCCATTATCTATCAATCCATTCTCCATTTATCTATTCATATACCGTCTCTCACAAAACATCCATCCATATCATCATATATTTATTCATTCATCCATCCATAAAATACAAATAAAAACGGACTCTATCTTTCCATTTCATCTCTCATTCATCATCTTCTATCTACCCATACACCCATTCCATGCATCCACAGAAAACATCCATCCATCCATCCATCCATCCATCCATCCATCCATCCATCCATTTATTCAACCATCCATACACCCATCTATTCATCTATTCATTCATCTGTTTGTCTATCCATCCATCCATCCACACATACATATATCATATATCTATCTATCAATTTATCCATTTATCTGTCCATCCACACATCCATCCATCCATCCATCCATCCATCCATCCATCCATCCATCCACCCACCCACCCATCCATTCATCTATCTGTCTGTCCATCCATCTATAAATTCATCCATTTATTCATCTATCCTCCCAACCATTCATTCACCCATTTTTCTGAGATGGGAAGGAAGTAGGCTCTTGTTAGTATGAAGTGCATTGAGGGGAAGTGGAGGATGCTCTATCACTGGGTTTTTCCCTGCCTGATTTTGGTCAAGTGAAAAGAAATATTTTCTTTTATCTACTCTGAATATATCTACTTGTTTCCTTTTCAAATCTTCAAATTCCTCTACCTCATTCCCCTTCGATACAATAAGAAAAAGGTCTGAATAAGGAGGGAAGAGGGTTATATAACTAAGAAAATAATTGATACAACAAAAAATAATGAATACAACAGAACAAATAAACCCAGAGCTAATATCTTGTGCTATGACCTAGTCACATTTTGATATCTTTCCTCTATTTTAAAAGAAAGAATAACTGCAAGAGAGGCATAAATCATTTTCTACAATTAAAAGTTAGTAGGTGGTGTATAAATGAAACCAAAGCCCAAGACATTTCTCCTAATTAAATGAAATGGAAATAAGAGTTTAATCACAGGATATCTGAGAATCCTGACACACTTTCAGTTGGGATTATGAGCTCTGAGCCTCATTAGTTTTCTGTAATCTTCTGAAGGTGATTAATTAAACAATATGATTATGAATTCATAGATTTAAACATGGTAAATGTATTTCAGTCCATTGCAGTCTTTATTTATTTGTTTATTTTTTTTTTGATACTCAAATGATCCCATCTGTGATTAGTGGGCACTTCTTCATTTAGAATTCCATATTCTTTTAAAAATTAACTTTTTAATTTTGAGGCAGTTGTAGATTTATATGCATTTGTAAGAAACAACAAGGAAAGATCGGTGTACCCTTCACTGGGTTTCCTAATGGTAACATCTCATGAAACTACCTATAATGCAGTATCACAAACAGGATTCTGCCATTGATACAGTTCACTTGTCTTCTGATTTCCCCAGTTTTACTGTGTGTGTGTGTGTGTGTATATTCAGTTTTATGCAGCCTTAGCACCTGTGTAGGTTTGTGTATTCATCACCAGTACCGAAGCAGAACAGTCACATCACAGCAGAGTCTCTTGCTTTACCTTCCATAACCACAGCCATTAATTCCTACACCACTCCCCACCAAGTCCCCAATCCCTGCCAGCCACCAATCAGTTCTTCATTTCTATAATTTTGTCATTTCTAGATTGTTGTATACATGGAATTATACAGTATGTATAATTTGGGATTGACTTTTTAAACTTAGCATAATTCCCTAGAGTAGTATCCATATTGTACAGATATCAGGAGTTCATTCATTTTTATTGCTGAATAACATTACCTGGTATGCGTGGTCCACAGTTTCTTTAGCCATTTACACACTGTGGTACATCTGGGTTGTTCCCAGCTTTTGGCTATTGTGTCTTCTGTTTCTCTTTTCTTGCCTTCCTGTGGATTACTTAAACATTTTTGAGCATCCTCACCCTAAGACATGATTTTAGGATACTCATCCTAAAAAATGACTTATTGATGCTGTCTTTGAGTGTATCTTTTTGTATGATGTTCTTACAAAGAACATCTGGCTCTAGATATTACAATACAGACATACCTACATGGCTTATCACAGTTCATTGGCGTTGAGATTTTACCACTTCAAGCCAGGTGTGGAAATCCACTTCGACTTAGGTCCCTTTACCTTCTCTGCTTTTAAATATCATCATCTTGACTACCAGATGGTGTTATGATTTATGTTTTAATCATCAAATACATTTCATAAAACTCATGGAAAACAGTATAGTCTGTTGCATTCACCCACATTTCTGCTCTTTCTGTTGTTTTTTTCTTCCTTCTCAATTCTCCAAGATTCCTTTTCATATTTTCATTTTTTAAAGTTTTCTTCATCTGAGAATGTCTTTATTTTATCTTCATTCCTAAAAGATACTTACATTAGATTCAGAATTCACAATGACAATTCTTTTCTTACATCGTGATTAATGTTAGGCTACTTTCTTCTGGCTCCCAGGGTTTCAGATGAGAGATTTACTAGCCTTTGAGTGGGTGTTCCCTCGAGGTAACATGTCATGGTTCTCTGGCTGCTTTAAAGCTTTTATTGTGTTCAGATTTTAGAAGTTTAATTATGGTGTGGTTTAATGTAGATTTCTCTCAGTTTATCATATTTAGTGTTTGCTTAGCTTCCTGAGTCTGTAGGTTTTTGTATTTCTACAGTTTTAGGAAGTTTTTCAACCATTATTTCCTCTTATACTCTTTCAGTTCCACTCAGTTTCTTCTTCTCTTTCAGAGAGTCCAGTGAAACCAATATCAAAATTTTTATTATTGTCCTACAGGTACTTGAGGCTCTGTTCACTTTCCTATCAATCTCCTTTCTCCCTGTTGCACAGATTGGGTGCCACACACTGATCAGCTCTCAGGTTCAGTGGTCCTCTCCTCTGCCATCTCTATTCTTCTACTGAGACCATCTAGCGAGTTCTTGTATTTGCGTTATTGCATTGTCCATGTGGTATCCATGTGGTTCTTTTTTATAACTTCTTTTTCTTCATTGAGATTTTCTGCTATTTTGTTTGCTTCAAGACAATTTGCAATTGCTTGTTGAAGCATTTTTTTATTCATGATGGGTGCTTTAAAATACTAGCCAGGTCACTCCAATATCTGATTTGTCTCAATATTGGCATCAATTGATTGTTTTTCTTAATTCAAGTTGTCTTTTCTTTGTTATTTTTTTTATAATGGGTGTTTTTCAGTTGTATCATGGGTATTTTGAGCAATATAATAGGAGACTTTGAGCCCTATGTAAAAATCTTTTATTTTTGTGGGTAGTCGTTGTACTTAGACTTAACACACAGATCTTGGCCCACTTTGTGTGCTGTGGTTCCAATAAGAGTTTAATTTTGGTTTATCTGATGCATCAGGGACTCCCTGATGCTGCTGTATGAAAGGACAGATGAGATTTCTCCAGTCCAGCTGCCTCCATGTTGGGGAGATGAACCTCCAGCAGTTGGAGAAGAAGGGGACTTCTTAGGATCCAAGGTCTTTGTTGCTTCAGGAGCCATCCTGCTGTGGGGCAGCCAGTGTTTTCAGGCCAGGTCACTTGTCACTGTGGAATACTTCTTGCCCTGTCTCCTGGGTGCTTGTTGTGGTTCCTCTACCCTCAGGGGAAGAACAACCATTTCTCTGGCTGTTCATTATCAGTGTCATCCCAGCTGATCCCCCCTTTGGTGTTGCAGAGCCAGCTTGGTTTGTTGGAAGGACTCCTGGTCCCTCCAGAGAGGCAGCCCAGTTAGGCTACCTTCTGTTACTAGAATGTTAGAAATGTGAGGTCTTCTGGGTGGGGAATTTAATGTGTGTGTGTATGTGTGTGTGTGTGTATTCTTTATTCGTAGTTTTAAAATATTTTACAGATCTTCTAAATTTGTTGCATTAATAATGTTATTCAACCTTTTTAACTGGTATAGCTGGTGTTTACTGAGTATTTACTATGTACCAGGCCTGGTGCCAAGGTATTGGAATACTAATTTGTCTTAATACTTACAAGAATCTTTATCCCTATTTTTATTGAAGGCTGAAGCTGAGACGTCAAGGTTTTTCTCTGTTTGCTGTGCTGGCTGCTTTTCAGCTCCTGTGCCACTGTGATGGTCTCCTAGTGACCCTAGGGAGATGTGGTTAGACTCTGAAACCCTCCTTAAACATTGTCCCTTTGGCATTTAGACTGCTTTCAGTATTAAATGTAATAATATTGCAATAGACATCTTCATGGAAATAGCTTTATATTTTATTTAAACGATTTCCTTAGGATAGAGTCCTTTTATCTTGAGAGAGTAAAGCATGTGCATTTTTTATGGATCAGTGACTGTATTTTTCTGATACCAAATTACTTTATAAAAGTCTTATGCCAGTGTACTCTGCCAGCAGCAATAAATGAAAAAATATACCAATTTTATTCTATCCTCAATAGTGTTGGGTACCATAAAACAAGTATTAGTTGAGAAAGTATTTTTGAGAAAGAAATGTGGGCAAGCATTGATTAATTAGGTCAGTATATATTGGGGACATATGCTCTACCCAGCAGTGACTCTGCCAAGACAGCGGTGAACAGGCAGGTAGCCCCTGGATGGACAGAGTCAAGGTGAGAGGTCTCAGAGGACTCACCCGCAATATGAGGGCATTGGAACTTTTCATGTTATTGAGGAAGGCATCAACTGGCCTGCAGGCAGATCTTTGCTCTGGTGGCCATGTCACAAACCATCCTTGTTGGAAGATTTACCATAATATAACAGCTGAATAAGAGACATATCCAAATATGCTTCATTTTGCAGGCTAATTCCACCTTTTATATTGTGGACAAGCTAAAAGCTTTATCAGAAACACTGCTGGAAATGTCCAGCCTTTTCCAGAGAAGTGGAAGTGGCCAGATGTTCAACCACCTGCAGGTGAGTGGTTGGTCTCTGCCACCGAGGGATAGGGAGCTACGTGAGAAAACATTTTGTGAATTTTCAGTATTTTACCCATGCAAGATGGTATCATTGTGAGAATGATTAATAATTTGTTAATAGTAACCTGTTCTTTAAATTCTGTATTAAGCTTAATGCTTTTTAGATTGTTTGCATACTTTTGAATTGCAGGTCTATTCAACAATCAATGATCATTTCCTCATATTCTGTATTGACAACTTAATATTTTAAAAAGGAACAACTTACAGTTTAGAATGGCCTAACTCCATTAGAGCCTGACAATCATTAATGTAAAACTTTAATTCAGGTAGATCACCTAATAATTTTTTGGGCATTTGTGTAACTTCAACTTACCTTAACTCTGATAGGATGACAAAATATGCCTGCATTTTAATTCATGTTTAGTTTTTCATTAACCACTAGGTAAGTAGTTCAGAGTACGGACTCAGGAGCTAGAATCGTTTGAGTTTGATTCCCAGCTCAACCCCTGCCACCAGTTGTGTGATCTTGGACTAGTCACTGAAATTCTCTGTGCCTTAGGTTTCTTCCCTGAGAAATGAGGAAGTGATAGTAGTTATGAGGTATAAATGGGTCAGGATACATAGAGCCTTTGGAATAGGTTTTGACACAGAGAAAATGCTACTGGGTGAGTCTGAGTTTTCCAAGAAACAGATGCCAAGGCAGGATTATATGTGCAATAATTTTATTTTGGGAAATGGCTGCTGAGCAAAGGAAGAGGAAGCTAGACAGGCTGGAAGCAAGGTTGTCAATGGTGATGGAAGTCTGACCCTGAGGAAAACAGAGAGGGAGAGGGTCGGGTGGAAGCATCCTGGTGGACCCTGCAATTTAATGGACATCAGATAAGGCTGAGAGGGAGTCACAGAGCTAAAGTCAGTTATCAAGGTAGGGGTCCCATGTCAGTGGAGTCCTGTGGCTCCTGGGAGTGGGCCTGATGTGGTGGTCATTGGTGAGGGACAGCCCATGGGAGGCGTGGCCTCAGGGCAAAGTACCATGGATTCAGAGTGCAGCAGTGGGACCTGCCATTTCCGTTTCCTGCAGTGGGAGGTCTGCGATGTTCATTCTCACAGTGACCATGGCCATATGTATTAGCTAGTATTGTAATCTTCTTTAATTTGCTTGTGCATGGATTAATCTGTTAATACAGACATCAGCAAACCTTTGCAGTTAATGGGACAGATAGTATTTTAGACTGGATAAGGTCTCTGCTGCAACTATATATATATTGTGTGCAATAATATATCATGCAATATTATAAGCACCAAGTTGAGAGTGTACAAAGATCTAGGAGAACATAAAGCAGTGCCTAACTTGGCCTCAAAAATTGGGCAGCTCCTTGTGAAGTCTCTATGGTATACCTGAGTACTACTTACTGAGTGGCCATGTCAGAAATCAAAGTCACATGTCCAACCAATTGAAGAACTTATCTTCTATAGGATAAGACGGTGTAAATTGTTCCTCTGTTTCTTAGCTTTGGGATTACGCTCAAGGGAACTTGCAGTGCCTTGGGTTTGTAGCAGTCGATGTCTATGTTCCAGGCCTGGTTGCGCCACTAGATGGAGTGGTTAGAGCCTCTGGGTAAAGCCTTAACTTTGCTCTGCTTCCCTGCTCCATCAGTAAAAGACAACAGTAACCTCATGGGGATGTTGTTGAGATTAAAAGACATGATGCATAATAACTGCCCTGCACATTGACTGGCAAATAGCGAATGCCCAGTGAAGGAAGATAAATAAGATTCCAAAAAAGAAAAGCAAACACCAAACTTTCATGATAAAGTCTTGTCATCCTTAGACAAGATTAGTTAAAACCATCACATGTAATAAGGTGAATGTGAGAAATAAAAGAGCTAATTACAAAGGGTACATTTTATTTGAGAATTCCTATCTGGAGCTCCTGTGTTATCAGGTTATGTACTGGACCAAAATCTGGATAGCATACAAATATTCTCTAAGAAATTGGCAAATTCCAAAATTAATTCCCAGTCATTGATCCTGAGGCAGAGCCTGGATACATCAGCATCTTTCCCTCTCAGCTTCTTGCTGGTTTTTGTATGTCATAAGTGTGGGGCAGTGCAATGCAAGTACATGGATATCATTGGCAAAATAAAGGGGCAAGATGTCATTAAGTTGATGAAAAAATCTTGGAGAACTCTCCACAGTAAACAATTTGTCTCCAATCATTGACAAATGAGGCAAAGTCACAACCGTCAATAGTAATGAGAGAATAATGGTACAGATGAAGCAATGAAAGATGCTTCTGAAGATGAGTAGCAAAACATTGAGAGAGGGTTTGGGAAATTCTGAAATCCTCCCTCAGAGTTTTTGTAACGATGACCCTGTCTTTATAACTGGCCTCTGAGGAAGGCCATGCAAAGGAAAGGAAAGAATCTTATAGAAAGTAAAAGGGGTATGCCGAAGATGGCCGAATAGGAACAGCTCCAGTCTCCAACTCCCAGCGCGAGCGACACAGAAGACCGGTGATTTCTGCATTTTCAACTGAGGTACTGGGGTCATCTCACTAGGGAGTGCCGGACAATCGGTGCTGGTCAGCTGCTGCAGCCTGACCAGCGAGAGCTGAAGCAGGGCGAGGCATCGCCTCACCTGGAAGTGCAAGGGGGAAGGGAATCCGTTTTCCTAGCAAGGGGAACTGAGACACACAACACCTGGAAAATGCCAAAATGTAAAGACCATTGAGGCTAGGAAGAAACTGCATCAACTAACGAGCAAAATAACCAGTTAACATCATAATGACAGGATCAAGTTCACACATAACAATATTAACCTTAAATGTAAATGGACTAAATGCTCCAATTAAAAGACACAGACTGGCAAACTGGATAAAGAGTCAAGACCCATCAGTCTGCTGTATTCAGGAGACTATCT
>NW_016804488.1:763257-767129 GCF_001698545.2 Rhinopithecus bieti
CCACTTAATTCATTCTTTGTTTTAGTATTAATAAATAATTACAACTACAACATAAGTTTTCATAATTGTTGATTTTGTTTTTCAAGGTAAGGTCCTAATAAGATGTTATCCCGTTATTTATTGTGGTGTTTTAAAACTTCTTTTAAGTGGATTCAGTTTATATGCCTTGTTCCTTTGTAATGAAACTTTGAATAAGTCTAATAGGTATTATTCAGTAATACGAAATAATGCAATTATTTTTGTTAAGCTATATTATTTTTCTTTAGGAGGCCCTGAGAAACAAATTTGTAAGAAACTTTGTAGAAACCCAGTTGCACATTGAGGTAGACAAACTTACTGGAAAACTCCAGACATACGGTAAGTGTGCTGATGGGCGTGGTAGTGTTCTTCTGCCTAAATGGCTCTGCCACTTAGGTGGGTCCTCCCCCTTGGGCCGTGACATTGCTAGGTGACTTCCAGCAGGTCGCTTTTCCTCTCTCAGTTTCTATTTTCTTATCTGGATTCTGAAGGGCTTGAACTAAATACACCCCAAAGTTTGTTCATGCCTGAAGTTTTTTTGATTTACTAATTCAGGACTTAACTACTAAAGAACCTAGTTAAAAAGGAAGTCATCTGATTCAAACACAAGAATTGTGAATTACAAAACAAGTTTATAAAAGAAATTATTATTATTATCGAGTTAAAAGTAACTTGAAAGCCATTGCATAGATTTGAAAATGAGAAGCTCAGATAAAAACATTACATATCAGTAAACATTTATTGTACCTCTGCAATTGATGAATCTGTGAATTCATTTAGGTGTTTAACAAACATTTGCTGGACACACAAGGAAAGCCAGTTCCATGAAATAATCCAGAAGGGCATAAACTATTCCTGTTCCGCCATGCAGTGCAGAGAAGAAGATGACTGCTCAGAAACTGCAACACTGTGGCAAAATCAGCAGTCAGGGCCCTGCTAGAGAAACTCTCAGCAGCCTAACCCAGTTGGCAGGGACCTGGAGTCAGAGGAAGGATGGGTGTCAGGCTGTTCCAGGTCCCTGACTCCGTCACACTCTGCTTGTGCATGGGAAAGGGTTTCGCATCTGCCTTACATATGAAAGTCAGAAGAAGGCAAGACATTTTATTAAACATAATATAGTACTTCCCTTTAAAACAATTTCTGGTGAATGTAATACTTAATGCTACTTCAGAAAGGTTAATCATATTTTAAAATGTTTTGTATTTTAAATGCATTACATAATTTTTTCAATTAATTAAAACACCTTTAAAAAAAGAAGTAGCACTGGAAAGCTTATAACAGTGTCCCCATCTTCTGTTGCTGGAACCAAGGACTTACATGGGTCCGAGAGATCCTGTGTGGAACACAGATGTCTCCTGAGTTTGCATGTACCGTGGTGCTAGTGTTAATGCAGATGTCTTAGAGTGTGAATTGTACCTGAGCCACGTTTGTTCAACACGTTGCTGCTTAGCCAACACTACTTTTGAATAGGTTTTCCCACATGTAAGTTTCCATTGTAAAATTAAGAGAAAGTTCCCTAGAAATTTAGAACTTTTCCTACAAGTGTGTTGGGACACAGAATATGAGATTCACATGGAATTTTGAGATCCATGAAGTGTGATACTCTCTTCTTTCTGCTTCTGCCTGATGCTGGAAGTTGAAGACCATCTCATCCAGGTGAATGTTGGTTATTTTCTCTCACCCTGTACAGCCCTCCAGGAGCAGGCACAAAGTGGGGTCAGGCGTTCACGGGTGGGGTGGTGGTGAGGAATTGATCACTGACTGGATGCAAATCTCCTTTTGTAACTTAGCTAACAAATGAACTCACCTTACTGCATGCACCCTTTTAAAATTTATTCCTAGGTCATACTCACTTTTCTTCATCCTATAACCAGTACCTGGAAACTGATGTGACTATTCGAAGATATATTGATGCAACTTCTGGGAATATTTGCCTAATCATGCTGTCATTTTTATTCATTATCTAACTTTTATTTTATTTTTATTTTTTTGAGACAGAGTTTTGCTCTTGTCGCCCAGGCGGTAGTGCAATGGCGCAATCTCGGCTCACTGCAACCTGCGACTTCCGGGTTCAAGCAAGTCTCCTGCCCCACCCTCGCCAGTAGCTGGAACTACAGGCGTGCACCACCATGCCCGGCTGATTTGTGTATTTTTAGTAGAGATGGGGTTTCACCAAGTTGGCCAGGCTGGCTCAAACTCCTGACCTTAGGTGATCCTCCCGCCTTGGCCTCCCAAAGTGGTGGGATTACAGGCGTGAGCCTCTGAGCCTGGTCTCATTATATAACTTCAAAAAATAACTTTGTGCTTTATTACAAAAAGTATACATGTCCGTTGTAGAAACATTAGAAAATACAAATAAGCCAGAAAACAAATCCACCTATAATCTTATTATCACAGATAGCTATTTTAAAAGCCTCAGAGTTCCTTTTTAGATGAATTTATATGTACTCATATGAAGATAAGTATATGTATTTTCACAAAAATGATTAAACTGTTCATATAATTTTGTTACCTGATTGCAAAAAATTAAGATTATTATCAAAGTTTTTTGTATCTATAAATATTGACTGTTACTAAGAAAAGTCCCTTCATCTAGCTTTGCCTTGCATTTCACTCCACAGTACGAATTTAAACTTAGGAATTTCTTCAGGATTAGTTGTTATATATCTAACTGATACACCTGTGGTAGTATTTCTTGATTTATTTTTACAGGAATTATCAATTGATTTCCTGTTCTGAAAGATGCAGATTTAGTTTTGTACTACATCATTTCCCTGATCAGTTGCTCCCACTATGGTAATATGACCATTTTAGTTGTCATAGAACAGTATGAGGAGACAAATGTTGTTCAGTGCAGAGCCAGGCTATGCATTATAATGACATTTCCTTATTTACCATGTCTCGCTTTTCCTAGAGTTTTATGCTCTCTGACTATTACATGAAACACTTGTTCTCCATTGCTCCCACCTCCTGTGTGCCAACACATCATCTTTATGTTGAGTCCTTTTGTCTGTGCAAACGCCACCCAGACCGCCTACCACGCTCCACCTGGGCAGGCTGCCCACTCCTGCCAGCACCCAGCTGCTTTCCTAGGAATTCTCTGCTCTGCTCTCGTGGGGTGGATACCATGATTCCTGAGCTCTATGTCCTCCTTTATGTTTTGTTGCCATGTTTTGTGGGTTCATATTAATCAGTGTCGTCCTGAAAAAGAGAATGAGAGAAAAAATTCCTGAGTGATTTTACTCAGTAAAGTAAAATTACATCTGAATGATATGTGGAAATATCCCCTATTTCATTACCAATAATTTTGTATCTCTTCTTTCTCTCTCCTTTTTGCTTTTAATCAGGCTTGTCAGTCTTTTAATCAGTCTTTTATTTTATTTTTTTATTATACTTTAAGTTTTAGGGTACATGTGCACAATGTGCAGGTTTGTTACCTATGTATACTTGTGCCATGTTGGTGTGCTGCACCCATCAACTCGTCAGCACCCATCAACTCATCATTTACATCAGGTATAACTTCCAATGCCATTCCTCCCTCCTCCCCCCTCCCCATAATAGGCCTCGGTGTGTGATGTTCCCCTTCCCGAGTCCAAGTGATCTCATTGTTCAGTTCCCACCTATGAGTGAGAACATGCAGTGTTTGTTTTTCTGTTCTTGCAATAGTTTGCTGAGAATGATGGTTTCCAGCTGCATCCATTTCCCTACAAAGGACATGAACTCATCCTTTTTTATGGCTGCATAGTATTCCATGGTGTATATGTGCCACATTTTCTTAATCCAGTCTGTCACAGATGGACATTTGGGTTGATTCCAAGTCTTTGCTATTGTGAATAGTGCCGCAATAAACATAC
>NW_016804488.1:768844-797143 GCF_001698545.2 Rhinopithecus bieti
AAAAAAAAAAAAAAAAAAAAAAAAAAAAATTTTAAATTTTATTATTTTAAAATAGTGTTTAGCTCCCTGGTGAAAGTCTATTTTCATCTAATTTTGGGCACAATACTCACATTTTGGAAGTGCATGTTGTGAGCTTTAATACTTGTCTTTTGTGGATATTTTTTAAGTCTATTTTTCTCTTGTTTTTTGGTTATTTTTCTTGCCTTGTCTCCAGGAAGATTAAGGATTAAGAAAATTGAAACCAGATGTTATAAATGGAAAATTGTAGAAATAAATTTGAGTCTCCTGATAGTGCTATCTTCCTCTAGATAATGTTATTTTCCGGCTTCTGGGAGAGAGCTAGGGCAGGGCCATGTTCTCCTAATCCAGTTGGGGATTGAGTGGATTGATGGAGGTAGACTTCAGCCTTAGTAGGGAAATTTCCAGTTTCCTGTACTCCTGGTTAGATGCCCTATTTGGGTGGGGTGGGGGGTCTCACCTATAAAGCTGATATCAATTAGGGACCATGTAGATCCTGAGTTCAAAGTCCCATGGACCACTGGCGACTCAGCCTCTCAGTTTTTAGCAGGACCAAATACCAGGCTTCCCAAGGTTCCGTTTTCTCTTGCATCTCTGACCTTTGAGCTTTTGCTGCCTTGGTACTTCTTTAAAGTCTTTATATGGATTTTCTTTCTTTTTTTAAATTTAAATAGGGTTTTGGGGAACAGGTGGTGGTTGGTTACATGGGTAAGTTCTTTAGTGGTGCTTTCTGAGATTTTAGTGCAGCCATCACCTGAGCAGTGTACACTGTACCCAATGTGTAGACTTTTTTAAACTTTTAAACTAAAGTCTTTATATAGATTTTTAAAAGGTCATTCATATTTCCTGATTGTTCTTGGCAGGAAACTTCATCTGCCCCATGTTGTCTTCCATTACTCTAAGTGGGGGTTTCCTCAGTATGGCCTTTCAATCTGAAGACGATGGCTCTTCAATTAAGGAGAGTTTTCTTGTCATCGTTTCTTTGATATTTTCACCTCTCTATAAAAATAATACTATTATAACTTTAGTTTATGTTAAAATTACTATTACTGTTTTCTATTTGTTTATTTTGAGTTCTCTCTTTAATGTTGGAGGGTTTGCTTTAAAATTTGGTGACATTATGAGCGAGGCATTAAAAGCAGACTGAAAGTGTTATGGTGAGTAGAAGTTATTGTGACTCAGTTCACATTAGTAGTTCCCAACTGAGGATGATTTTGTCCTCCAAGGGATGTTTGGTTATGTCTGGAGATATTTTTGGTTGTCACAGCTGGTCATAGCTACTGCCACCTAACAGGTAGAGGCTAGGGGTATTGCTAAACATCCTACACTGCACAGAGCAGCCCTCCACAACAAAGAATTATGGGCCCAAAGTGTCTGTAGGACCTAGCTTGATAAACTCTCATTTAGAGAAATAGGATGGAGTCACCTCTTGAAAACAAATGTCAGGAGGAGACATACTGGAATGTTAAATCCTCTGGTCTGTTTTGGCTGATGCCTGCCATGTCTAGGGTCCTCAGGTGTATACACTGAATCAGGAGCAATCATCAGCTTGTGTTACTCTCTTGAGCTTGGCCCCACATTACTGTAGAATTTTGTACTATGTTGTTTTATGTCAACCTATATGTGAACCTTAGTATTGTTTTGGCCCTTTCAGACTTAAAGTAGCCTGTGTATCTTTACCATGCCTCTTGTTCCATGGGCCCTGTGTGTTTTTCTTGGCCCATTTTTACTGTATACTGTGAGACGAAGCGACCCAATAAGAGCCGTGACTATAGGACTCTTACCAGGGGTTTTGCCCATTCGTGTCCTGTCCTCTGTAATCCATCTTTCTCACATAGCAGTGCCCTCATCATTTAGGTTGGGGAGCGTAGTCGAGGTCTCCAAAGTGATAGAACATGCAGTCAATACTAGACCACATTTTTATTTTTATTATATCTAGTCCATTGTGCAGGAACTGTTACCCAACAAGGATATTGCTTCTTTCTTCCCAGAGGAGGGAGATCTGCCCAGTGTCCTAAGACCTAAGAGTTTTTGTGTGGAGCTGCTTTTCTAATTTGTAATTAATGCCACATAATAATGTTTTAGTCAACATTGATCTGCATATGATGATGTTCCTATAAAGTCATAATGAGCTGAAAATTCCTACTGCCTAGTGACTTCGTAGCCGTCATCACATTGTAGAGCAACACATTACTCACTTGTTTGTGGGGATGCTGGTGGAAACAAACCTACAGAACTGCCAGTCATATAAAAGTCTAGCACATACAATTATGTACAGCACGTAATACTTGATCATCATAATACAACTACTATGTTATTGGCATATGTATTTAATTCAATTTGGAGTGTATTTCATATATATATGTGTATATATGTACATATATGTCTGTGTGTATATATGTGTGTATATATATATGAGTTAAGTGTAAAGCAGCCTCAAATAGGTCCCTCAGGAGGTATCTAGAAAAATCCATTGCTAGCATAGGAGATGACAGCTCTATGTGTGTTAGTGCCCTGAAGACCTCCTGCCAGTGGGACAAGAGGTAGAGGTGGAAGAAAGTGATATTGATGATAATGACCCTGTGTAGGCCTAGGCTAATGTGTGGTTTTGTGTGTTAGTTTTAACAAAAAAACTTAAAAGAAAAAAAAAATACCTAAAATAAAACAAGCTAGCTCAAAGAATAAAGATATAAGGAAAATATTTTGTACAGCTATAGAATGTGTTTTGTATTTTAAACTAAGTATGATTACAAAAGGGTCAAAAGTTAAAAAATTAAAAGTGTATAAAGCGTAAAATTACAGTAATCTAAGTTTAATTTATTTTGAAGAAAATTTAAAGAATAAATTTAGTGTAGCTTAAATATACAGCGTTTATAAAGTGTAGAGTGGTGTATGGTAATGCCCTAGACCTTCACATTCACTCACCACTCACTGCCTCATCAGAGCAACTTCCAGCCTGCAGGCTTTACTGGTGAGTACTCTCATAAAGTGTATCATTTAATACCATATAAAATCTTTCATATCATATTTTTATTATACCTTTTCTATGTTTAGATATTTTAGATAAACAAATACTTAACATCATGTTACAATTGCCTACAGTATTCAGTACAATAACATTCTGTGCAGGTTTGTAGGAGCAACAGGCTAGGCTATACAGCTAGGTGTGCAGTAGGTTGTAACATCTAGGATTGTGTAAGTCCACTCTGTGATGTTTACACACAATGAAATTGCCTAATGCTGCCTTTTTATGCTGCATTTCTCAGAATGCATCCTCATGTTTAAGTGATGCATGGCTGTAAGATATATCTTTGTTTTCCAATTACATGCATGATAAGAAAGCTTAAAGCCTTCTCCAAAGCAGTTTCGATTCTGCTACTGGAAGATAATGAAAGTCACACTATCGTGAGACCAAGTCACTCTTCACTGTGTTTAACATCTGCCATTTTATGCATTTAAATTGTCTAACCACGCTTACTAGGCAAGCTTATAGTGCAGCCTATTCCAAATAACAAATGGTCAGCAACATACAGATGCAGTAGAAAAATGTCTCCAGTTTGCCCTACACTGCAAAATTTAACAATCTCCACTTCTCCATTAAAATAAAGCCCCCCCACAATGCACAATATACTCTTTGGTTTTCTATTTTCTAGCTGTTCTGCTTACTTTCATGCAGAAAAATTAATTAAAGATATTTAGTTGGAGCCTTGCTCTCTCCTTATAGCTGTTACATGATAATAGTTAGCACTTACTGTAAATCAGGTTATAGTGTATATATAAACTTCAACTACATTTACTTTTCACAAAAATTTCATGGGTAATTTTCCTTTTCTTACGCTACAGATGAAGAAAGTGAAACTTTTACAGATTAAATAACTATCTAATGCAAAACAAGATAAATAGTGCAATTGCCATGGGAGCAAAGCCATGTCTTGTCAGCTTTGCAACAACAGTGACCTGCACTCCTGGAGCAGTGACAGCAGGGGTCAATGCCACTTCTATGCTCCCAAACCAGGTTACCCCAGCCCATGTCTTTTGTGGGTCTTGCTTTTTGATGCCTCCCAGGGCTATAATTGCCCATAAGAATATCCAAGTTTAGCCTCATACCCACATTATTTAGACATCAGAAGAACCCTCAAGGGAGTTTTCATCACAGCAATTGCATACCCCGTAAATACCAGTCATTACAGTAGCATTTCACAGCACTGCTATCTCCAGAACCTGAGACCTCAGTACTTCTAGCAGGTGCTAGGCAGCGTTCCAGAGCCCATGGAAAATCATGGCGTAAACATGATGAAATGTCCAAAGGAATCACTTTTGCAGCAACATTTTGAGGGCAATGAGACATAATTTTATACTAAAACAAATGAGTAGACTAGTACAATATAACATTTTCACACACAAAAATCAGTTATTTCATGGAATTTTCACCTTCTCAAGGCTCATCCAGGATCCTGTCTTCTTCTTGCACACCCTTGTATCCACCCTTCTCCCTGGGTGGAGTAGCTTGAGAAGTGCAATGCAACAAGGCACTATCAGCACAGTCTGCTGGAGTCATCAGCCAAGGGCTGGTTCAGAGATATGGTGCCATCTTAGAGAAGGAAATAGAGAAAGCAGACAAGAAATATTAAGAACTGCTGGTGTCAGCCCTGGCTCCGCAACAGCCAGTCCAGGCCAGCTGTCCAGCCCTGGCCCTCTGTATTCCCACAGCAGATAAACTGGGGTGCTGAGTGTTTCATTTTGGTTGGGTGGGGGTGGGGCTGGAAATCTGGAAATTCCCCTACCACACAGGACATTGCTTTGATTGTGCTGTGTTACCTGAACTGATTGTTGGAGTCTTAGAGCAGAATAAAGACAGTGGAGTTTGTCTGCTCCTCTACTGAAAACAACTTTACATAGTGTATTAATAACTGTGATACTAGGAAATAGTTATTGAGTGCTCTCTATGTGCCAGACACAGTGTCAAGCATGTTACATGTTATTCTACTTCATCTTTGGAAAAAGACCATTGAGCAGATGATTATCATTTCCCTTTCATGAAGAGCACAAGGATTAAACAGCTTCAGATGCCCACCGAGAGGTGGTGGGCAGACACCCAACTCCATCTGACCCATTTGTCCACAAGGCCCAGTAGGTGGTGGAGATCCTGTGTCCCCATCTCCAGGCCAAATGGGCACCATGCCAAGATAAATTCTTTAAACCAAACCACATGACCTCTTGTTGAGTGAGGTGGGCTGGACCAGACTGCTAGCCACCCTCTAATCCTTCCATGTCAGTGCCGAGGGAAAGGCCTCACTGGTGTGCCTTGCAGTGGCTCAAAGGCTCAGAACTTTTCCAAGGAACTCTGAGATGCTGTGTCCCAGTTGGGGAACTTGGGGAACTCATGACACTCTGAGGCAGAAAACGCGACGCTGTGGATCCTTCTAGCTCTTCTTTGATTGTGTCATCCAAACACCAAAGGTCCTTTTCTGCCTTAAACCTTAGAAAGTGTTGACTATAAAACTAAATGAGAAATGAAAACTGCTGTGCAATTACATGTTTCTGCTATTGATGCGATTTGAAAACTCTGGCTTGAGCTATTTTCTTCTCACTGATTTTTCCAGTGAGCTTGTTTTATTCTTCTATGAATTCAGTTTGATGGTCTTAACTTAACCAGGTCCTTCAGGCTCTACCAAATTGGGAATTATGGGAGGATTTCTATGAGATGTGTGTGAGAGCTCTGAAGGCAATAGTTAATTGATTTTCTGCTTTAGAGTTTACTAAATGCCTTTATGCCTTTGTTATATTTTTTAACTCTCTCTGGAAAACAGTACCAAGATTTTCATTCTTTCTAAAATAGATGATAAATCTCAGGCTTAGAGACTGGCTTTTTCAAGGCACTACAATATTCTGTGAAATCAATAACCCAATTCTTTGAATTCCAGATCATGTAATTCTACTATGTGTTAGGCAGGGCTGTCTGGAATTCCTGATGTTTGGATATTTTTGACACACAGTAAGCAGAAGCTTAATGTGGTTCCACTCAATATAAATGCAGCCTGGTGTATTTGTAAGAAGGGGGACCCCAAAGCTAGATGGCATGTGTTTGAATCATGGTGTTGAAACTTACTGGTTGCTTATACTCTTTGTCCCTTAATTCCTATACTTTAAAATGAACATTCCACTAGTAATTCCCTATGGATATAAGGATTCAGTGAGACAATACAGAAGTGCCCAGAATTGTACCTGGCACAAGACTGACACTCATACAATGACACTTCACTATTATTGTAGATAATTAGCAAAAGCTTAATTATCAGAAATCCAGTCTTCCCAAATCCTTACACTCATGTCTTGGCCTGAGATCTGAAAATTACTGGAACATAATAACAGCAGTTACAACATAAGAACAGTCTTTTCTTTGAGAAACTGTGCAATGCAGGTTGAGGGGATGAAGGGCAGAAGGAGCCCGACACTCCTTGATGTTGTTTGGAAGCTTACATGTTCTCAGCCATCTGAAGTTGGTGGGTGGAAACTAATCTTTCCTTACCAGGGAAGAAGTTGAGGTTAGGGCATGTCAACTGATTTTTCTACAGACCTCAGGATGATGGAGATGGATCTTGATGTAATTTCTTGTTCAGGACTGGCCCCCCTTTACAGAGCCCCAACACCCCTTTCAAACCTGGGCAGGGTGCCAAGCAAGCAATGTCCAGACTTAATCCAGAAACCTTGGAAGCCAGGACGATCTGGGAGCAGGGAAACCAGTAGAGGAGGGAAGTGAGCATGAGACACAGAGGCAGCCATCAGTGGGGACTGATGCTGCCGTGTTTGGGGACAAATGCCTGGGATGGCAGGTAGGCTCCAAGCTTTGATGGAGAGTGGAAGTGAGCACAGGGAGCAGCTGACTGTCATTTGGAAAGCTGAGCATTCAGGAGATCAGTGAGATACACGAGGGCCAGCAGGAAGCAGTGCCTGCACACAGGGCCAGGTATAGATTGTTGTCTGTCATCATACAATGGAGGGCAAGTGATGGGACCTGCAGGCAGAGGCTGCCCCCAGACCACAGAAGAGAAGAACAAAGTCAAGGGCTGAGGTTCCCCCGAATATTTCCTAGCTGCACACTTCGAAGTCTGGTGTAGAATATTACAGTGTGCTTGTCAGAGGTGTTGGAACCAGAGTGACCCCATTTCGAGTGAGGGCTAGGAAAATGAGGCTGAGACTTGCTGGGCTGCATTCTCAGAAAGTTAGGCATTCCTAGCCTCCAGATGTTTACAGTTAGGGAACAAATTAATAATGTTTATGAAACAGCCCTAGACTTGGGTGTGTCCAGATATCCTGATATCTGGAGAACAAGAGCATTCTGAATTACATCAATTCTTGCAAAATATGGTAATTGAGAAAATTAATCCTTTATCACAAACTCTTACAGTAGGACATATTTCCCCATATCTGCAAGCATTGTACCTGGGGTGGATGTGTTCCTCCTCTTACTTTTGGGAACGTCCATCCTACTCTGTCTATGGAGCGGCTGTTCTTTCACCACTTTACTTTCTTAATAAACTTGCTTTTGCTTTGCACTGCGGACTCACCCTGAATTCTTTCTTGCATGAGATCCAGGAACCCTCTCTTGGAGTATGGATTGGGATCCCTTCTCTGTAACATTCCCAGGAATCACCATCAACAAACATTGTTGGATAGAGAATGCATTTGTATATTCAATAGCAGAATAACATAGAACTGCAATGTTAGTCATTCAACACTTGTCCCAAAGTACGTCATATTCTTTGGTACAAGTAAAAGGTCCAAGAAATATTAAGTGTCATATGAATTTGTAAGCCTGATCTTGGAAGATTCTAAACATGCTTGCATTTCTTTCTGACTTGGTATTTCCCGGACAGTGGATGGTTCTGGTCAATCTGATAGATTTGGGGTTGGGTGGAGGCTAGTTGTAACCGAGCTCCTTTAGGAGAGCTTTTTGAGAGGATTATGTGTCAGAAGCTGAGGTCTCCCCACTGCTTGAGACTGGATTAAGTAGCTCCCATAGCTGAGAAAGTGATCATTGGCAACCGACAACTGTCCCACAATGATTTTGTCTACAGAGTTTTATAATTTGCTGTGTGTTTTGTGCACATTGTGGGTTTCTAAAACACACTGATATGCTTTCAGGTGTGTTCAGTTTTCTCAATTAATTTTAAATTTTCTTGATAAAGTCCTGAGCGGAAAAAAAAAAAAAAAAAAAACAAGCCCTTGATCTCATTAAGGAGTGGATCCTAGGGTGGGTGGAGACTCCTTTGCTGTGACCATCACACCAACTCGATGACCAGGATCACTTCCTCTTGTACCACCGAAGGTGAAGGCACATTTGCCTCACCTGATGTGATTGGGTGGCCCTGGGCATCTTCTGCTGGCAGGGCCTCCTGCAGAACAAACTTGATCAGCTTGGTTCCCCATACAGCTCTACCACCCATGAACTCTGCCATCCTTCCCGCTGCTTTCCTTCTTGAGGTCATGTTCTGGGCATTCCCACGCTGCCTTGTTCTAGATCATTTGGTTTTTCTAGCTCCTTCCTGAAACCAGAGTGAAAATACTGAGATAGCCTCAGTCTTTTGCCCTGAAAATGTTTGATGTCAGCATTCATAGCCAAGGTGTTGCTACTTTACTCTGCTGCTCTATTTCCATTTCCAATGCACAGATCCAGGACAGAGGCTATACAAGGATTTGGTTTCCTCGGTGTCAATGCTCCTTGATAATTGCTTTTGCAAAATTAATGTAATAAAATGACCTTCCCAAAATGACTGCTTCAGGGAAGGCATGTTTTTTTTTTAGAATTACTTGACTCCAGGCTGAAACTTTT
Organism: Rhinopithecus bieti; assembly: GCF_001698545.2. Classification (NCBI taxonomy): domain Eukaryota; kingdom Metazoa; phylum Chordata; class Mammalia; order Primates; family Cercopithecidae; genus Rhinopithecus; species Rhinopithecus bieti. The sequence goes on from NW_016804488.1 coordinate 777,696, forward strand.
TTTCCCTGAGCTCTCCATGACAGGGTCTTTCCTATCACATGTAGACTTTCCCTCTGATGTTTATCCGGTTGTCTCCAACTGTGTTTCCTTAGGCTGCTGTATTTATTACCCTTTGTGCTTTAACTGTTTTTTTTTCCCTCATGTACATGTAAGTATCAGTGTTACAGAACATGCGTATAAAAGGGGAGACTTTACACTCAGCAAGTAAATGGCAAATTTCACATATGACCAAAATTTGACTCTTTTGAGCAATTTTTAGTGGAAGAATTCATATTCATTTTCAAATTCATTTGCACAATCTCCACTATATGAGCGGTAAGCACTGGGAAGAAACAGAAGTTGATCTGTCCTAATCTGTTCACTTTCCTCAGGAGGGCTGCTGGATGAGATGTTTAACCACGCAGGCGCTGGACACTTCCGTTTCTTGGGCAGCATCTTGGTCAATCTCTCTTCCTGCGTGGCGCTGAACCGTTTCCAGGCTGTGCAGTCTGTCGACATCCTGGAGACTAAAGCACATGAACTCTTGCAGCAGAACAGCTTCTTGGCCAGTAAGTACTCAATGAAAAAATACGTTCAACAAGGTGCCAACTCCTGTAAGTTGTCATTTTGGGAGTTTCTCCCTAAAGGTGTCTTACGATAGCTCAGAAAGAAAAGAAGTCCTTTCCAGATAAAACATAAAATAAAGCAGAACTAATTGCCTTAGATAAAACATAAAATAAAACAGAAATATTTGCCTTGGTTAATAAAAAGTTGTACCTTATGCCATAGTGACCAATAACATTTTCACCATCCTAGGACCATTGCTATTTACTGCATCTGATTTTACCATTTTATGACATCATGTTCTGGTTAAATCTCACTTCATAAGTTATATTATTCCTGATTAAAATTATACTCTAATTTCCTGCATCACCTTTACTTTGATCAGAGTATCTTGATATCCTGGTTGGGGCGGAGAGCAGGCAATGGTCAACTCTCCTCCATTATTTAATTGTTCACCCATTCAAGATAAATATGGTGATGTTCTCGTATTCCTTTGGAATACACATTTAATTATTTTTAATAGAAGTTTTCTATTAGTTTGTTAAGGTTGCTGTGACAAAGTATCGCAGACTAAAACAAGAGAATTTTATTGTCTCAGAGTTCTGGAAGCTAAATATTCCAGATGGAGACATCCACTGGTTTTTCCTGCAGGCTATGAGGAGAGGATCTTCTCTAGGCCCCTGTCATTGGCTTGTAGGTGGCCATCTTCTCCCTGGGTTGCTGCACCTCATCTTCCCTCTATGTATTTCTCTGAGTTTAAGTTTCCCTCTTTTTATGAAGACACCTGCATACTGAGTTAGGGTGCACCCTAATGGCCCTCATTTTAACTTGATTACTCTTTAAATGTTATCTCCAAATATAGTCACATTCTGAGGTACTGGGGGTTAGGACTTCTACATATGAATTTAGTAGGGGACATGATTTAGCTGTAATAGGCTTTATGCATGCAATTCAAAGAATCCATGTGGCATAAAATAGAATCCATGTATTTAAGTTATGAATGATAAGTAACCCCGAAGAGATGGATTCTGCACATTGAGTTAACATCTGCAATCAAGAGAAGAAATCTCTGCAAAAAACATCTAACAAATAATTTCTTTGTGTTGATTATACCACAGTTTGCTTTTATGAAAAATACAAAGCAGCACTGGACAGGGAATTAAGAGATCCTGGTTTAGGCTTACCACCAATTGCCTGTGTGACTGAAAGTCAGCTTTGCCCCTGGGGTCTCGGGCTCTGTGTCTGCAGGAGTGGAGGGCTGTGAGTTTCAGGCTCCTGCAACTCTCTTGTCTTGCCCAGTGTAGACATGGTTAGAGCCACTCCCTGCAGTGTGGTAATGCTTTACTTTTCCTTTTCTGCCACTAGGTATCATTTTCAACAATTCCTTATTCGGCAAGAGCTTCAGATCAGAGTCTGTCAAACTGCCACCCCATGTCTCATATACAATCCGGACCAATGTGTTATACAGCATGCGAACAGATGTGGTAAAAAACCCTTCCTGGAAGTTCCACCCTCAGAATCTACCAGCTGATGGATTCAAATATAACTACATCTTTGCCCCACTGCAAGACATGATCGAAAGAGCCATCATTTTGGTGCAGACTGGGCAGGAAGTCCTGGAACCAGCAGCACAGACTCAGGCGGCCCCTTACCCCTGCCATACCAGCGATCTGTGAGTAGCCTGGGGCTGGAACCACCGACAGTGAGAAGGGCCTTGCATTTGGCAAGCCGAGGAGAGAAAACTCTGAGTTTTCTCTGGTCATTTCAAAAGCACTGTTAAAAAAGTTTACCACCCACTTTTAATTTTGTAAGGTTCATTTTTTTTATGTGCTTGTAATCTTCAGGTAGAAGAAATATAATGGTTGAGTTAATACAATCAAGTGAAGTTTTAAATTTGACATCAGGCATCATCTATAGTTTTAAATACACTTAAAATAAATTTGATGAATAACATTCACAAGGGCTGTGCATGTCCAACAAAAGACTCCATTTATCTAACCTTGGGAAAACTGAGAGAGGTTATTTTCTCTGCAGTGCAAATCCTTAGACATAGGCTGTATACTGGGCAGGGTGGCGAGGGATTCCATACAGGCCTTGATCATGGCTTAGGTACCCATGAAGTAATATGAGAACATTTAGGAGTTCAATTGTGTAATTTGGCTGGTGACATCTACAGGAATAGAGGGGAAGCTCAGTGAAGGGCTGGAGCAGCTGGACAAGAGGACTTGGAGGGGACATGATGGAGGCATGAAAGCATCCATCAGGGAGGCCAGGCAGGGGATGTTTGCAGAGGGGACTGGAGGCTGTGGTCGGACTGGGGCTCAGTGAATCTGAGGGTGAGCTTGGACACTTTGGCAGGGTCAGACAATGAAAAGACTTCAAAGCTCACCAAAGGAGGGTGAGCCGTATTGCTGTGGGCTGCGGGGCTCAGCCTGGATTTCTTACTTTCCTCATGGTGCATACTGTTCTCATAAGCATCCTGCTCCCACAGCTGGCCTGGCTCTGGATAACACAGGTCATTCATTTGCAGTCCCTGTATGCTGGCTCTGTTGCAGGGCCTCAGGAAGTTACCACCTTCTTACACTACTAAAGGGACAGGTTTGCGTGTTCTATTAGTTACGAGAACAGGGACAAGTACTCATCCTTCATCGAGACACTGCCAGTAACAACTCATGGCACCTCCCACCCCTGACTGGGGCAGAGCCGTGGACCACCAAGCAGAAATCAGGACTGCCTCTCTAGGTGACTGGGCGACACACATGTAAGGACAGGTGACTTGATGTCTTAACCCCTCCTTCCTGTCTAGTGATATGCTGCATACACAAGAGCACATCCACACATTTTTTTATGAAAATGCTGGTGGTACAGGAAGAACTTTCCCACAGTGGGAGGATAAAGGCTGAAGATCACCTGACTGAATTTATCTTGGGATAGCCTAGTGTGGTGCAGCGAACCAAAGGTCAGCAAAAAAGAGACTAAGGCGACGTTTGCACTCAGGGGCTGCCTTATTAGGCAGACTGGTAGCAAGCCTCTTAACTTCTTTCTTTGTAAAATGACAGCTTTTCTTTCTTTTCAAAGTGATGATATTTTTGGCTTTGAACATTTTCAACCAGTGATTTTCTGCTCCTAAAGCATTTTTCTTGGAGGTGATAGCAGCAGGAGCAGAACCTAAGGAAACTGCTGTTGTTGGCTAGTTGTCATGCACAAACACTTCATACTCAGCTCAAACACCTGAGAGGTCTGAGAATTAATGATCTGTATTAGATACTGAGAGAAGTCAATGTTTTATTATGCTCATTTTCTAAAGGCAAACCTCAAATCTACTGCATTCTGACAGTCTCCTAGCTCCAAAGTATCCTATCATCTCCACCATGAAAGAGGGGGGTTGTGCTTACGTGGATGGGAAGATGACAATTCCCTCTGCTCCTGTTCACAGGAGGAGGCTGGGGGTTTAGTTTGTCCACTCTGACACAGGATATTTCCCAAGAAGGCACGATGGGAAGAACAGCATACACTCCTACAAATGTATTGATTGAAAGCTAGAAATGGCCTGAATAATCAGTTTTCAATTCCTACTGATCGGCCGGGCGCGGTGGCTCACGCTTGTAATCCCAACACTTTGGGAGGCCGAGGCGGGCGGATCACGAGCTCAGGAGATCGAGACCAGCCTGGCTAACACGGTGAAACCCCATCTCTACTAAAAATACAAAAAAATTAGCCGGGTGTGCTGGCGGGTGCCTGTAGTCCCAGCTACTCGGGAGGCTGAGGCAGGAGAATGGTGTGAACCCGGGAGGTGGAGCTTGCAGTGAGCCGAGATCGTGCCACTGCACTCCAGCCTGGGCGACAGAGCAAGACTCTGTCTCAACAACAACAACAACAACAACACAAATCAATTCCTACTGATCATGGTGTATGGCTAACGGACATTGCAAGAGAGCTAGAAAGGAGGCATTGAGGGACATGGATGGAGACGTATCTTTTTCACCCCTTGAAGATAAATTCTGATGTATGAGAAACATTCCAGCCTAAAACTTTGGAATGAGTGGAATGCCCAGGTATGATTCTGGTGTCATGGAATTACCTCTCTTATTTTACTACTGGGACACTGCAACATAACTCCTCAGAAGTATTGTTTTACTTCTCTGAGAAAGATGAAGAAGTATTTTACTTCTCTGAAAGATTTAAATCTTTGAGATTTCTCATTGTGCTACATCCTTCTTTTATCTCTAGTTTCAAAGTCTCCCTTTCTTGAGGGCTTAGAGTTCCTGCAGTGATTGAAACACAGTCTGAGATCTTGAAAGAACTCAGCCACTTGAGTAAAAATCCTAAAGCATGGTTTGTCCTGTAGACAACATTTGTTAAACATTTTTTAGTAGTTTCCTCCAGCTTACTAAATGAGCTACATATTCATTAGTTGATGAATTTATTCAATGACATTTATGTACTATTTGTTAGTCTCTAGACTAAATCAGTAAAGAAAATAAGTAAATCAGTAAAGAAAATAGGTGAATCAGTAAAGATAATAGGTAAAAATCCCTGCTCTGGTGAGACTTACAGTCCAGGGAAGCAGGGATGCCACAAATACAATTAAGAAGACAATTGCATTGAATGATAGGAAGCAGGAAGTGCCGTGGAGTTGGGAAATAGGATGAGCAGGGTCAGGGACACTAGGAGGGGAAGATGGAATTGTTAATGTGGATGCGGTAGACCCTATCAGGAAGGTACCATTTTAACAAAGACTTGACAGGATGCAGAAGCACAAGGCGTAGTGTGTTCTAGGGCAGAGGAACCCCCCATGAAAAGGCCCTGTGGTAGGAGTGGCCTAGGGTATGTGTGAAAAGTCATGAGAGCAGAGTGCACAAGGGAGATGGTGGGAGATGAAGTCCAAGAGCTGATCATAGATTGTGTGGTTGCAGGTGATAGGAGTGGTATTAAAAGGCTGCCGGAGAGTTTTGAGCAGGAGTGATGTCATCATCTGACTTATACTGTAAAAATCTTGCTCAAGCCGTTGTGTGGAAAAGAGCTTGTAGGGGTATATGTGGGACAGAGAAATCATTTAGAAGGCTGTTGTAATAACCCAGGTGAGAGATGATGGTGGTTTGGTCCAGTGTGGTAGCAGAGAAGCTGGTAAAAAGTGGTCAGATTCTTGGTTGCATTCAAGAAGTAGAGGCAATAGAATTGCCAAAAGATTTTGTGAGTGTGTGATAGAGAGACATCAAGGAAGATTCCCCTATTTTGGTCCAAGTAACTGGATTGCTGGAATTATCTCTAACTATGATAGAAAAACTGTGGGTAGAGGTTTGGAGGATAAGGATAGAAACTCAGCTTTGGCCATGTCTAGTTGCCATTTAGGAATCCAAAGGAAATGTTAAGTAGGCGGATTTATTCAGGAGGCTGGGACAATGTACCTGGATCTATTAATTTAGGAGTCTCCCCCATTTTGATGGCATTTAGAACTTTAAGATATTACCATGGGAAGGAGTATAAATAGAAAAATAGAGAGGGCCAAGACCAAGTGTGGGGCCCCTCCCATGAAGAGGTCAAGGAGAAGAGGAGATTGAGAAAGTATCATTGAGGCAGGAGGAAAACCTACAGAGTGTGGAGTCCTCGAGGCCAAGCTGAGCAAAAGACTCCAGGAAGGGGAGTGATCAAGTGTGTCATATGTGGGTCGTGGGTGAAATAAGGTAAAGACAGGTAATGGACCACTGGATTTACATCATCCAGGACTTCATAGACAGCAGCTTCCATGATGTGGTGAGAATGACCGCCAAATTAGAGTGGATAGAAGGGAGACTTGGAGGGGTAGAATTGGAGAGTGAACTCAGACAGCTCTCAATGGGAAGAAATGGGCAGTGACTTCTTCTTTGGGAAAAAGATTTTTTTTTTTTTTTTTTTAAATATAAGATGCTATCTGGGGAATAGTACAGTAAGATGGGAAAATTGGTAGTGTGTAAGCATGGGGGACAGCTGTGTCCTGAATTAGTCAAGGGGAAGAGACCTCAACAAGTGGAGAGACCTACTATAGGTGGGAACATGGCAATTCATCTGTGGTAACAAAACCTGTTTAACTCTATTTAACTAAAAATTTTCCACTTTTCTTGCACACAGATCTCTCTCTCTCCTCCTTTTCTTTTTCATGTAGTATCTACCAGCAGCTCCTGGAACTAATGTCCTTAAAGGCATGCATTGGAAAATGTTGCTGGAGACTGTAGAGTTAGATAGGCAGCAGCAGTTTTTGAAATTTCATGTTCCTATCAACCCCATGATTCACAGGCAGTTATCATACAATAATTTTATGGTTGGAACTATAGTGTGTACCTCAAGAATATAAAGGAATTCAATTGTTTTTTTTTTTTTTTTTTTTTTGAGACGGAGTCTTACTCTGTCGCCCAGGCTGTAGTGCAGTGGCCGGATCTGAGCCCACTGCAAGCTCGCGCCTCCTGGGTTCATGGGCCGTTTCTCCTGCCTCAGCCTCGAGTAGCTGGGACTAACAGGCACCCGCCCACCTCGCCCGGCTTAGTTTTTTGTATTCTTTAGTAGAGACGGGGTTTCACCATGTTAGGCTACGCGATCGGCTCTGCTCGTTCTCCTGAACTCGTGATCCGCGCCTTGCTCGGTCCAAATGCCTGGCGATTACACGGCTTGACGCCGGCCCGGCAGGAACTCTCAATCGTCGGTTACATAGGTATTGGCCTTCAAAGAATAAGCGGGCCCACTTCACTAAAAACGGTTTTCAGAAAACAAAACCACAACAATACTTCCTGGAATTGTTTTATATGCACAGCAAAGAAATATTTATTTGAAAGGAGCACCTGTTATTCTCCTTTATTGCTTTTTGGCTGCTTCAATTCACACCACCCTGGGGTGGTTCCACGAGAAAGGGAGAAATGGGAGCGACTGGTCAGGCTGAGTGATGGCTCCACGAGGCGTTGCCACTGGACTGTTGATGTGTCCTCGGCGAGTGTAGAGTGAACGGGCTTTGACAGCACTCAATGGCCTATGAAATGCTTGAATCTCCTGCTTTAAGAAAACAACTCAAGCTTGATCCCACAACAGACGTCAGTGAGAGGGACCTCCCATTTTATTTATTTCGATTAGTTTCTCTTCCTTGGGGTCTACTTTCAGGAACTTTAATTAAACACCACTCTCTGTCGCATTAGTCAAGGTCATTGTTTCTTCAGCAAGAAATTCCCATTCCTGATGAGCCCGCAGTGCTCAGAGCTGCTGGGAAGCCTCCTCGGTTGCCCGCAGGCTCTGTGCTGTCCCACACGCAGGTAATTCGTTGATGAATACCAACTGTAGCAGGAAGGAGAAGAAAAATCCTCGTTAAATTTTACAATTCTTCACTTTCTCAAGCCCCACACCAGCCTCTTATAAACTTATCTCCTTGCTGGCAGAGGAGGATGGTTTCTCATTAAACCTCGAGCAAACTCGTGTTCTCAATTGTCTATAATTCTTTCCTTCAACAGCAGCAAAGTAATCTCTTAAAATTTTGTATCACATTAAAAAGAATCATCTCATTTATCCTCTAAGACCTCTAAAAGTTACAGCAGAAGAAATTGGAGAGCCTCTGATTAGGTAGGTTATTTCCCCGAAGGATCTCACAGCATCTAATACCCCTCACTCCCAAATAACTATTAAAATTGCCACTTGCTTACTTTTAAGCTTTAAGCCAGGACCTTGGTCACTTGCTCCATATCATTCCCACCTGTATCTGATAAGTCTGGTGATGGTTTTCGCCAGGTATGGGTGGGCTCCACGCCTGTAATTCCAGCACTTTGGAAGGCCGAGGCGGGCAGATCACGAGATCAGAAATTCAAGACAGCCTGGCCAACATGATGAAACCTCGGTTTCTACTAGAAATACAGAAATTAGCTGGGTATGGTGGTATGCGTCTGTAATCCCAGCTACTCGGGAGGCTGAGGCAGGAGAACTGCTTGAACCCAGGAGGCGAAGATTGCGGTGAGCTGAGATTGCACCATTGCACTCCAGCCTGGGTGACAAGAGAAAGCTCTGTCTCAAAAAAAAAAAGAAAGAAAAAAGAAAAAAAAAAAAAAAGAATGCCTGGCATGTTTTCTTATATCCTAGCCAGAGCTCAGATTTGAGCAGTACTTCTTGACTTGGGTTGGTGGGAGTTTGGAAGTGTGTGGGGTGTTTTGATGGTAACAATGGGGTCCAGTGTATGTTTAGTGCCTGAGGGCCAGAGGTGACGATTGTTTTGTAATAAATGGCACTGTAGTGTGTAATGAAGAATAGTCCTAGCCAAATTCCAAAACAAGCTCATTTAGATCCACTGTTTGCTCTGCCTCTGATAAATTATTTCAAGGGGCTTCATCATTCACTCATACAGTTATTCCTGTATTCATCTATGTAAAAACATTTTGTTTTCATATTAACTGTATGACACACATTATTCCATGCTGGGATGGATGCAGAGATGAGCACTATGCAGTTCTTGAGGTCAAGAAATTCGCTGCTTAATGCAATAGTTAGTGTACATTCATAACTAATAAGGGGTGAAAAGAAAGATGCAGATGCTTTAAAAGTATCAGCACTGGGTTGATAACAATTGGTTTCATGGCTTCCTCTACCTAGTAAAATATAGCAGAATTTCTTGGTAGAATTTTTATGATCTGGGAGTCTGAATTAAGGTCTCAAAGTCTCCTTTTTCAGACATATTGGATCTTGACAGCGCGTCTCACCTTCTAAGTTTACCTGATCTCTTTCGAGCTTCCTGGATCCCTTTAGGGTCTCAGACTTGGAATGATGACAGAACTGGGATGAAAAAACTGCATTTGGGTGCCAGTTTTGCCACTTGCTGGTTTGCAGGACCTTGGGCCAGTTTTGCACCAGCTTTGGGTGTCAGTCTCCTCACTTTGTACGCGGTTTAACTGCTGCCTGCCCAGCGCATTGGCTTGTAGTGGGCAGTGAAGCATCGTGCTTGAGGAGACCCTGAGACTTGTGAGGGGCAACACCAGGCACTGTGAGTGGGTGGGTGCTCTGAGTGGCAGCCCACTCCATTCTTGAGCAGCTTCAAATGTGAGAAAGTTCTTCCACCTACTGATGCAGAAGGTCTATACAGGTCTGATGTTCTTGGATGGTGTTAGATTCAGAGAGGTGAGGATGCACGCGAGCATCTTCCCTTCTCCCTGGCTTTCCCAAGGGAGTTACAAAAACTAGGAACAATAAAATGAATGACAGCCAACATTCCCCTTTGTTTGTAGTTAGGGAGGTGCACTTACTTTCATACACGGCTCTGGCAATGGCTGAGTCAGGAACACTAGAGTCTTAAATGCCCCTTACTTTACCTTCCCGGACCTCTAATCTCCAATTCACAAATCACGTCAGCCTCCAACTGGCTCTGTTGCAGAAGGCAGCAGAAGACAGACAGCTGGCAAGTGACAGGGGTAACATGAGCCTGCGCCTCTGGTTTCATGAAAAGGGAAGGGAGAATAAAGGGAGAGAGAGAAAGCAGAGGCCAAATGCACTGGTCCTTCTATTCAGCAGTTGCCCCCAGCTATATCCTCTCTCCCCAGGGTTGGTGAGGACTGCTCCTGGGCAGTAGTGGTGATGGGGGCCAGTGGAGAGGGGCAGGAGGAGGGCAGGGCAGAGGCCAGGCTGAAAGGTGGTGGCCGAAAATTTGCCACCTCCCTGCACTTGCCTCAAAGTCCTACATCCTGAGCAAAAAAAAAAAAAAAAAAAACAAAAAAAAAACCCAGCTGATTTCTCAGGGTGATTCATTGCACTCACTGATAGTACTGACAGGCAACTAACAGATCAAATACCATGAGCAAGGGTTACTAAGACAGGAACCAAAAAGGTCCACCTGCAGAAAAAGCAATGGTGACAATGTTTATGAAGATCAGAGTATCCCTTTAGAAAGGCTTAAAGAAGTAAGAGTTTAATTTTGTAATGGTACAGTTTATAGATAGTTCTTTGATTTGGGTTCCAGAAAAGGGGAAACATACAGAGAATATTCTAGATTCTTAGTTTGATTCATGCTCTTCTGATAAGGACAGAATCCTATTTCTGAGGTTACTGAGGCATCCCTGACCTTTGTGTGTATGTTTTTTATTTTTAGTTCTGTAAACAAGTGATAATCAAGGATGAAGAAAATAGAGAAAATAATTCACACTTAATATCCTGTTCTAAAACTACACTTTTTTGTTTATTTATGTTTTGTTTCAGGATGAGTCCCTCCATTCTTTGTCCTTGTGATGCATGTTTTACAAACTAGAAATCGCAAAATCTTGCCAAGAGTTAGGCTGAAGGTTTTTGTGCTACATATTCATTTGGGAACTATTTATGGAGTGCTTACTATGTGTCATGCACTGTAATCGCATGACATATGTAGTAGGGAAAGATGTAGTCCTGCCTTGAGGAAGCTTGGAGAGCAGGGATGGTTATGACCATATTAAGATGAGACAACCAGCCTGGACAGCATAGCAAGACCCCATCTCTACAGAAAATAAAATTAGCTGGTCATTGTGGTGTGTTCTGTAGTCCCAGCTACTTGGGAGGCTGAGAGGGGAGAATTGCTTGAGCCCAGGAGATTGAGGCTGCAGTGAGCCGAGATCATGCCACTGTACTGCAGCCTGGGCAATAGGGTGAGATCCTGTTTGGAAGAAAAAAAAAGTCAAGAAAACTATGAATGACTTAAATCTGCTCTGCTGTCACCCTGCTCTAGTGGAGACTGCAAAGGACGAGAATCAGAGCACCTCTTTAAAACTTGATACCCAGTGCAGTTGGTGGTGGTGGTACATAATACATAATGCTTCAACTTTAATACGAACCCTTTCCAATTATTAAGATCCTAGAAGAGAGGAATTAAAGTCAACAAATGAAATAATTTTCTCTTCTCCCTTTGTCCCTACTCATCCTTCTTCATTTCCTCTCTTCCTGTGGTTGCTCCTGTTTTAACATGCTGTCTTTTTCCTTATTTAAAAAATTCTTGATGTACAAGTTATTTCATTCTTTTCTTATTTGACTTCTATTTTCTTGAAGAACCATACTTGCACTTTATAAATTCTCTCTTTTTTCTCATCTAACTTATTTCTGCTTTTATTTTTATTACTTCCTTTTATGTATCTTCAATATATTCTTTTATAATTTGAGACTAATGTTTAATTCATTATTTTTAGTTTTTTTCTTAAATATTTGTAGTTAAATATAATACATAGGTACCTAAGGTAATGACTTTTCTTCAACTCCTACCTTATGCCCCACAGATCTCGTATGTAGCTAACAATTTATTGTTTTCTAGATGCGTGCAGTACAGGTTTTTATTTTCTCTTTGACCCAAGAGCTGTTTAAATAAAGCTTCTTTTAATTTCCAGGTGGAAATTCTCAAGAATTTTAAAAATATGAAAAAACTATGTTTACTCATCTTACTTGTAATAAGAAATATGCAAATTAAATCTACTCTGTAATAGCATGTTTTTACATACCAGATGGACGAAATACAAAAATTGCATCATATGCTACATTGCCAAATTCTGTTGCTAATTCTTAATTTCTGAATTGCAGTCAAAATATGATCCTTGTTATTTCTGTTTTGGCATCAAGTAATATATAACCTACTTTTGTGAATGATTAATAGATACTCAAAAAGAATTTCTAATTCCCTATTGTAGGGCAGAGAATTTGATCTGCATTAATTTTGTTGTTTAGGATTTTTTCTATCCTTAATTTGTGTCCTCTTGGTCTGTCTTAGACTGGGATAGGTAAATTATAGTCCCTTGGTTGTCCTTCTCTCTTTTTCCTGTGGAGTTTGGCTTTTGAATATTTGTGCTTTGTTACTGTGTGCATTACTATGAATAACTGTGTCTTTTAATGCTTTGTGGACATAACTCTAGCTTGTATGGTACTGAAATGGTGACCTCTGATTTTTTTCTCTCTTCTTCACTCTCTCTTCCTCTTCTTTTTTTTTTTTTTTTTTTTTTTTGCCCTTTTGGATGTTTTCTATTGCCTTTGCCCATCGTTTCATTTAAATTTTTTTCTGAAGTATTTTGTTTCAGGTGTGTCTCTTGTATGCATTATATAGCTTATATAGGTGGCATTAATTCTTTGATAGTATAAACTGCAATTATAAATATACATATATTGTCTTACCTCTATCTTGTGTTTCTTATGCTTATAATTTTTCTTTTAAGCTAATATTTAATAATGTTTTCTTATTATCATAGTGGTTACCTTATAGTTATAACATTATATAAGTAATATAAACCTTTGCTTTTTTACCACAAGCAATAAAAGCTTAAAATATGTTCTCTTATTTCATCATATATTTTCTCTTGTCCATCATGCCATTTTAGTTGGTATTGTTAATCTTACTTAATGTCATCTTTTGTACTGTTAAAGACACTTATACTAATATTCTACATTTGCCAATATTTTAAAAAATAGTATTTGAGTTTGGCACACACCAACTTTTTCATCCTCTCTGACTCATTCCCCATTATCCTTCCATTTGTTTCTCATATCATTTCTGCATTTCAGGGAATAGTAGCATTTGCAATCTGTCTTGTAACCTTAATTCCTATTTTTGCTTTAGTCTTGCTTTTACGGGAAAATGTACTGATTGCTTACCATTAGCCCTTTCACTGTAATTTACCAGTCATCATTTGGTGGGATGAAGTTTGACATCTCGTAATTTCCTTAAGAAGCTCTGATAAGATAATATAACCTGAATCCTCATATACGTAAAACTCTTTGTAGCATTTATATTTGAAGGACATCTTGGCTGAATATAAAACCCTTAGCTCATTCCTTCCTTAAGTATCCTGTAAAAATAGTAGCTCTATTGTGTTTGGTCTTAAATGTTATTATGGAGAAATCGGAGGCCACGTTGATCTTTTCCCCCTTTTATATGACTTGATAATTTTGACAAGCTGCCAGTAGCTTGAAAACTCAGTAAATTTATAAGAGTATGTTTCATTGTTGAGCATTCTAGGACAATTTTCTATGATGACAAGACACATCCTTTGGATGTGTAGATTTTAATTTTTTTTTAATGGAGACTCTTGATGTATTCCAGCTTTGCAAATTTAGAAATATTTAGTTTTTATTTTTCAGAGAGTTTAATTGCCTGCATTTCTTTTCCTTGTGTTTCTAATCAATAGATTTTTACGTTTAAAAAAACTCTATTCCTGTTTCCTTTAGTTGCTTTTCTTGCACCTATTTTCTACGTCCCTTACTGTATTTTGTGCAGCATCAATTTCGCCTGTGTTTCTTCCAATTTTATCCTCCTTTGTCTGATGGTTAGTTTTTTTCGTATATTTTCTCTAAGTTCTTCCAATTCGCATTTCATATCTTTCTGCTACTTTACCATCTCATTAACTCAATTCTTATGATTGTGCTGTGTGGTGTTTCTTATAGAGGGGCTTGCCTTGTTTAAATTGTTTACATATATTTAAAGTGATGACAAAAAGTATGTTCACTATTGTCATCTGTTCAATGAGACCAACTTTTTGGCATGAGTTTTCACTTGATAATAATTATGCAACTCTCAACCTCTTTTTATTTCTTGCGCAAATGTTGTGCTAAATTTTTCTTACCATGGTTGTTACTCATCTGGAATGAATTGGATATTCCTGCTCAGGTATCTGCAAGAGGGTCCTGTTGGTGGTGAAGACCAGGTGCCATTAATGACCACACAGCTCAAAAGCTTACTTTTCCATTGCCACAAAGATAGAGTGCTTCCTGAAAACATATGGATTCCTCACATAACCTCCGTCTTCTGTTTCCCTGGAAATAGGGTCTAGGAGAAGGCTTCTCACACTACTCAATGTACTTTTTTATATTTTGCTTTTTATTGTACACAATAGTTGTTCATATTCATGAGTTACTTGTGGTAATTGGATACATGCATACAATGTGTAATAATCAAATCAGGGTAATTGAGATAGCCATCACTTCAATGATCTGTCTTCTAGCTATTTTGAAATGTACAAGTTATTGTTAACTACAGTTCCTTTAGTGTGCTATTGCACACTAGAACTTATCCCTTCCTTCCATTTGTACACACTAAACAACCTCCAATTATTTTCCCCTCCCCTTTGCCCTTCCCAGCGTCTGGGTAACTCACCACTCTACTTTCTACCTCAATGAGTTCAATTTATTTTTAGCTCCCACGTATGAGTGAGAACATATATTTGTCTTTCTGTGTCTGGTTTATTTCACTTAACATGATGTCCTCCAGTTCCATCCATGTTGCTTCAAATGACAGGATTTTATTCTTTGTAATGACTAAATAATATTCCATTTTCTGTATATGCCACATTTCTTTATCTTTTCATCCATTGATGAACACTTAGGTTGATTCCACATCTTAGCTGTTGTGAATAAGTCTGCAATAAACATGAGAGTGCACATATCTCTTCGATATACTGATTTTCTTTATTTTAGATATACACTCTGCATTGGAATTGCCAGGTCATATTGTAGTTATATTTTTTAGTTATTTGAGGAAACTCCATACTGTTCCCCACAGTGTCTCTACTAATTTATATTCCCACCTAACAGAGTATGGGTTTTCCCCTTTCTCCATATCCCTGCCAGCGTCTATTATTTTCTCTCTTTTTGATAGTAGCTATTTTAACTAGGGTAAGATGGTATCTCATCGTGGGTTTGATTTGCATTTTTTTGATGATTCATGTTGTTCAGCATATATTTGTATAACTGTTGGCCATTCATAGGTCTTTCTTTTGAGAAATATCAAGTCAGATCTTTTGCCTGTGTTTTAATTGGATTGTGTGGGTTTCTTGCTATTATATTTGTTTGAGTTTCTTGTATATTCAGGCTATTAGTCCCTTATCAGATGGATACTTTGCAAATATTTTCTCCCATTCTGTAGGTTGTCTTTACACTTTGCTGATGGTTTTCTTTGCAGAAGCTTTTTAGCTTGATGTAACATCATTTGTCTGTTTTTGCTTTTGTTTTCTGTGCTTTTGAGGTCTTACGCAAAAAGTCTTTGTCTAGAATCAGTGTCCTGAAACAGTTCTCTGATATTTTCTTCTAGTAGTTTTATTGTGTTGAGCTTTACATTTAAGCCTTTAATCTATTTTGAGTTGACGTTTGTATATGGCGAGAGATAAGGATCTAGTTTCATTCTTCTGTATATGGTTATCCAGTTTTTCCAGCATCATTTATTGAAGAGATAGTCCTTTTCCCAAGGTATGAGCTTGGAGCCTTTGTTGAAAATGTGTTGGCTACAAATACATGGGTTTATATCTGTGTTCTTTATTCTGTTTCATTGGTTCATGTGTCTGTTTTTATCCCAGTACCATGCTGTTTTGATTACTATCATTTTGTATTATATTTTGAAGCTGAGTAGTGTGATGCCTCCAGCTTCATTTTTTTCCCTCAGGAGAGCTTTGGTTATTCTGGGTCTTCTGTGGTTCCATATAAGTTTTAGGATTTTTTTTTCTATTTGTGAGGAATGTCATTGGTATTTTAATAAGGATTGCATTGGAGCTGCAGATTGTTTTGGGTAGCACAGATATTTTAACAATTTTTTAAAATCAATAAGCATAGGATATCTTTTCATTTTTTATGTCCTCTTTAACTTCTCACATCACATCAATATTTCATAGTTTTCTTTGTAGAGATCTTTCACTTCTTTGGTTAAATGTATTCCTGATATTTTTATTTTGCTAGCTATTGTAAATGGGAATGCTTTCTTCATTTCTTTTCAGATCATTTGGTGCTAATGTATAGAAATGCTACTGATTTTGTATGTTGATTTTGTGCTCTGAAACTTTACTGAATTTGTCTACCAGTTCTAGCAGGTTTTTGGTGAAGTCTTTAGGTTTTTCTAAATATAAAATCATTTTATCTAGTAAACAAAGATAATTTGACTTTGACTTCTTTCTAATTTGGTTGCCCTTTATTTCTTAGTCTTGCTTAATTGTTCTATATAGGACTTCCAGCATTCTGTTAAATAAAAGTTGGGAAAGCTATCTTGTTCCAGATCTTGGAAGAAAGGCTTTTAATTTTTTCCCATGCAGTATGGTATTAGCTGTGGATTTGTTATATTTGTTCTTTATTATTTTGAGACATGTTTCTGGTATACCCAGTTTGTTGAGAGTTTTTGTCATGAAAAAATGTTTATTGTTATTAAATAGGTTCTCTTTTAGTATCTACAGAAAGGCTCATAAGATTTTTGTTCTTGATTTTGTTAAGGTGATGTACCACATTTCTTGATTTGCATATGTTGAACTATCATATTTCCATTCCTGGGATGAATCTCGTTTGATTATGATTAACAACCTTTTTAATGTGTTGTTGTATTTGGTTTGTTAATGTTTTGTTGAAGATGTTTGCCTTTATATTCTTAAGGAATATAAGCCTGTATTATTTTATTTTTGTCAAGTCCTTGTGTTGTTTTGGTATCAGGGTAATCCCAGCCTCATAGAACGAGTTTGACTTCACTCTATCCTCTTCAATGTTTTCAATAGTTGGAGTAGAATTGTTATTAGTTCTTTAAATGTTTAGTAGAATTCAATAGTGAAGCCATCAGGTCCTAGGCTTTCCTTTGATGAAAGACTTTATATTAGAGCAGAAATAAATAAAATGGAGACTAAAGCAATTGAAAAGGTGAACAAAACAAAAGCTGGTGCTTTTATTTTTTTGTTTTGTTTTATATTGCCATAAGTGACTTCAGGAAACTCTTTGTAAGATTTGTTTTCTTAAAAGACCATGAAAATTTACAAATACATTATTTTCTGAAAACCTGTGGTAAAACATTTAATCAATACATCAATACCAAAAGGTAGAATTAAAAATAAATCTCCCATGCCCAATAGTGAGCCACAGTTTCCTCTCTCTAGGACAATAAATAAGAATACTTTTTTTTTTGCATCTTCCAGGAGTTTTCTATGCATAAGTACCATTTTGTATAATTTATTCAAAATTCATTCAATATACACTAAACTCAAACGTTAGCTCACTATACATCTTTTCTGTACTTATTTGTTTTACTTAATGATACCTAGTGGAGAGTTCTCCATCTTAGGTTATATTGACCTCATTATTTTTTCTGTCCAAATATATTTCATTATGTGAATGTAGAATGTATCGTATTTTATTTAGTGAAGCTTCTAATTGGTGGATATTAAATATGTTTTCCAGATTTTTAAAATATAATTTTAATTTTAATGTTAGATTCAGGGGGCACATGTGCAGGCTTGTTACATGGGTGTATTGTGCGATGCTGTGGTTTGGGATACAGTTGAGCCTGTCATCCAGATAGTGAACATAGTACCCAATAGTTTTTCAATCCTTGTCCCCTTCTTTCTCTTCCTTCTAGTAGTCCCCAGTGTCTATAGCTGCCATCTTTATGTCCATGAATATGCAGTGTTTAGCTCCCACTTGTAATTGAGACCATGCAGTATTTGGTTTTCTATTCCTGTGTTAATTCACTTAAGATAATGACCTCCAGCTGCATCCATCTTGCTGCAAAAGACATGATTTCATTCTTTTTTCATGGTTGCATAGTATTCTATGGTGTATATGTACTACCTTTTCTTTATCCAATCCACTGCTGATGGGCATCTAGGTTGATTCCATGTCTTTGCTATTGTAAATAGTGCTGTGTTGAACATGTGAGTTCATGTGTCTTTTTGGTTGAACAATTTATTTTCTTTTGGATGTATACCCACTAATGGGATTGCTGGTTTGAATGGTAGTTCTGATTTATTTGAGAAATCTCCAAACTGCTTTCTACTATTGCTATTGTAAATAGTGCTGTGTTGAACATGTGAGTTCTTTGCTTTTGTAAATAGTGCTGTGTTGAACATGTGAGTTCGTGTGTCTTTTTGGTTGAACAATTTATTTTCTTTTGGATGTATACCCACTAATGGGATTGCTGGTTTGAATGGTAGCTCTGTTTTATTTGAGAAATCTCCAGACTGCTTTCTACAGTGGCTGAACGTTTTACATTCCCATCAACACCATCAACAGTGTATAAGTATTCCCTTTTCTTCATAGCCTGGTCAGCATCCATTATTTTTGACTTTTTTTTTATTATTATACTTGAAGTTCTAGGGTACATGTACACAACATGCAGGGTTGTCACATATGTATACATGTGCCATGTTGGTGTGCTGTGCCCATTAACTCATCATTTACATTAGGTATATCTCCTAATGCTATTCCTTCCCCCATCCCCACAATAGGCCCCGGTGTGTGATGTTCCCCTTCCTGTGTCCAAGTGATCTCATTGTTCAATTCCCACCTATGAGTGAGAACATGCAGTGTTTGGTTTTCTGTTCTTGCGATAGTTTGCTGAGAATGATGGTTTGCAGCTGCATCCATGTCCCTACAAAGGACACGAACTCATCGCTTTTTATGGCTGCATAGTATTCCATGGTGTATATGTGCCACATTTTCTTAATCCAGTCTGTCACAGATGGACATTTGGGTTGATTCCAAGTCTTTGCTATGTGAATAGTGCTGCAATAAACATATGTGTGCGTGTGTCTTTATAGCAGTATAGATTTATAATCCTTTGGGTATATACACAGTAATGGGATGGCTGGGTCAAATGGTATTTCTAGATCCTTGAGGAATCGCCACAGTGTTTTATACAATGGTTGAACTAGTTTACAGTCCCACTAACTGTGTAAAAGTGTTCCTATTTCTCCACGTCCTCTCCAGCACCTGTTGTTTCCTGATTTTTTAATGACTGCCATTCTAACTGGTGTGAGATGGTATCTCATTGTGGTTTTGATTTGCATTTCTCTGATGGCCAGTGATGATGAGCATTTTTTCATGTGTCTGTTGGCTGTATGAATGTCTTCTTTTGAGAAATGTCTGTTCATATCCTTTGCCCACTTTTTGATGGGGTTGTTTTTTTCTTGTATATTTGTTTGAGTTCTTTGTAGATTCTGGATATTAGCCCTTTG
>NW_016804488.1:800013-803799 GCF_001698545.2 Rhinopithecus bieti
CATTATGTGTCTTGGAGTTGCTCTTCTCAAGGAGTATCTTTGTGGTGTTCTCTGTATTTCCTGAATTTGAATGTTGGCCTGCCTTACTAGGTTGGGGAAGTTCTCCTGGATGATACCCTGGAGAGTGTTTTCCAACCTGGTTCCATTTTCCCCATCACTCTCAGGCACACCAACCAGACGTAGATTTGGTCTTTTCCCATAATCCCATATTTCTTGGAGGCTTTGTTCATTTCTTTTTACTCTTTTTTCTCTACACGTCTCTTCTCACTTCATTTCATTCATTTGATCTTCAATCACTGATACTCTTTCTTCCAGATGATTGAGTCAGTTACTGAAGCTTTTGCATTTGTCACATAGTTCTTGTGTCATGGTTTTCGTCTGTATCAGTTCTTTTAAGGTCTTCTCTGCATTGATTATTCTAGTTATCCATTCATCCATTCTTTTTTCAAGGTTTTTAGTTTCTTTGCGCTGATTACGTAGTTCTTCCTTTAGCTCTGAGAAGTTTGATTGACTGAAGCCTTCTTCTCTCAACTCGTCAAAGTCATTCTCCATCCAGCTTTGTTCTGTTGCTGGCGATGAGCTGCGTTCCTTTGGAGGGGGAGATGAGCTCTGATTTTCTGAATTTCCAGCTTTTCTGCACTGCTTTTTCCCCATCTTTGTGGTTTTATCTGCCTTTGGTCTTTGATGATGGTGACGTACTGATGGGTTTTGGTGTGGGTGTCTTTTCTGTTTGTTAGTTTTCCTCCTAACACTCAGGACCCTCAGCTGCAGGTCTGTTGGGGTTTGCTTGAGGTCCACTCCAGACTCTGTTTGCCTGGGTATCAGCAGCAGAGGCTGCAGATGATAGAATATTGCTGAACAGCGAGTGTTGCTGTCTGATTCTCGCTCTGGAAGCTTCATCTCAGGGGTGTACCCAGCCATGTGAGGTGTGAGGTGTCTGTCTGCACCTAGTGGGGGATGTCTCCCAGTTAGGTTACTCAGGGGTCAAGGACCCACTTGAGCAGGCAGTCTGTCCGTTCTCAGATCTCAACCTCCATGCGGGGAGAACCACTGCTCTCTTCAAAGCTGTCAGAGAGGGACTTTTATGTCTGCAGTGGTTTCTGCTGCTTTTTGTTTAGGTATGCCCTGTCCCCAGAGGTGGAGTCTACAGAGACAGTCAGGCCTCCTTGAGCTATGGTGGGTTCCACCCAATTCGAGCTTCCTGGCAGCTTTGTTTACCTACTTAAGCCTCAGCAATGGCGGGCACCCCTCCCCCAGCCTCACTGCCACCTTGCAGTTAGATCTCAGACTGCTGTGCTAGAAATGAGGGAGGCTCTGTGGGTGTGGGACCATCTGGGCCAGGTGTGGGATATAATCTCCTGGTGTGCCATTTGCTAAGACCCTTGGTAAAGCTCAGTATTAGGGTGGGAGTTACCCAATTTTCCAGGTGTTGTGTGTCTCAATTTCTCTTGGTTAGGAAAAGAAATTCCCTTCCCCCTTGAGCTTCTCCGATGAGGAGATGCCTCACCCTGCTCAGCTCTTGCTGGTCGGGCTGCACCCGCGGACCAGCATCGACTGTCTGACACACTCCAGTGAGATGAACCTGGTAGCTCAGTTGAAAATGCAGAAATCACCCGTTGCTCACACTGGGAGCTGGAGGCTGAAGCTGTTCCTATTTGGCTATCTTGGGCACCCCCCGCTATTTTTGACTTTTTAATAATAGCTATTCTGACTGGTGTGAGATGGTATCTCACTGTGGTTTTGATTTGCATGTCTTTGGTGATTTTTGATGGGGAGGATTTTTTCATGTTTGTTGGCTGCATGTATGTCTTTTGAGAAGTGCCTGCTCCTGTCTTTTGCCTGCTTTTATTGGGGTATTTGTTTGTTGAATTGTTTAAGTTCCTTATAAGCTGTGGATATTAGACATTTGTTGGATGCATAGTTTGCGAATATTTTCTCCCATTCTGTGGGTTGTCTCTACTCTGTTAATAGTTTCAAAGAGGTGTTTTTTTTTTAAAAAAAAGATAAAATCAACAAATTTTTAGCTAGATTAAGAAGAAAGAGCGAAGACTCAAATCGAATAAAATTGGAAGCACAAAAGGAGACATTATAACTGATACCACAGAAATACAAAGGATCAGTAGTGACTATTATGAATATACATCAACAAATTGAAAAATCTAGAAGAAATGGACAAATTCTTGGATACATACAACCTATCAAGATTGAACAATTAAGAAATAGAAAGCCTGAAAAGACCAATAATGAGTAACAAGATCAAGGCAGTGACAAAGCTATCCAATTTATCATGCAACTTGACACCCACCTAACATAATCTGTTTTGTATATTTTGCCTCTCAGAGTGTGCTGTTTGCTTTTAAGAAGCTTTTTTTTTTTTTTTTTTTAGACAGGGTCTTGTTCTGTCACCCAGGTTGGAGTGTGATGGTACAATCATGGCTCACTGCAGCCTCAAATTTCCTGGGCTCAAGTGATCTTCCCACCTCAGCCTCCCAAGTAGCTGGGACCACAGGCATGCACCACCACATCTGGCTGATTTCTGGATTTTTTTGAACAGGCAGAGTTTAACCATGTTTCCCAGGCTTGTCTCAAACTCCTGGGCTCAAGTGATCTGCCTGCCTTGGCCTCCCAAAGTGTTGGGGTTACAAGAGTGAGCCACTGCAT
Organism: Rhinopithecus bieti; assembly: GCF_001698545.2. Classification (NCBI taxonomy): domain Eukaryota; kingdom Metazoa; phylum Chordata; class Mammalia; order Primates; family Cercopithecidae; genus Rhinopithecus; species Rhinopithecus bieti. Next base: position 802,675 of record NW_016804488.1, read on the forward strand.
CCAACCAATAAATGTATTTTCAATGGTGCATTTTGAGATCTGCAGAAGGTGGGGTTTTGCTACAGAAATCTTTCCTATTCACATTTTTGTGTGACTCTCACATGAACTTGATTTTTTTAGCACCATTTCAAATGCTTCATGTCTCTTCTAAACATTTATAAAAAATTGAGTGTTTGTCTTTTTTTTCTTATCTTTTTGATTTTAGACCAATTTTCAGAAGCATATAAGAAATTAGCTGGGTTACATAGCCATGTCTTGTAATCTATCATCTCCAATTTCTTATGCTATTCTGTTTCTACCAAATGACCTCAGTCTGACATGTCTGTGCGGTGTCTGGGTACTCTCTTGTATCTGAGGTAGGTGCTCCAAGACCTTCAGAGCTAGGTTGATCCATCTCCAAGCCTCTCAAGACTTTCTCCTTTATAAAGCTTTAAGGGATCAATAGGATGCACACATGGTACAGAAGTCTGACCTAAGGTAACTTCTGAATCAACAACTTAGAGAAGAATCTTAGATAATGCTTGTGCTTGATACTTATGGACTCTTTCGTAAGATTCAAGTTGCTGCAAGAATAGAGTTCAGTAGTCATCAAGTCCACTACCATTAAGAAAGAAAAAAAAAGTACGCAAACAAATAGACAAACTTCTTCAACTCTCCAAATAAATTCATTATTAGTTGTCTTTAACTTTACAAGTGATCTAAACTTCCTGTCTGTGGTAAATTGTGTTACTTTGGTATAACAAATGGCATTTGCTGGATAGACAAGTATATGGAGTTTATGGCACTTCCTCTTCATAGACTGCTACCTGCTCTGAGCACTACAAAAAATAATGCTTTTTAAGAAACCTAGAAAGTCTCGAAACTGGAAATCTAAAAGACTCTGCCTTCTGCAAACAGTCATTGTATAGCATAGAAGTTAACCATATTTAACTTACCTACCTTCCTTCCTTTCTTCCTTCCTTCCTTCCTTCCTTCCTTCCTTCCTTCCTTCCTTCCTTCCTTCCTTCCCTTCCTTCCTTCCTTCCTTCCTTCCTTCCTTCCTTTCTTTTTCTTTCTTTCTCTTTCTTTCTCTTTCTTTCTCTCTCTTTCTCTTTCTTTCTTTCTTTCTTTCTTTCTTTCTTTCTT
>NW_016804488.1:804145-816219 GCF_001698545.2 Rhinopithecus bieti
TTTCTTTCTTTCTCTTTCTTTCTTTCTTTCTTTCTTTCTTTCTTTCTCTTTCTTTCTTTTTTTTTCTTTCTTCTTTCTTTCTTTCTTTCTTTCTTTCTTTCTTTCTTTCTTTCTTTCTTTCTTTCTTTCTTTCTTTCTTCTCAACTCACTGCAACCTCTGCCTGCCAGGTTCAAGTGATTCTCTTGCCTCAGCCTTCTGAGTATCTGGGATTACAGGCATGCGCCATCACACCCGGCTAATTTTTGTATTTTTAGTAGAGACATGGTTTCACCATGTATTGGCCAGGCTGGTCTCAAACTCCTGATCTCAGGTGATCCAGCTGCCTCGACCTCCCAAAGTGCTGGAATTATAGGAATGACCCACCGCACCCAGCACATATTTAACTTTCAAACATGACCTGCAAAGTTGACAGGTTGTAAAAGTTGCCTTAAGCAGAAAAGCGAATAAAAACAAAGAGGTGAATTTCCTTTTCTTTGTTACACATCCATCTATTTATTAATAAGTATTTGGCTTCCATTATGAGGCAGGCCCTTGCCAGAGCAAGGAGATACAGTGAGAGGTTTTCCTTAAGGAGCTTAGATTTTGCAGACATCAAAATTTTTGAACGTCCTCCATGCTGTCATTAATGCTATGAAGGAGAAGTTCTGGAGGTCCTCTGAGAGGCTACTTCAGCAGGGCAAGTGTCCAATCTGGACATTTTCCTGTCTCCAGGGCCACAGTCTTTGTTGGGGACCCCTTGTTTCTCATCTAGACTGCTGAGTCTGCTGTAGCCTTCTGACCCCTTGCTTCACAGGCTTCCCCACCTGTACTCCATTGTCTACATAGCATTTAGTGGTCTTTTTAAAAACACTGTGCACCTAACTATGCTACCTCTCTGTTTCTCTCTTTCTCTTCCTTTTAAAGTCTTTTCAATGTACTTTCTTGTTCACTGAATAAAATATAGAACTTACCCTGACATGAAAGATCCTTGCATGATCTGTCCTCTGCTCATGCTCTGACCCCATCTGCTGCTGTTGCATGAAGGCCTTGGCTGCTCCTGACCTGTGTTCTGTTTGCTCCAACCTCTGGTCCTTGCCCTTTTTTTCCTTTGCCTGGAGCAGTCTCCCTTCGGATACCTGTGTGACTCATTTCTTTACTGCATCCGCTTTCTGCTTGAGTATTTTTTCCGCTGTCAGCTCAGCGAATCGCCCTGTCTGAAACAGCATTCCTTCTCACTTTTGGTTAAGCTGGTTCTTTTTTTCCTCATAGCATTTATCACTACCTGACATTATGCATCTCTGTTTTAGTCCTTTTTGTGTTGCTATCACAGAATACCCAAGACTGGGTAGTCTGTAAAGAAAATAAGTTTATTTGGCTCATAATTCTGGCAGGAAGTCCAAGATTAGGCAGCCTGTCTGGTCGGCTTCTGCTGAGGGCGTCATGCCACTTCAACTCATGGCGGGAAGTTTAAGGGAGAGAGGGTGTGTGCTTCATACATGAGAGGCAAACTTGCTTCATAACAGCCAGCTTTCTCAAGAACTAATCCAGTACCCTGGGAACTCACCTTGTCTCATGAGAACTATGTTAATCCATTCACGAGTGTGGAGACCCCATAACCCAAACACCTCTTAAGGCTGCATTACCTCTCAATACCATTACATGGGCAATTAAATTTCAACATGAGTTTTGGCAGGGACAGAACATAGCAATCTGTGTTTATTGGATTACTTTATGTCCCTTTTCACCTTGCCAACATACTAGAATGAAAGATCCTTAATGGCAGGGCCTTTTACTGTTTGGCTCATTCATGTAACACCAGCCCAGTAACATGGCGTGTACCTGCGGTTGGTCTCAATGTTGAATAAATAATTATTACATGGATTTAGAGCTCAGAGAGTATGTGGTGGGAAGACAGAGGGTCCAGTTTGAGGTGAGGCTGCCTACATTTAAAGACAGGCAAAAGAGAAATTGCCAAGCTGTGGGTGCAAAGCTGGGAGTTGTTCTGGAAGCGAAGAGGAAAGAGAGGAGAAGGGAATGACCAAAGTCATCAAACATGCCTGAGAACTCAAGAAGGAAAATGACTGGATAATTCTCATTGGATTTTGAGGCATGACTGTCACTGATGCCCTAGATAAGAGTCATTTCAAGTGTATATTAGAAATGGAGCCCAGTTAGAGTGGGTTGAAATGTGAGTGTTGGGAAAAGAGACAGGAAGACTTTCATTTGCCAATTTTCAAGTATTTTGTAGATGATAATCTATGATCAATTAATATCCATAATTCAAGATAGATAATGGTCCCAACTAAGTTGAGGAAATAGTAGGCATGGATTAATGACCTGCTTTGCTCCAACCTGCTCTGCCTATGGCAAGTGTCACAGAGTATTGTGGTTGGGCTGTGGCTCTCTGAGAGACCTTGAACCAGTTGTGTCTCCTTCATGAGTTCCTTCATGAATTTGCACACCTACAAAATCAGCACACCAATCATGGCCCTCCTACCTAAGTCATAGGCATGTAGAAATGACCAAAGGAGACATCGCTCCTGAAAGTGCTTTGTAACTTGAAAGAAAAATGTAAAATAATAGTAGAGTCATTTTGCTTGCCTCCGGATGCTGACTAAATTATCCCCTTACAGATTCCTGAACAACGTTGGTTTCTTTTTTCCACTGATAATGATGCTGACGTGGATGGTGTCTGTGGTCAGCATGGTCAGAAAATTGGTGTATGAGCAGGAGATCCAGATAGAAGAGGTAAATATCCTTAAACCTCGCCTAGGAGACAAAGATGGGGAAGCTGGGGACTTTGGAAATGGATTTTGTCCCATAACTAACCTGAGCCTCTCTGTTTTGCTTCCCTCTCCTCTGCTGGGCTTCTGGTGTACAAAATAGCTGAGTCCCTGTTCCAGAAAGATGATTTTATGTTGAAGTCTGAAGCAATGCCAGACTTTAACAGATATTTTCCATTGACGTGAAAGAAAGTCAAAGAATAGCCATACGAGATTGCAAGAACAAAGCCAATGTTCCTCATTCAGCAACTTTTTTCAAACCCAGAAAAACATAGCAGCAGACTTCCCATCTTAATTTATGCTTAGAATTTTTTTATGTAGAGGCCTTGCTATTTTTGTTATAATACTGTTATAAAACTTGAAACTATCATAACTTAATTTTTTTATTTCCATAGGTTTTTTGGGGAACAGGGGGTATTTGGTTACATGAATAAGTTATTCAGTAGTGATTTCTGAGATTTTGGTGCACCCATCACCCGAGCAGTGTTCCTGGTACCCAATGTATAGTCTTTTATCAGTCACCACCCCAACCCTTTACCCTGAGTCCCCAAAGTCCAATGAATCATTCTTATGCCTTCGTGTATCATAGCTCAGCTCCCACATGTGAGTGAGAACATGTGATGTTTGGTTTTGCATTCCTGAGTTACTTCACTTAGAATAATAGTCTCAAATTCCATCCAGGTTGCTCTGTATGCTATTATTTCATTCCTTTATATGGCTGGGTAGTATTCCATGGTGAGTGTGTGTGTGTGTGTGTGTGTGTATACTTTTTCTTTGTTAACTCATTGATTGATGGGCACTGGGTTGGTCCCCTATTTTTGTAATTGTGAATTGTGCTGCTATAAACATATGTGTGCAACTACCTTTTTCATATAATGACTTCTTTTCCTCTGGGTGGATACCCAGGAGTGGGATTGCTGGTTCAAATGGTAGATCTACTTTGAGTTCTTTAAGGAATCTCTACACTGTTTTCCATAATGGTTGTACTAGTTTACATTCCCATGAACAGTGTAAAAGTATTCCTTTTTTACCGCATCCATGTGAACATCGATTATTTTTTGATTTTTTTAATTATAGTCATTCTTGCAGGAGTAGAGTGATATTACACTGTGGTTTTGATTTGCATTTCCCTGATAATTAGTGATGGTGAGTATTTTTCCATATGTTTGTTGGCATGTATCTATCTTCTTTTGAGAACTGTCTATTCATGTCCTTAGCCCACTTTTTGATGAGACTGTTTGTTTTTTTCTTGCAGTTCTTTGTAGATTCTGGATATTAGTCCTTTGTTGGATATATAGATTGTGAAGATTTTCTCCCGCTCTGTGGGTTGTCTATTTACTCTGCTGATTATTTCTTTTGCTGTGCAGAAGCCATTTAGTTTAATTAAGTCCCATTTATTTATCTTTGTTTTCATTGCATTTGCTTTTGGGTTCTTGGTCATGAAATATTTGCCTAAGCCAATGTCTAGTAGGGTTTTCTGATGTTGTTTTTCTAGACTCTTTATGGTTTCAGGGCTTAGATTTAAGTCTTTTATCCACCTTGAGTTGATTTTTGTATAAGGTGAAAGATGAGGATCCAGTTTCATTCTTCTACTTGTGGGTTGCCAATTATCCCAACATCATTTATTGAATAGGATGTCCTTTCCCCACTTTATGTTTTCGTTTGCTTTGTTGAAGATCAGTTGGCTATAAGCATTTGGGTTTATTTCTGGGTTCTCTATTCTGTTCCATTGGTCTATGTGCCTATTTTTATACCAGTACCATGCTATTTTGGTGACTATGTCCTTATAGTATAGTTTAAAGTCGGGTAATGTGATGCCTCCAGATTTGTTCTTTTTGCTTAGTCTTGCTTTGACTGTGTGGGTTATTTTTTTGGTTCCATATGAATGTCAGGATTGTTTTTTCTAGTTCTGTGAGGAGTAATGGTGGTATTTTGATGGGAATTGCATTGGACTGCAGATTGCTTTTGGCAATATGGTCATTTTCATGATATTCGTTCTACCCATCCATGAGCACGGCATGTGTTTCCTTTGTTTGTGTCGTCTATGATTTCTTTTAACAGTATTTTGTAGTTTTCCTTGTAGAGGTGGTTCACCTCCTTGTTTAGGTATATTCCTAAGTATTTTATTTTATTTCTTGTAGCTATTGTGAAAGGGGTCGAGTTCTTGATTTGATTCTCGGCTTGGTCACTGTTGGTGTATAGCAGAGCTACTAATTTGTGTACGTGAATTTTGTATCCTGAAACTTTGCTGAATTTACTTGTCAGTTCTAGGAGATTTTTGGATGAGTCTTTAGGGTTTTCTAGGTATAAGATATTATCATCAACGAACATCAACAGTTTGACTTCCTCTCTACTGATTTGGATGCCCTTCATTTCTTTATCTTGTCTGATTGCTCTGACTAGGACTTCCAGTACTATGTTGAATAGTAGTGGTGAAAGTGGGCATCCTTATCTTGTTCCAGTTCTCAGAGGAAATGCTTTCAACTTTTCCTTGTTCAATACAACATTGGCTGTGGGTTTGTCATATATAGCTCAGACCATAGTAGAATAAAATTGGAAATAAACTACAAAAGGAACCCTCAAAACCATGCAAATACATGGAAATTAAATAACATGCTCCTGAATGATCATTGGGTCAAGAATGAAATAAAGATGGAAATTAACTGAACTGAATGATAATAGTGATACAACCTATCAAAACCTTTGGGATATGGCAAAAGTGATGCTAAGAGGAAAGCTCACAATATTAAATGCCTACATCAAAAAGTCTGAAAGAGCAAAAATAGACAACCTAGGGTCACACCTCATGGAACTGGAGAAGCAAGAACAATGGAAACCCAAACCTAGCAGAAGAAAAGAAATAACAAAGATGAGAAAATAGCTAAATGAAATTGAAACAAAAAATACATTTAAGTCTTTACTCCATCTTGAGTCAAGTTTTGTATAAGGTGTAAGGAAGGGGTCCAGTTTCAATTTTCTGCATATGGCTACCAGTTTTCTCAGTACCATTTATTAAATAGGGAACCCTTTCCCCATTGTTTATTTTTGTCAGGTTTGTCAAAGATCAGATGGTCATAGATGTGTGGTCTTATTTCTGAGATCTGTATTCTGTTCCATTGGTTTATGTGTCTGCTTTTATTCCAGTACCATGATGTTTTGGTTACTGTAGCTTTGTAGTATAGGTCAAAGTCAGGTAGTGTGATGCTTCCAGAATTGTTTTTTTGTCTTAGGGTTGTCTTGACCATACAGGCTCTTTTTTTAAATTTTGGTTCCATATGAATTTTAAAGTAGATTTATCTAATTCTGTGAAGAATGCCAATGGTAGTTTAATGGGAATAGCATTGAATCTCTAAATTACTTAGAGCAGTATGACCATTTTAATGATATTGATTCTTCCTATCCATGAGCACGGAATGTTTTTCTATTTGTTTGTGTCCTCTCTTATTTCCTTGAGCAGTGGTTTATAGTTCTCCTTGTAGAGGTCCTTCGCTTCCCTTGTTAGCTGTATTCCTAGACATTTTATTCTCTTTGTGGCAATTGTGAATGGGAGTTCATTTATGATTTGGCTGTCTGCTTGTTTCCTGTTGGTGTATAGGAAAGCTTGTGATTTTTGAACATTGATTTTGTATCCTGAGACTTTGCTGAAGTTGCTTATTAGCTTAGGTAGCTTTTGGGCTGAGATAATGGGGTTTTCTAGATATAGGATCATGTCATCTGCAAACAGAGACAGTTTGACTTCCTCTCTTCCTATTTGAATATGCTTTATTTCTTTCTCTTACCTGTTTGGCCTGGACAGAACTTCCAATACAATGTTGAATAGGAGTGACGAGAGAGGGCATCCTTGTCCTGTGCCAGTTTTTAAGGGGAATGCTTCCAGCTTTTGTCCGTTCAGTATGATATTGGCTATGGGTTTGTCATAAATGGCTCTGTTTTAAAAATTTAACTTAATTTTAAGTTCCAGGATACAAGTGCTCATGAAAATCAAATACCAAGCTTGAGGAGGCAATGTCCTTCCCAGGGCCCTTCAAAGGGCGGTATTTGCAAGCAAGCAGATTTACCTTTCCACTGGTCCATCTTCTTTCTCCTACTATCTGATTTGTTCTTCCTCAAGTATGCATTCTGTGGTAACCTTGGGTTTTTTCTCTTTTTGATAGTATCTGCGGATGATGGGAGTGCATCCAATGACCCATTTCCTGGCCTGGTTCCTGGAGAACATGGCTGTGTTGACCATAAGCAGTGCTGCTCTGGCCGTCATTCTGAAAACAAGTGGCATCTTTGCACACAGCAATGCCTTTATTATTTTCCTCTTTCTTTTGGATTTTGGGATGTCAGTCGTCATGCTGAGCTACCTCTTGAGTGCATTTTTCAACCAAGCTAATACAGCGGCCCTTTGCACCAGCCTGGTGTACATGATCAGCTTTCTGCCCTACATAGTTCTATTGGTTCTACATAACCAATTAAATTTTGTCATTCAGACATTTCTGGTAAGTAAGTTGTTTTGTAAAAATACAAAATAAAACAAAACTGCAATATATCTAACAAAACAAAACCAACCACCCTCACCTTTTCAATTTGTCATATTCATATCTACATGGGTTTTCTGATATCTGCTTTTTAAAATCTTACCCACAAATGTAAACCATTGAAACTGCAGTGTTTTTGCTGGACAGCAGCCCATTAAGAATGTCCAGTTTTTATGTAACAGAGACTTTCTGCAGACTCTGGAAAATAAGCAGCATTCTTAAGGAAACATATAACTTTGTTTTCTCTTTCTTTCATGCATGGAAAATAATAGATTTCTAAAGATATTTTAGAAGTAAAAAATCAGCATTTTTTCTTGGAGCATTATGAATTACATCACATTGAGTAGAAAAATCTCTCCGTTAGTAATGTCAGAGTCACTCATCCATTTAAAATGTACTTCCTAAAAAAGTATGATAACACTTTCAGGTCTGTGACATCAAATACGTAGAACGTAAAAAACATATTCATTATTTTATGACAATTGCTGGCAAGCATAGTGCCTGAAACATAGTAGGAACTCAATCAAAGCGAGGGTGAACCATCCCTATTAAAATGATCTCTTCAGAGAGCCAGTGGCATCACTGTAAACACTTGCACTGTGCTCAAGACTATTCTCTCCAGCAGGTCAAGTGACTTCCTAAAATTGCAGTCTGTTGAGAGATATGACAGTCTTAACAGAGACTTTGGGGAGATGTCAAGGAGACCTAGATCACAGGGCTGCTCAGGGGTATTTAAAGGCCCTTAAAAGTCCTTTTGTCCAGCACAGGATTCATGAAAGCCCCAGTGCTTCACTCACTTATTGGGAGCAGAACACCTTCTCTGCTCGTTCAGGGCCTAGAGTAAAATATTTATATGAAAGCCAACTGATGTTTCTTCAACTTCAATAAATGATTCAAAGCTCTCTGGTTTCTACTAGTCATGTACACACAACATAGATACACATGCAGAATGAAAAAGTGGTTATATTCCATCAGTGTTTTATCTATTGATATGTGTTCATCGGTGTTGATTGGCTTATGTCACATTTGTAAAAATTCATAACCAATAATTTCTTGTTAGTGTTAAGTAGATGTTTTCAGAATAATTAACACAAGTGGGACCATTCACGGTCCCTCCCCATATACTCCTTGTACATAGAAAAGGAGTCATCCATGATCTGACCTAATTTTCAAATGGTGGTGTTTTTAATTTTACCTCGGTTCTTATATTTGTGGGTTCTATGCATATAAAATTTGATTTTCTTTTATATATTCAAATGCTTTTAGCAAATAAAAAATATCTAACTCTGGTACATTATATTTTTTAATGTAAGATATTTTTTTCAATGGGGTTTCTTTCTAACATAAGACCTCTCCACTGAGATAAAATAACATTTTTCTTCAATACGCCTTCTTTCTAGTGTAGAATAGTGTATGTATTCCATCAGACAGCCTACAATGTGCTCCAGGGCATTCACTTAATAATAAAAAATAGTAAATTGCTCTATTCCATTTTTCACTGTTTTGTGTTACACATTTCTGTGTATGATGCATTGGATTTATGACACTTCAAGCATCTCAGTAAAGAGAAATAATTCCTTTTAATGTTAAAAACTAGCTTGTTATCACGCTTTTCAGAGTGGACTGACATTCTACTAAGTTTTTCAGATTAAAATATTTAAATGACTGCCTGAACCGATGGTTGGGTGTCATCAGAATGAAAAGTTGTTACGACTTCTCTCTTTGAGTTAAGTGTTGTGGATTTTCTGTGGTCCCAATCAAACACTAACGTGCAGTTTTTCTTTTCACTCCATCAATCTGTGGGCAGTGCCTTCTCTCCACAACTGCCTTTGGACAAGGAGTATTTTTTATTACATTCCTGGAAGGACAAGAGACAGGTAAGAGCGTGCATGTGTAAAAAGTAACTCTCAGTGAATCACCTTTTTGGAAATTAATAGTTATATTGCAAGTGATCCAGTAGGAAGTCTTCATTATCAAGTACAGCATTCAGAATGAGATTTGGATATCTGGTTTCACTGTTGTATACACCTCCCACTGTCTGGTAGCCCCAGTTTTGAGAACATTCAAGAATAATCATGGCATCCCTTGCCTCAGACACTATCCAGGTCAACCACTCAGCCAATGCTCGGGTCTTCCTTATACCACCCCTGACGTCGGGTCAGGTGAGTGACCTTCTGAACCTTCCAAGAGTAGGGTATGCAAATGTGTCCATCTGTTAGATCAGGGGTCCCCAACCCTTGGGCCATGGAGCAGTCCATGGCCTGTTGGGAACTGAGCCTTACAGCAGGAGGTGAGCAGCAGCCAAGGGAGAGAAGCTTCGTCTGTATTTACAGGCACTCTCCATTGCTCACGTTATTGCCTGAGCTCCACCTCCTGTCAGGTCAGTGGGGGCATTAGATTCTCACAGGAGCCTGAACGTTATGTGAACTGTGCATGCAAAGGTTCACATAGGTGTATGTGTCACAAAGGTTCACAAACATGCAATAGCTTGCATGTTCCTTATGAGAATTTAATGCCTGATGATCTGTCACTGTCTCGCATCACCCCCAGATGGGACCATCTAGTTGCAGGAAAACAAGCTCAGGGCTCCCACTGGTTCTACATTATGGTGAATTGTGTAATTATTTTATTATATATTGCAGTGTAATAATAATAGAAAAAAATGTACAATAAATGTAATGCACTTGAATCATCCTGGAACCGTCCTCTATCCCCCAGTCTGTGGAAAAATTGTCTTCCACGAAACTGGTCCCTGGTACCAAAAAGGATAGTACCACTGTGTTAGATGATTGTTGACCTGGGATCTGTCTTCCTAGATCCTCTATCCGTGTTTTCTAGTTTCTCCTTTCTGATTATTCCTTTTACATGACAACCATCCACATATTTGTTGGCTCTCATCTTTACTCTTAGATTTACTAGATCATTCCTGAAGATCAGGATCCAGAAATAAATCTAACCAGTATAAAATAGAGTGCAATTATCTCATACCAATGCAGCCTAAAATGATTTTCTAAAAATCTGTTGGCAGCATTTTTTGCTTATATTGAGAATTTGACAACCAAAATTCTAAACCAGAATGTACATGTATTTCATAGATATTAGTGTGGTTTTGCGGGGGGAGGGGGTGTTTTTGTAAACAGAGGTAAAACACATGCTATAAGTAAAATTTGACTCTAGCTATTGTTGCATTAGCCAGTTAATTTGTACTGGTCTTTGAGTTCTTAGAGTTTTTCAGTAAGATATATTAAAATGTTCTTTTACAGATGAGTAATCCTGAATGATTTCTTCTAACTAATCTTTAGAATAATTGAATTAAGATGATAGAAACAAAAAATGGTCACTGTTAGACCACTTGAATGTTTTGGTCTAAATTCCAAGCACACAATGATTAAAAAATATATTTTATTGAACTGTAGCCTGGTACCATAGGGAAATTTAGAAAGGGGAATATTTTTCTTAAATTATATGTTAATCCAGAAATAAATCACAAACATATTATAAGAAAATAATAATTCTTTCCCACCCTAGTTCTTATATATCTTATTTATGTATTTTCCAAGAGCACAGAGACTTACACAGTTTAGAATTTGGGTTCTCAAGGAGATTAAAAAAATTTTTTTTTGAATGCTTATTTTCCTTAAATACAAAGTCCTTTCTACTCAGTAAATAAAACTAGATATGAGTAAGGTGACCTTTAAGACTTTTTAAAGTATTAGATATTAAAATGTAGTTAATGATCATCCCACCTAGTATCATTGAAATAGGTGTAAGATTGCACAAGCTAACATTTCATTTGAAGAGTTATGGCCAGTGGTATTGATTTTCTTTTGGTTTTAGTTCTATTCAACTTTACTTGAGCTTCCAGAAATAATGAACTCATTGTGACAAAATCTACTGTAAAAGAGCTCATGCAGTTCTAACTCTGACCTTTTTCTTCCTGCTAGGGATTCAGTGGAATAATATGTACCAGGCTCCAGAACAAGGGGGCATGACATTTGGCCGGGTTTGCTGGATGATTCTGTTTGATTCAAGCCTTTATTTTTTGTGTGGATGGTACTTGAGCAACTTGATTCCTGGTAAGAATTTTGCACTTTAAAAGATAACAAAATAAATTTTAAAAACAGTTTGAATTAATATGCACAAATATTAGAATAATCATTTATTCTTTAAGGAAGATCCAGAAAAGGAAGTCTTAGGATATATTTTAAAAGGAGCTGTACATTTTTGAGAAAAAATGTGATGCTTTTGTTTCCTGAGTGGAAGGTGAAAGGCCACGTGAGGGGTTAGCCAGGATGAAATGAGCATGAAAACTCACCAGGCCCACCAATCAGCTCCCAACAAGTGGATTTCAGTCTGCACAGAAAATATCCTGGTTTCGTAGGTAGAGTGTTTCCCAACACGCATGAGGGGTGAGGGCAAGAGAGCCTGGGGGCCTGTGGTGCTGCAGCCTTCCAGACAGCAAAGAGGTCAGGTGGGGTGGGGGTCAGGGTGCTCAGAGTGCCTTGGGCAGAAAGTCACTCCTAGTGGGGGTCTAGGGGCCAAGCGCTCAGCCAGCGGCAGTTCGGCAGGTGGCAGGACCTGGGGAGAAGCAGGCAGAGCCTAAAGGCAGCTAGACAGTGTGGGCTGGGAGTGAGGGGCCATGTCCAACCACAGGGCTTTCAGTGTTGTCACGGATATGGGGTTTCCCAAATGTGGCGCACTTTTTTCCTGGTATGGCAGGCATGCCCCAGAGGTCTGGAGGACAAGTATATCAATGGCCAAAAAAAAAAACAAAAAAAAAAAAAAAAA
>NW_016804488.1:816688-840585 GCF_001698545.2 Rhinopithecus bieti
AAAAAAAAAAAAAAAAAAAAAAAGCCACTAATGGTAATGGGTTTTCCTAGCTGTTTTGGGAGGAAAAGAGGCATGCATACTTTATCTTTTTGGTTCAGGTCCAAAAGAGCAGAAATAACACTTTAAAATTATTTATTTAATTTTTAGAGATAACACTTTAATGGTGGTGTATTTTCTTGCTGAAATTACATGCAACTCTGGTTCTATGCTTTTCAAAGCAAATAGCATCTAACTAAATTAAAATTAAAAATGTAAAAAAAAAAGATTCTAATCTTATACAAATGAAAATGGAGGGATAGAAGGAAAACAAACGCTGTTCATTCTGTTTGTGAAAGCACATTCCAGACTTGGAGAGCTCATGAATCATTTAGGGATGGGTAAACATAAAAATAATATGGGTCACTGAAAAGATCATTTTGCACAAAAGTAGGAATATATGGCCCTCAAGAGGTAGAGAGAGAACATAAATTGGAAACCTGATTTATTTAGGAAAAACTTAGACTGCATCGTCTTGGTACTTTGAATATAATTTAAGAAAATAAAACTTAAGAAATAAGATTCTAGGAAATAAGAGATAAAAAAAAAATGAGTTGAGAAGGCCAAGGGTTAGGAAATTGGATGAGAAGCAATTGACTATTGAGAAGAAGCAAAAATAACATAAGAAAGTAATGTTACAAAATACATCTGTGATGTCAATTTAAAATACAAAAGACCAGCAAAAAAAGTCTACTCTCTGCAATGTTGAGATGAAGATAAAATGTGTCCTGGGACCCAGAATGATCTGATTTCTCCCTCAACCATCAGCATCTAAGGCAAGAGGCTCCTAGGGGTAGTATTTTTCTACATTATAATAAAGCAAAGGAACATTGTATTCAGCTGAGACTTTCGCTCTGAATCCCACTGTGGAATTCTAAATTGAAAAGTTTTAAAAGAGACTGAGCCTTGAGGTGGATGTCTGTTGTGCAGAGGGTTCACTGTCTAGGTCATATTTGAAGGGAAGAAAAGGGAATTGGGGGTACACTCATGGAAGAAGGTAATTGAACTCAGAAAAGCTGAGTGATGGTGAGAATGTCCCCACCATTGGGACAGTATTGAGTCATTCTCTATCCTGTGGGTCAGGGGATGTTCGGCTAAGCTGGTGCCTTTTAAGAAGAAATTCTTTCTAAAAGTTCAGTGAGGTTAACTTGAGGCTCAGAAGAAATTTTAAAAAATCGTTTTTATCAGGGGGCCAGGAGATTCAAATACTGGATTTGGTAATCTTTTGGAAGTACCTTGGCCATCTGAACCATGCCACATTTGGAACTCACGTATATTCGACTGGGGAAACCATCATCTTCTATTCCCTCTTTCAGCTCCTCCTGTCCTTCCATTTTCTCAGACTCCTAATTCCCTGCCCTCCCATTAGGTTAAGGTTAAACCAACAATCCACCATCTTCATATACTCACGCCACAATCTTGCAGTCTCACAATATGGCTCATAATTAACATCTACCCAATATGTTAAACTTGAGCTACTTCAGAACCAGCTCTTACCCTACCACATCCAACTGGAGAAAAAGATCTGATTTTACTTCGCAAGTCTCTCTTAAGTTCACTCGGATGTACCTTTTCTAGGGAATGTCTCCATGTTTTCATCAGGCCATACAAAGTGTTCTGTGACCTCTAATGAGTTACGATTCCCAGCTACACTGGATCCTACACCCTGCAAAGGGAAGCAAATGCAGGAGGACCTCGATCCACCTCTGAATGGCAGACACTCATTTCAACATTTTGTTTAGTGAATTTAGAGTGGTGGGTTTTATATTTTCTCTTTGTGATTGTAACACTAATTTTACCTACCAGCTAGTTAGGAAAAAAGATCAGAGTCTATTACAGAATTTTAAAAAAATCAAAGCTCGAACATATTTATAACACATATTTAAAAATACTAAGGCGTAGAGCTGAATAAATATGTCAATAAAGATTTTTGAATTTATCACAAAATTCAGACTCTTTTATTTCGAAAGCTAAAATAAGAGTTGGCAATTTGCATATTCCCAAATTGCACGAAGTATTTATTTTCCACTTTGACAAAGTCTGCCGATAATAACAAGGAATAAAATTGCCAGACACTATTGATGGGCTTTCAGATCCATAAAGAGGGTTATAATTTCTAGGAGCTCTCAGATCCAATACCTTCTTTTAAGACAAATATTTTATATTACCTCCTTTACTCTCTTGAAATGAAACTTATAGATAATGAAAACTACCTGTGTATGAGTCTTAAAATTAATGTAATTTTAAAATTTTAGTATAAAAGAGAAATAGAAAGTAATTTATAATAAGATAACATGTAAATTATCAGTGCTCAGGCAAGAATTCATTAGAACACAGAATGAGATATTCAGCTGCTTACACTTATTTGGAATATGTTTGGATTTAAAAGAAGAAAAATGGTTGGAAGCCATTTGGTACTAAAAGGAAAGAAAATGCACAAGTAAAGAGAAATGTAGACACTAGCAGTAAAGCTAATGTTAAGTAGTACTAGATCAGATTTATTGGTATGTGATTTAAAGATGAAAATAACTTCAACTGAAGTAGGAAAAATGTGGGAAGAAATATTATACACTAATGAGGTGAATAAAATAATGATATTTTTGTAAATGACCTGGGTCTTACTTAAAAGTAATAAGGAAAGTTCCCTATGTTAACACATGGGGCAGGTAAGGACAAAACATAACAGAAGATCCATTTCCTGTCTTATGATTCTATCTCATTTCAGTCTCTCCATTCAGCCTCCAGTCTTTTAAAGACTTTGGAGATCTATTCTTTAGTAGTGACAGGAAATAGAGGACTGATTGGACAAAGAAATAATATGAATAATATAAGAGGGTTTTATAGAGAAGCCAAGGGAACAGCATCAAAATAAGATTGAAAACTAATAGGGAGCCTCATGTTAATCATTTCAATGTGTAATTTTACCAGATGGTCTTATTTTTCTATACAGTTTTAAAATACATATATATAATGTGTGTGTGTGTGTATATATATAATGACAATATAACATAGTTACTAACCCTTATTAATACAATTTAGTGCATTTTCTGAATTTCTACTAATTTAAATATATCTGGTTTTAAGTTTGTTAAAAGCAATCTTCACATATTTTGTCATGTATTTGGGTAAAATGGGGCAGAATGAAGATTGATACAGTCATACTGCATTGCAAACTCAAAAGCAGTGAGTGACATCACTATTGATAACATGGTTTTCCAAAATAATGAACAATTTCTGCTTTAGACAATAATCTTCCACTGGTTTACACAGTGGTTGAATTTCTGAAAAATTTAGTGTATACTGAGACTGAACAGAAACTTTGAGTTTATATGTCCTAGCCTCAATAACCATGCAACACTTTGCATTTGCACAACTGGTCAGGCTCACAGAAGGCAAGTCAAGGACATTTCTTTGTTGCACTTTGGAGCATATTGACCAACCCAAGCATCTGCACACTAAAGGCAATTGTATCATCTGCATTGTATTAATCATACTTTTTTATTTTCTGTATTTCTGAGGCTTTGACTGGAGTTGAAGGGGTGCAGTTACTGACCCTAGAGGGACTGTTCCTTCCAGGGATAGCCAGTTCCTAGCCATAGTGAAGGACTCACCTGTGGATGTGCCTTTCACATGCAAACAAACCAATCCAGAGCCCACACCCCTACCACTATGGGGTGCTCACACGCAGGGCCACTGTCTACCTGGCCTGATGAGCCCAGGGCAAGGTACCAGCCAACTAGGGACAGACTCTCCCCAAGAGCCTGATGAAATTACTCACACTAGTTAATTAGAAACGTACTTGCCCTTCCTCACATGTTGCTTCCCTTGGAAACCACAGAAAAGGCTCTTGTTCACATTACCACAACACCCCTCCCTGCTTCCCCTGTCTCCTGACTGACACTGGTGCTTCCCTGTGTGACCCTGTGTGGTGTGTCATGCCTCCTTCTCTTGGGGTCTGTGAGTAACAAAGTATAGTTGCAACGACAGTTAGCTCCTGATTTGTTGGCATCATCATACTTGAGTAATAATAAAATCTACATTGTAAAACACTGTTCCAAAGTCTTCTGTGGGTAGGAGGGTGTCTCCAGATGGGAGGTAGGAGACAGGTGAGAAATTTCTCTCTTTTGCTCTCTGTCACACACACACACACACACACACACACACACCCCATACCCCAAACAAATGCTTTTCTCTCCATTTTCTTTCTTTGTTATAAAGTGACCCGGTGAGTATGACCCCAGCATTTCTCAGCCCCGCTGTCTGACTGGGAGACTCTATAGATCCAGCATCAGATCATTTTCTGGCCTGCAGGGCTCAGCATCAATTGGAGGTCTCCACGCTTGTGTCAAGAGCTCACAAGCAAACATCTGGTCCTCTGGAAGAGTTTTCATTGCATAAACTCTTTTTATATGCTTCCAACTAAATTTGATTCTGCTCTATCTGTCTAATTTCATTGACTTCTTCTTTTATCACTGTCAGTTTTGCGGGGCAATGCTAATTAGTTTCCTGGCCTGCATAAGCCAGCAGGCAGTTCCCCTTGAGGAGAAAAGCTTGGTGTAAATGGAGGGCCTTTGCACATATTAATGTGCCCAATTACATCTGGTAATGTGAGCAGGTTGTATGTGCTTCTAGAGTGTGCACATAAACCAAGTTTGGATTTCTAAGCAAAAGCCGATTGCAGAGGCAAGCCAAAGAGCTGAACGGCCGCCATGCCAACTTGCATTTGGCTGCTCTCTGCTTTAGTTAGATTAGTAGATTAATTAGGAGGTTTTAAAAATCCAGACGGATTACGGCTGAGATGGTTTAATTAGCAAAGCAACCCTTAATATTCAATTTATTTCCAATTTATTTTTTCCTAACTCTGGAATGTCTTTCGTAGTTTGTTTCTACTTCCCATCCCTGAAGCCATTACCTTAGATCAGGCCTCACTGTGCCTGATCTGGACTTACAGCGAGTTAGAGTGCCCTTGTAACTCCTTCCCACTCCTCTAGGTATCCCCGACCCCAGCACCTCACCTCTGCATCCTACCTCCATGTTGACACAGAGTTATCTTTTTAAAAAATAGACCAGATGGACCATGTCCCTCCCCTGCATGACAGTCTTCCCCAACTCCAAAATGTCTAGAGAATAACTAATATCCTCAGTGGCTCCCAGGCCACCTGAACCTGCTCTGCTGCAGATTCATGCCTCTCTCTCTCTATTCCCGTCGTGCTGATGGGGAGTTGGGGTGCAGTCTCCAGTGTACTCAGCACACCCACACAGGGTAGCCAGATAAAATACAGGGCACCCAGGTAAATTCAAATTTCCGATAAACTACAAATAATCTGGGGGACATATTCATACTAAAACATTACTTGTTGTTTGTCTGAATTTCAAAATTGATTGGACATCCTGTGTTTGTATTTTCTGAATCTAGCATCCCTCCCAGCATCTCTGTCTTTTCATTCTCGCTCCTTTTTCTTGGGTTGAAGGGCCTGCTTTTGTTTTGCATAGGTAGAAACCCTACAATGACAATATTGTCTTGCGTTTTCTCTCAATGATTTTTTTTTTTTTTTTTTTTTTTGGTCATCTGTACTAGAATGAAGGTCCTAAGAAGGTGCAGTCTCTGCCTGATTCATCTGTGTGTCCCTCATACCACTAGAGGGTGTGACTAGTTGATTTCTGTGTGATGACTGACATCTCCCTGGACCAGGAAGGTCTAAACCGGAGAACAGAAGGGCAAGGGATACGATGTTCCAGATCTAGGGGACTTCTGCTGTGTTCCTTCGTCACTGTGCTGAGGCCTCACCTGTCCTGCTCATTCTTGGGCTGACAGCTGGAACTGTGAGCCCTGGGAGATGAGCCAGAGTCTCTCCTCCTACCTCTGTGCAAAATGCTTAGTCATTCATTTCTCAGCAAAGGATCTCCCACAGTAAGTCAGGGCTGCAGTAAAGTGTCATTTCCCAAAGACTCAAGTGAGAAAACAAGGACACAACTAATAAAGAGTAATGACTTAGCTCCATTGCAAGAAACTGGTGACTCCTGACATTGTTGCAGTTGCCTATGTGTGCACGCTTGTGTGTGTGTACATGTGTGCATGTGCGGCATGAATATGTGCATGTGTACACGTGTACTCATGTGTGTGAATGCCTGTGTGTGTGCATGTGTATGTGGGTGTGTGTGTGTCACACACACATGTATGGTGATCCTCACTTTTAGTTATGGCCCAAAGTTTGAAATCATATTTATCTTTGTACCACTTCCACTTATATCGAAGTGAAGCAGAGCTGAGGCTTGCTTTGGGATTTCCTTGCGTACACTCACAATGTGAAGGTGTTCAATGACTTCATTTGGAACAGGCAAATTGTGCCTTATTTCACCTTTAGAATGTGCATGTATGAAATATTCTTTTCTCCCCTGTGGTTCTGAAAACTTGAGCTGTAATACATCAGATGGATATGTGTTTATTGTAAAATGTTTGAAAAGTTTATGGAGAAACAGGAAAATTTTGAGGAAGCAGAAAAAAAAAATTCAATTATCTCTGATTTCACTAACCAGAACTAACATTTCCCAGGCTTTTTCCAGACAGTTTTCTGTACCTAGTTGGGTTCATACTGTATATGTAAATTTCCCTCTATGTTTTAAAAAATATTTTATCATAAGGATTTATCCGCATCTTTGAAAGTACTATTAATGGCTGCTCAATATTTCATCAAATGAAAGTAATAACTTCCTGCACCTTTCTCTTACTTTGCAAGTTTAAATAATTTCTGCTTTTTCTATGTTCAGATGTATGTTCCCACTTTTTCATTGTGTCATCTAGAGTCCTGGAATTTTAATTACTAATTCAAATATATAAACACTTAAAGGCATCCGGATCCCATTGCCTACTGTCCTTGCTAAGGGTGGTGCCCACTTAAGCTGCGACTGAGTGTGGCTGCCTGGGAGGCCTCTCAGCCCAAAACCTGCAGCTTTGTGAGAATAATCTTCCTGATGTATTTGCTCGCTTTCTATCTCCTTTGATTTCCACACACTCATTGTTCATGTATGTATCAACAGGGGTTTATTGTGTAATTGATACTGGAAGAAACCGTGCTTCTTTCTTGTTGTAAAAGGCAACTCAAAGCATCCTCATGGCTGCACTTGCGTATTCAGACAGGCAGGAGCTGCTAGAGGAGAAGCTAACCAGTGTGTAGCTTCGGGAGCCACCAGCTGTGCATCACTGGGCAAACCTTTCTGTTCCTCCTTTTCTTATTGGGAAGATAGAAGTGATAATTGTACCTGACATGTTGGTGGTCACAGGACTGTGTGAATTAATACAACCAGATACCCTGGACAGTGCCTGGAACAGAGTGAGTGGACTGCTGGCTGTGATATGACCTGATTATCCAGCTGCTACTCATCCTCTTCCTACAGAGGGATGGTTATTGCTTTGCAAGGTTCTTGGAGGATGCCTGCCTGCATTAATTTTCTCAGCCTGCAACAACAAAGTACCACAGACTGGGTGGTTCAAACAACAGGAATGTTTTGTCTCACAATCCTGGAGGCCAGAAGTCTGAGATCAAGGTGTAGGCCTGAGTATGTGGGTATATGTATGGGCTGGTTTTTCCCAAGGCCACTCTCCTTGGCTTGCAGATGGCATCATCTCCTTGTGTCGTTCCTGTGTATCTGTGTCCAAATTTTCTTTCAGGAGGACACCACTCACATTGGATTAGTCCCCGCCCTTGTGACTTCATTTTGCCTTAATTACCTCTTTGAAGACTGTGTCTCCAAATATAGTCACATTTTGAAGTACAAGGGGTTAGAACTTCAACCTATGAAACCTGGGGAGACACAACTCAGCCCACAGACAACAGTGCTACTTCTGACACCAGCTCAACAGCTTCTCTTCACTTTATTTATTTATTTTTTTGTAACTTTTAAGTGCAGGGGTACATGTGCAGGTTTGTTACATAGGTAAATGGTGTCATGGGGGTTTGTTGTACAGATTATTTTGTCACCCACGTATTAAGCCTAGCACCCAGCAGTTATTTTTTCTCGTCCTCTACCTTCTCTCACCCTTCACCTTCCAAAAGGCCCCAGGACATGTTGTTCCCCCTCATGTGTTCTCATCATTCACCTCCCACTTATAAGTGAGAACATGCAGTATTTGGTTTTCTGTTCCTTTGCTAAGGATGTTACCTTGCTAAGGATAATGGCCTCCAGCTTTATTCATGTCCCTGCAAAGGACATGATCTCATTCCTATTTATGGCTGCATAGTAGTCCATGGTGTATATGTACCACATTTTCTTTATCCAGTCTATCATTGATGGGCATTTGGGTTGGTTCCAAGTCTTTGCTATTGTGAATAGTGCCACAATAAACATACGTGTGCATGTGTCTTTATAATAAAATGATATATATTCCTTTGGGTATATACTCAGTAATAGGATTGCTGGGTCAAATGGTATTTCTATCTTTAGGTCTTTGAGGAACCACCACCTGTCTTCCACAATAGTTGAACTAATTTACACTCCCACCAACAGTGTGTAAGCATTCTTTTTTATTCACAACCTCAGCAGCATCTGTTAATTTTTGACCTTTTAATAGCAGCCATTCTGTCTGGTGTGTGATGGTATCTCATAGTGGTTTTGATTTGCATTTCTCTAATGATCACTGATGTTGAGGTTTTTCCATATGATTGTTGGCCCCATGTATGTCTTCTTTTGAGAAGTGTCTCTTTATGTCCTTTGCCCACTTTCTAATAGGGTGTTTGTTTTTTGCTTAATTTATCTAAGTTCCTTATAGATGTTGGATATTAGACCTTTGTCAGATGCATAGTTAAGCATTCCTATACAGCAACAACAGTCAAGCCCAGAGTTAAATCAGTAACAAGCTTCCATCCACAATTGCCATACACACACAAAATGCCTAGGAATACAGCTAACAAGGGAGGTGAAAGGTCTCTACAAGGAGAACTACAAACCACTGCTCAAAGAAATCAGAGAGGACAAGAACAAATGGAAAAACATTCCATGCTCGTGGATAGGAAGAATTAATATTATTAAAACGACCATACTGCCAAAAGCAGTTTGTAGATTCAATGCGATTCTCGTTAAACTACCATTGATATTTTTCACAGAACTAGAAAAAAATGTTTTAAAGTTCTCATGGAACCAAAAATGAGCCTGAATAGCCAAGACAATCCTGAGTGAAAAGAATAAAGCTGGACACATCACACTACCTGACTTCAAACTATACTACAGGGCTACAGTAACCATAACAGCATGGTTCTGGTACAAGAACAGACACACAGACTAACAGAACAGAATAGAGAACCCAGAAATAAGAATGCACACCTACAACTATGTGATCTTCAACAAACCTAAAAAAACAAGCAATGGGGAAAGGATTTTCTATTTAATAAATGATGTGAGGATAACTGGCTAGATATATGCAGAAAATTAAAACCGAACCCCTTCCTTATTTCCATATACAAAAATTAATTCAAGATGGATTAAAGACTTAAATGTAAAACTCAAAACTATAAGAACACTGGAAGACAACCTAGTGAATACCATTCAGGACATAGTCACAGACAAAGATTTCATGACGAAGATGCCAAAAGCAATTGCGAGAAAAGCAAAAATTGACAAATGAGATCTAACCAACCTGAAGAGCTTTTGCACAGCAAAGGAAACTATTGACAGAGTAAACAGACATTTCTCCCATTCTATAGAGTGGGAGAAAAATTTTGCAAACCTTCCCTTTACTTTTAAAAGGTAATGGATACATGTGCTCTCCTTTGAGTGCCTGAACATCTCTTTCTGTTTTTTGATTAGAAAGTGAGAGGGCTTGCATATCTCTCTTCTGCTTGATGATCAAAGTGCTATAATAGTCTTTATACAGGCCTTTTAAATTCTAATCAGTTGTAGAATTTAGGCCTTTAGGTAAGTTGCATTCATCAAACTTAAACTAGAATGGATGTGTTAAAAGAAAATTGGAAAGTGTTAATAATGAAATCCCTTCTCATTTCAGCATGTAATGAGGGCAAAGTGAATGTTAAATGGGCTGAAATGAATTTGGAGAATACTTTTGAAGAATGATAATATGTTTCATATGGAAATGTTAGCATTATGAATTCTTCTTTGTGGATGTTTCAATTGATTAATCCCCTCATGCACTTAACTCATGCTCTTCCCCTTGTTTAGGAATCCTTGCAAACATCAAAGGTAGGCAAAAGAAGAACAATGACAAAATAGAAGGGCAGTGCGGGACAAGGTGGCAGTTTACTCTGGGAATATTCAGCAATTATCCAAAAAGCGTTTATTGAACCCCTACTCTAAAGATGTCTTGGGGGAAGTGGATGAGAAGGGCTTTTAGCACATGGCTGTGGATCAGACTGAGAAGGGAGAGTTAGGGCTCCACTGCAAAGCTAATAGCTGTGCCTTGGGATGTCACTTTTTTGTATATGGGACATATATTAAAAATACTAACATGGAATGACATTTTATATTAATTACTTAAGATATTCTAATACAGTACCTTCATCTAAATAAAAAAATTAAACTAATTTTAATTGTCTCCTCTTTTAGGAACATTTGGTCTACGGAAACCATGGTATTTCCCCTTTACTGCCTCATATTGGAAGAGTGTGGGTGTCTTGGTGGAAAAAAGGCAATATTCTCTAAGTTCCAGTCTGTTCTTCTTCAATGAGAACTTTGACAGTAAAGGTTTGTAAGGAGTAGAATTATTAGATGCATGTATTTTTCCTCTGATCCATTTTGATTTTTTTGTTTTTTTCTTTGTTTTTCTGGTCTAGCCTTTGCAAGTGTGTGCTGATTCGTAGAGACACTTACATTTAGGCTGTCTTGGGCTGGTAAACAGCTACAAGGCCAAGATGTGAGGCAGTATGCCCTGACAATGTTTGTTCTGTGAAATCCAGGAACCCCAGGGAGTTCCCATTATTTATTATTTAGCATCCTTCCCTGTATGCATTATGTGCATTTGTGTGTATATTACAATGTAGTAAAATTGAAGTGTTAGTCCCAAAATGAATATGTGTAAGAAATAAAAGCAAAGATGGGCAGCTACCCTATGTAAAACACTTTAACATTTTTAAGTGTTCTCACCCATGCTGGTGTATTCAGTGTTCCTGTGTGAGGGAGAATATCGCTGTCCCTTACAAATAGGGATTGTGGTTCTCAGGAGATAGGGGCAGGACTGTGCCTGTGCCCCTGCACTCCAGAGTCATGGCCTATTCCTGCAGGTGCAGGCACAGGGCACCTCTGCCAAAGGATGAATTCATAGGCCATCTCCATGGAAACAGAGATGCATCACTCAGAGATAAACAAGCTCCCATTATGATAGGTTTAGATTACAAGTCAACATTGTACTCTAAACAATCTAAATATTTTTCTGAATTATGAATATTTTAGAAAATGTGGAACACATCGACAGGCACCTATCCATTCTCACCTCCTCAGGAGACTATTTCTCATGAACATTTTATGTGTAACTAATCTGCCTGTTGTTTTTTCTCTGCTTAAACCAAAATACATGTGTGTGTTTTCATTTTTATTTTTTTTTTACAAAATGATGGTTATCATAAGGGTTCAAAACTTTGTAATCAGTGATATCACTTAATGTTTGCCATTATATAGTCTGCTTCTTGTTCTTGCTAAAGAAAGATTTTTGAGTTGATTTGTATGCTTCACAGAGCTGGAATTCAATTTCAAAGCTGAACACTGCATTAATAAATATGAGCATGATCTTCAGGGCTTCTGAAGTCTTTTCACAATGAATTTTCATCTCTCTCACAGGGTCATCACAGCAAAACAGGGAAGGAGAGCTTGAAGGAAGTCCCCCGGGAGTCACCTTGGTGTCTGTGACCAAGGAATATGAGGGCCACAAGGCTGCAGTCCAAGACCTCAGCCTCACCTTCTACAGAGACCAAATCACTGCCCTGCTGGGGACAAATGGTGCCGGGAAAACCACTATCATGTGGGTGCCATTTTACCCTTATCAAACACTGGGCATTTGATTCTTAAAATTTCAGTTTACCTGTGAGACAGAAGGTTTGATTTCTTATCCTTTTTTAAGAATTTTGAGTCTCAGTACAGAGTTTAGAGACACAGGTGAAAGGCAGAGCCCCTCATGAGTGCCTGTGTGAGAGAGGCCCTGTGTCCTCAACCGCACAGGTGCACTGTAGGCCTGGGGCCCTGTCAAAGGGTTAAGGTGGATAGCTTTTTAAAAGCCTTAATTCTTGTATTTTCTACAAATAATTTATCATGTTGTACTTTAGTCTTTGCAAGTCCTTTGGCACTTTCAACATTTGTCCCAGAAGTATCATCTAGCTTGCATATCTGTAGGAAGAGGAATATCACAGTGGTATTTGCAATTTTTTTAAACACCTGATTATTTTCTTTTCCATATTCTGGTTTTGCGTGGTTCTTTTTTCGTTAAAGGTGGATGTTTGGTTTAGGATCCAATGGCTTTAGATTTGATTTAAAAATCAAATCATGTGCTCCCAGAGAAACAAGGAATTCAAACACTCACAGCCTTGGGCTGGCTGTGGAAGTGGAGGTTTAAGGTTCAACTGCTAAAATTATGAAATATCTCTTTTGAAAAAATCGCTTTCTCTTTTGTTCTTTTCTCACTAAATATGTAGCATGTGATTACTTAAAACAATGAGAAGGGCTTTGCCTCAAACTTAATAAGAAAGGTAGAACAATAACACATGAAACTTCAGAAATCTCATATTGAAAAAATAGAAAGAGAGAAAATGGACAGTTTTTATTTGTTCCTCGGATACAGAAATGGACTTGGAAATGAGTCTGAGTGTTTTTTTAGTGTTTGAAAATTAGGAAACCACAAGTTACACAAATAATGACTCAGCCAGACAGCTCCTCTCACCCTGCTTTTACTAAGACACATTTCTTACAAGGAAAACCTGAGCTGCTTGTTTAGCAGAATGATGAGAATTACACTTGGAGTTTCTTAATGATTTAAGGTTCAATGAGACTGTGTTGCTTTTAGTGTACATTTGTAGTACATTTTGAGTCATCCTAAGTGGCTGCCTCCACCTGGCAATTCTTAGATGAAAGGCTGAGAGATCAGTCAAAGATGGGATCTTCACTATTTAAAACAACCATCTTTGAGACTTCTAGGGAATGTGTATAAACTATTTTATAGTCTCCCCCAGATAGGTTTGAAAATAATATAGGAAAGAGTTTTAAGTTCATTGAGGTTTAATTTTTGTGCAGTCAACAGTATCTGCTGATGTGTACAGTTTGATGAGTTTTGACACATTTGGTTAGTGCTGGAATGAGCACCACAAATACAGAACCTTTCTATGCTGCTCCAAGGTTTCCTGTGCTCTCCTTTGACCCCGGCCTTCATGTGACCACTGATCTGCTCTTTGTCACTAAAAACTAGGTTACTTATTGTAGAATTTCTTGTAAATGGGATCATGTCTGGCTTCTTGTACTCAGCGGACTGTTTTGGGGACCCAGGCATGGTGATGGTGGGTCAGCAGCCTGCTCCTTGGGACAACTGAGTGGTATCCACTATATGGAGGCAATTCAGTTTCTTTATGTTTTCATCTATGGGTTGTAATTGAGGTTGTTTCTCTTTGTCAGTGTTTGTGAACACAGCTATTGTGAACATTTGTGCATACAGCTTTGTGTCGGCACACATTTAATTTCTCATGTGTGAATACTAAGGAGCAGATTTGCTAGGTCCTGTGGTAGGAGCATGTTTAACTTTTCAGAAATAAGGGACCAATTTAAAACTTAAATAATAAACTTCCTGAAACAAGGAAGCAGAACTAGGCAATTCTGAGGCTTCTGTCGGTAAAGTTGGTCGTGTTAGCTTGTGGTGGCCGGCTGCTTGAGTTCTTGTGGTTTTAACACACACAGACTATCCCGGGAGCAGCGGAAGGAAGACCGGCCCCACAGCTGGGGCCTAGCCTTGCATCTCTGTTTTGCTTATATTTAATGATGAGGATTTAGGTATATATGTCATTTCTTTAGCATGTTTCCTCATCTGTAAAAAGTTGAATGTTATCATCTTAAAGTCCCATACAACTATAATGCTCTATGATCGCAGTTCAGACTTACAATGGTTCAACTTAATGGTATTTTGACGTCATGATGGTGTGAAAGTAATACACATTAGGTAGAAACCATAGTCTGAGGACTCATACAGCCATTCTGCTTTTTACTTTCAGTACAATATTCAATAAATTGCAAGGGATATTCAACACCTTATTATAAAATATGCTTTGTGATAGTTGATTTTGCCCAGCTGCAGGCTAATGTAAATGTTTCGGGCACATTTAAGGTAGGCTAGACAGACTAACCTGTGATGTTAGGTAGATTACATGTAAATACATTTTGACTTACAATATTTTAAACTTTTGATGGATTTATTGGGACATCACCCAATCAGAAGTCAAGGAGCATTTGTATTTCATGTGGTAGCATAAACATTATGTTAAACTCACATTTTCAAGATCAACCAGCCAACGTGCCCTCAAGCTCCTCACACCTTTTAACTGATTGTGTAAAAACCAGGACAGCAGAGGGTGAGTGCTCTTGGCAGGATGCATGTGCCATCCTGGAGCTGACTGGATTGCTGACGCTCACAGTGTCACCAATGCATATTCTCCATGCTGTCTTATTTTCTCTGGCAGATCCATGTTGACGGGGCTCTACCCTCCAACTTCTGGAAACATCATCATCAATGGCAAGAACCTGCAGACAGACCTGTCGAGGGTCAGAATGGAGCTGGGTGTGTGTCTGCAGCAGGACGTCCTGTTGGACAACCTCACCGTCCGGGAACATCTACTGCTCTTTGCTTCCGTAAAGTCTCCACGGTTGACCAAGAAGGAGCTGCATCAGCAAGTCAATCAGTTAGTAAACAGTTATCTCTCTGCTCCTCCTGCCTCTGCCCATTGTGTAAGGAAGTGAAGACACTAGAAAGACACTTAAAAAATCATCTGTGTCTACATTTATAAGAGGAAATAATTAGCAAATGGTTGTTAACTATGGAATTATGACACAACCACCAACACTGAGAATGTCAGGAAAGGCTTCTGTGGGAAGGCATTGAATTTGATTTGATTTGTCTTTGATGTGGGGAAGAGATGAGCATATGTAAGCACAGAGGCTGTTGATAGAAACTTTGTGTATCTAGAGCAAAAGGTCCCTAGGGGCGTCCTGAAATGAAAAGAATGAAAAGGCAACAGGAAAACTGGTTGTCAAGAAACTGATTAGTCTGCCTTCTCTCTCTTTGATCCCTAGGTCTTCCTCAACTCCTTCCTTCCCTCCTGTCACACACACACACACATACACACACACACACACACACACACACACACACACAAAGATTAAGAAAAAAAGAGCCTTGTTAATCATGCTAAGGAGTTTGAACTTCATTGAGCAAGTAGGTGTTCATGAGTGGGGGATTGTGATTAGCCTGAGATCTGGAAGCTCTCTCCTGCCAGATCATAACAGGTACCATGGGAGAGACTGAATACAGAGTGGCCAATGTAGGCAAGAGGTGGTGACAACCTGATTTATGGTCATGGCACTGTGGTGCATGGGCCAGGAAGATCTGTGTTTGAAGACTATTCAAATTTAGAAGAATCAGGTCATGCTGACTAACTGGTTGCACAAGGCAGGGAGCAGAGAAGTCCTGGTAGGGCCACGAAGAATGGGTAGGATATTGGTGGGTCCACATGGAGAGCTGAATCCTATATGAAAGTGGAATAGCACAAGGAAGATTTAGAGTTGAGAATATGTGGGGAGAGGTGGAAATATGTGGGAAGAGGTGGAAAGGAAGTAGGGTATCCAGGATGGGAAGCAAGGCAAAAGCAATGCAGTGTGCTCTGTCTCATTGGACACTGATAGAAGTTTAGACCAGAGGTAAAAGGGAGAGACAGTAGGTTCCTGATTAGAGAACAAAGTGATGTTTGAGGGTGATGACCATGGATTACATTATGGATTGGAGGGGGAAGTGGAGCAATGAAAGTCAAGGAGAGTAGCTGGAGGTGGAAACGTTAATCCAGTGCTGAGGTCATCGATTCAGCAAACAGTGGTAGTTAAGTGTGCAGGCCATCTGTCCTGTGCTGGGCTCTGCCCCATCAGGAAGATGTATGGCTCTGGCCTCCTGGGGCTAGTGCCACGTTCTTAGCAATTCCAGTGGATGGACTTTGCAAAGCAGAAATTCAACCATGGCATGAGCGTGTGGGGAAGGGGCCCTTGGAGGCAAGTGTGTAAGCATAACTGGTAACAGACTGCACATTCCTAAGAAGAAAATGTGAATGTAATGAATTCTTACAGATTATTGTTATTTTACAACATTTTTGTAAGCTTTACATTTATAAATAAGTATTTACAATCTGCATTTAATTAAGGTGAAAGCTCACAGGGTTTGGTCGTTAGTTTGTATGGTGTAACCTTATTTCTTTACCACTTTTTCCACTACATGCTTCAGGATGGTGGAGCTCTACCTTGATGTTTCTAGCCCTGGAATGCTGAGAAAAAGAGGAATGAGTTTTAAAGTTGTCACGCATTCCATGTGCCTTTGGCGATATGACCAGAGACCAAGCAAAACATTTGTAACGCGAATGCTCCATTCCACCCTTCTTTTGCTCGGCCTCTCCATCTGCCATTGCTTGCTTCTCCATCCCTGCTGTTGCAGGTCACCCTGCACCATGTCTCTGCAGAGACGCCAGGGCTGCAGCTGGCCTTTCTGCTTGCTGTCGGCTTCTTCTCCCCTTTCCTTCAGCCCCTTTGGCTCACTTTTGCAAAGCTTGTCTCGCCCCCAAACCCAACCCCCAGCTGTTCTCCCCAGATCATTGTCTAGTATCCTGATGTCCCCTGCTTTCACCACTCCACATGGAGTGCTCCTTAGAAATGTACCCAGGTCCTGGCCCTTCTCTGCCCACTGCCCTTCAAGGACTCACATCACTCGGGGTATAATCTAAAGATATGGAGGCCTACAATTGAGTAATTTACATTCTTGTGTCTATTGTCTCAGATCTATTATGAGTGCCCCCTTCCACCTCAAAACCCTCCTCCTTTGGACTATAAATTTATAAGGCCCTGTCAGTCTATCTTGGTTTACCTGATCCTTCATTGTGTGGTGGCAGCTGCACTGGTCTCGTGGTGGTTCTCTGAGCACACTGAACAGGCTCTTCGCTGCGTTTGTGCTGTGATGGGCTCGGCGTGCACCCTGCCTCACTGCCATGCTGGCCTCTTCTCAGACACCATCTTAGAGCAGACTTCCTGAGCATTCTGTTCAGAACACCTTCCCGCTCACCCTCCTGAGTCCCCTCTATTCCTCTGGCTCTTATTTAAGACATTTATCATTTCATGACAGCCTCTGTGCATTTGTCTTCTGTTGCTCTCCACCAGATAGCAAACCCCTTAACTACAGGGACGTAGTCTGTTTGGTTCACTGTAGTATATTAAGCATTCTTTGAGTTGAATAACTGGATTTTTTTTCAATTGTTATTTTTATGTATTTCCCATAAGTTATTGGGGTACAGGTGGTAGGTATTTGGTTACATGAGTAAGTTCTTTAGTGGTGATTTGTGAGATTTTGGTGCACTCATCACTTGAGCAGTATATACTGTACCATATTTGTTGTCTTTTATCCCTCAACCCCTTTGAATTCAGACAGAAACCTCAGGTACAAACAGTGAAGCTGAATAAGCTCTACTGGGGTGTGTGTGAAGTGGGTGTAGGGGGTCAGCTGCCCCTGCTTGTATGCTGAGGGATCATAGCAGAGGTAATGATTGACCTGGGGTTGACTGCAGTGGGTGGGCTGCAATATGTTACAGCATGTGCAGCTTAGAGGGTCCACAGGCCTCCTTCTTGCAGGCACAGGACAGGCTGGAGAAGCTGGACAACACTACAGAAGCTTCCTAAGCCTTGCAAGATTTTAGGTTTTGTTCTGTAGGCTGTCCATGGGCATGAGGCCTCTGGAGAGTGCTGAGCACCTGGCTACGGTGGCCACCCAATGGTGGGTCACACACTCTCTCCAGTTGCAAGTGGAGAATGAGGTGGGCTGGAGTGGGCCCAAGTCGCGGGGAGAGCTGGGGGCTCCTGCACTAAGAAAAGATTAGGCCAGGAGGGGTCCAGGAGGGTGAGGAGGAAAGGGAGATGCAAACCCAATGGGGAATAATAGAGGAGGGGGTGTCCATGGGAATCCCCAGATGTCTGGCTCAGGCAAGCACAGTGTTTTTCAAATACAGTTGACTCTTGAACAACACAGGTTTGAACCCTGCAGATCTTACTTATATTCAAATGTTTTCAATACAAGTAACACTCAGTGTGCCTACCTCTTCTGCTACCTTTCCATCTCCTCTGCCTGACCTGCCTCACCCACCTTTGAGATAGCAAGACCAGCTCTCCCCTTCCTCCTCCTCCTTCTCAGCCTACTCAACGTGAAGATGACAAGGATAAAGATCTTTGTGATGATCCACTTCCAGTTAGACAATAGCAAATATAGTTTCTCTTCTTTATGTCTTTTTAAATAACAATTTTTTTCTCTAGCTTGCCTCATTGTAAGCATACAGTTTGTAATGCATATAACATACAAAAGAGGTGTCAACTGACTGTTTACATTATAGGTAAGGCCTCCAGTCAACAGTAGAATATTAGTAGGTAAGCTTTGGGGGAGCTGGAAGTTATACACAGATTTTTGACTGTGTGCAGTGTGGTGCTCCGAGTCCCTGCATTGTTCAAGGGTTAGCTGTGTGTATAGAGAGAGCCTCTTTGAGAAGTGGATGAGAGGAAAGTGATGAGTTTGTCTTAGAGATGTGAGTTTAAGGAGCCTGGAAGTGTCTGATGCTGAGGCCAGCTGTGGTGCTAGGCTCCCACCAGGGAACTGCCAGCCTGTGCTCCTGCCCAAGCTGGTTTTGCTTATTTATTGGCCTCCCCTCCACTGCTACCTCAGTTTCCTTGGTGTGCCTAAATCCTGAGATCCTTCAAGGACCAGATCCCCTCTCACTGCGTCCTTGGGATGTCGTGCAGGCCACGTGGGCCAGGGCAGGAAAGAAGCACCCTGTGGGCTCTCTCAGATGGACAGAGGGGCCTTCTGCTTCCAGTCTCACCTCTGCAATGGCTACTTATGTTTTATAAATGAGGACTTTCATTTGTTTAATACCTTTTCTTGTGCCAGCCACTATGGTGGATATGTGCCAGGAACTTACATGAGTGGTCTCATTCAAGTGTCTTTTCCCTGGGATACAGGAAGGGCAGAAGCTCCAGGAGATGGTGCCATGCAGCTCATAGAGGGAAGCCAGGATCTGACCCAGGACTCTCAGATGCAAAGTGCTTTCTGTTGCCTTTCCTTCAAGCTGGCCACTATGCTGTAGCGTGTGGGCATGGCCTCTGGGAAGACAAAACCGACCGGGCGGAGAGAGGGCAGATTCTCTAGCACATTTCTAGCATTGATGCCCTAATGGGAGTATGGACACCCATTGGAGATTCCAGGAGTCTGAGAAGTGAAGGTGATTTGTTAACAGTTACTCTCCCCGGGGCTAGTGAATGCATGAGCTTTAAAATGCACTCTCAGAACCTGGCAGGCAGGGCAGGTGGGTCACTAGCAACCCACAGTGGGGAACGTGTGGATGAAGGATCACTGGTGCATTGTGGAACCTGCCTCTGGAGCATTTCTCTTGAAGGAATCTCACCTGAGTAAGGTCAGATTGCACACACTGGATCCTAGAGGGGCCAAGTGAGGCAATATTATGGACATTCTGTTGGAGATATGAAACAAAACAAGATCACAAACCCAGAATATGGCAGAGGCACATATTACCTAGGGGCTAGGATCTTAAAGGAGGGCATTGGAGAAAATCACGCTCATGTTACCCCTGAAAATCTTTTAGTGGAGAGCAGCGTTGGAAAGTGACAAACTGGTTCTCTAGAAATGTACCACTGCATTGCACAGTTTTATTTTCCCATACTTGGATGGGATCAGTATTTCTGTAGATGATCTCAAGTTGAAATTCATGGCTGTGTTTAGATACCATGTATACTATAAGTGCATGTGTAGAAAAAGCCAAATCTCCTTCTGGATGGATGCTGACACTGTGAGGGCTATGTGCAAATTAAGCCTGAATTGATGGAAAAAGTCCTTGAGGGACAGAAGTCCATTGTTAAAGTGATGGATGATACTATACATTTTATTTAAATCATTTTTTCTTCTTTTGTCCCCCGCTCAACATTCATGTTATTGTCATAATCTCTACTGGAGGGCATTCTCTACTGGAAGGTGGCTGGTTCACATCCCATGCTGTCTTCAGAGAATGGCTGGAAATAGTAATAATGTTAATGACAGTGGACCCTTGGAAGTACAGGGAAAATATTTAGTTTGTACTATTCAAACCTGTCTTGAATTTGAGTGGGTACTTAATGAGAAATAGCTAGGTATCTTATGGACTATATATTACGAGATAGCAAATTGTCTGTGTCCAACCTGATTTCTTAAAACAAGTCATAGGTTACCTATTGTAATTTTAAAAGGTGCATCTACCCTAGACCACAGTAAACTCTATTGTGATTGAGATTGGGAGCTTAAATCAAGCACCTAACAATGCTACATTTGCTTCATCTTACTTGGGTGCCAGGCAACCTTAATGATTATCAGCGCACAGCATGTTACCTAGCAACAAAGCCAATTTGCACAAAAGCAATCAGAATAAGATCATGTTTTAGGACAGTAGTCTTCAATTAGAGAAAGGGAAAACTACAAACATCTGATTTAGATCCAACATGCTCCCTATTAGTCTCCTGTATCACCACTTGGTTTCCTTAATGTGTAGCTTCATTAAAATGCAAGTTCAAGGGAGGTAGCATCCCTGCTAGAATCTTTAGAGTAAACATGTGTCAAGATTCAGATCATTACTGTTTTGCCCTTAATTTGGCCTAGAGAAGATAAGCGTAGTCAAGAGAGGAAATTTCTCAGACCTTTAAGTCAGTGTGATATTGTTATGTAGTTAATGTTACCACTTAGAGTTCTGGAGTTCACCATGCAACTCAGGTTGGAGGCACATTTGTTTGATAGTAATGAGATCACAGAGGGCATAAGTGAAGGACGAGTAGAAGAGGGGACAAAGCACATTGATCCCTGGACACTCCAACTTGGAGTGTATGGAGAGATGGGGAGAAACCAGCCAAGCAGGCAAGAAAGAGAAACCAGTAGCAAAGGTGGAAGACAAAGACATGAACCAAGTCCACTAATGGTGAGGGTGTGATCAGACCTTAAATACGGTTGAGGGTCAAGTAAAATGAAGACTTAAAAAAATGGCCTTTGGATTTAGTATGTGGAGGGCTCTAGTGACCTCCAGAAGGCAATTTTAGTAGTGTGAAGGGAATGAAGGTCTTATTAGAGTCAATTAAAGAGAGAATGGAAGAAGAGAAATTGGCAGCAGCACATCTTAGGAGTTTTGCTGCAAAAAAGGCAAAGAAATATGATAGTGTCAAAAAGGAACAGTGAGGTCAAGAGAAAAAGTGCTCCTCTTCCATTCAAAGAATTCAAAGACGGGAATCACAGCAGCATATCTATACACAGATGAGAATGCCCCAGTAGAGAATGAATAATTGGATTGAGCTACAGAGCAGGTGGCTTGCTGGAACACTATTCTGTATGGGACAGGGAAAGGGATTTAAACAAGAGACAAGGGGTTGTCTCTCCTGAGAGCCCAGCAGGCTCACTTCCAATAGAAGGACCAAGGGCTGAGTCTGTGAGTGCTTCCATTAGCTTCATTGTTTTTCAAGGTAAAGAGTGCATGCACAGAAGTGATTATAAAGTTAACTAGTCAGAAGAGGAGGCATGGAATTGAGAGCCTGGAGAAGCTGTGTTTGTTAGAAATTACAAGGTCTAGGATGTTACTTGGTTGTGAGTAAATGGGATTGGTGGAGTGAAGGGAGGAGATGCTACATCAAATACTAATAAAATCTCTAAGAATAGCGATAAGAGTAGAGCTGAAGAAAGAGACAGTGCACAAGAGCAGATTCAGGGATGGGTAGATGACAACAGCAGTGACAACACCACCCAACAGTGGATGATATGCTCAGATGACCTGAGATTCAAGGCTGGGGGCTTTAGCAGAGGTGGGGAAGGTCACAGTGAGACAAAAGGAGTCAACTGCCCCACATGGAGACCAAGTGAAGGAAAGAAATAGCAGTTATAGAACAGGATTTATGATGGGTATGTGTCCTGGCTCAAGCCTCTCTCTCCTGTCTTATCTGAGGTCGTTGTATGGCTTTCCCTGTACTTTAAGGACAGAATTTCTTTGTTCCTTGCATATGCTAGTCTTTCTCCCCTAAGTCCTGGCAAGTGGTTTCCTCTTTTTTTTTTTTTTTTTTTTTGGAACATACTGTTCAAGCATCCCCACTTCACTTACTCTCACTACCCATCTGACTAATTTCATATGCCACTTTCTCTGGAGTCAGAGGGAATCCCTGCAGCACCTGGGACTTTATCATTACCCTACTTACTTCTACTCTTATTATAATTTCTTGCCTGTCTTTTCCACTAGACCTTGAATTTCTTGAATCAAGGATAAGATTCGATTTATTTCTCTAGCCCTAGCAGGTGGCAGGTGCCAGGCATTGTAGGGGTTCAGTAAACATTCCTTGAATAAATGAATGAATGATTAAAGAGCAGCATCTGAAATACATTCTCTGGTGCATGAGTCTCTGGGTCTTAATAGGAGAAAATATATTTTCCTCCTTTCCCTGCTGCCTAGCAATGTTCTCAATTAGAGGATTTTCGTGTCCTTTTGAGAAGGAATTTGGAAATGTAACTTTGCAAAATTATTTGCTTCTTTTGGTATTATAAGATCAATAACTAGTAGAAAACCCTAGCCTCTAAATAACTTTAAAATTAAAAAAAATTCAACAGATTAAAACTTCTGGCCAGTGTTTACAAATTGCTGTCTTCTTTCATTTTTAAGTCTGCTGTAAGCATCTGAACAATGCCCAGAAACCAGCAGAGTGGAAATGACTGGGCTTTGCAATGGGGTTCTCTCCCTGCCGCAATGATGGGTGTTCAGACATTGTTTTGCTGACCCCAGCCAATGCCTCAGTGGCTTAGAGTCCTAGGAATGTGTCATTCTGTGCAAAATAAGTCAAGGACTTTTACTTCCATTGACCTTAGTGGATATTAAATTCACTGATTAAAATGCCATGAGTGCTAATTATCTTCAGCCTCCAAGCCTGGTTCTGGGAAAACAGACATACTAAGACAAAGGGGCTTGATCTTGGGAAAGCTCCAGTCCATGTGGGGAGTGAGATACTTAACAGGTGCATATGATGCGTGTCACAGGGACTCAGTGGATGCCAGTGTGTATTTTGGCTTCAGAGTGCTAGTGGTTGAATGCAGCTCTTCCACTTAGAAAGCTTTTGACAATATATTCTATCTCTCTCTTGGGTTTTCCAAATATAATGTGGTACTATTGATGAGAAGACCCTCATTTGGAGGTTATGTGGATTATAATAATTTATACAAACAAAGCACTTAGAATAGTACCTAGTGTATGATACATGTCTAATAAATGTTAAATATGATTATCCGGGGGCGGAGCAAGATGGCTGAATAGGAACAGCTCCAGTCTCCAACTCCCAGCACGAGCAACACAGAAGACCGGTAATTTCTGCATTTTCAACTGAGGTACTGGGGTCATCTCACTAGGGAGTGCCGGACAATCGGTGATGGTCAGCTGCTGCAGCCTGACCAGCGAGAGCTGAAGCAGGGCGGGGCATTGCCTCACCTGGGAAGCGCAAGAGGGAAGGGAATCCCTTTTCTTGGCAGGTGAACTGAGACACACAACACCTGGAAAATCGGGTAACTCCAACCTCAATACTGCGCTTTAAGCAAA
>NW_016804488.1:842047-848791 GCF_001698545.2 Rhinopithecus bieti
AATTTTTTATGCAGCCATAAAAAAGGATGAGTTTGCGTCCTTTGTAGGGACATGGATGCAGCTGGAAACCATCATTCTTAGCAAACTATCACAAGAACAGAAAACCAAACACCGCATGTTCTCACTCATAGGTGGGAACTGAACAATGAGATCACTTGGACTCAGGAAGGGGAACATCACACATCGGGGCCTATCATGGGAGGGGAGAGGGGGGAGGGATTGCATTGGGAGTTATACCTGATATAAATGATGAATTGATGGGTGCTGACGAGTTGATGGGTGCAGCACATCAACATGGCACAAATATGCATATGTAACAAACCTGCACGTTATGCACATGTACCCTAGAACTTAAAGTATAAAAAAAAAATATGATTATCTAGGCTTGGAGCTAACATTTAAAAAATAAAACAAAGTGACTGGGATTTCCTCTGTGGGAAAGCGTTTTGAAATGAATGAATGATATTCTTCAGAATTGTAGATTCTACAGTATTGTGATGTAATAGAAAGTTCTACTTTTAGTTGGACCTCTCCAAGACCAATAACTCACCATCTCCTGTGAGCTTCCCGTAGCACGTTGCTTATACTTCACCTGTAACATTTATCTCGTTGCGTCCTAATTGGATATATACACATGATTTCTCTAGACAACTCTGATTTCCTACAGAAGGACCTGTGCTCTGTTGCTCTTTGATACCCCTACCCTTATATCCAATATGCAACCAGCACCTATGATGTTATAGACCATTTGTGCAATCTTGCAAGAAGTTATAAAACACACAAGAATGAAACAGGCTCATCCTCACTCCCTCCACCCTATCATTATCACCTACCACTGTTGGTTTCAGGAATTTTAAAACACACACACACACACACACACACACACACACACGATGGAGAGCAAAATTGTCCATAAAATGTGTTTGTATATTAAAGTTCAAAGTGCATCAGAAAAACAGGCTTCCACTAAAAACAGAAGTAAAAGTACAGAGTGAACCAGATTGGTCAGTTTAATACTAACCAGTTGCATAAGATATAATAGAGAGCAGGCCCCAGCTTCTTTGCCTACATTTGATTGTAGAAGCATGGTTGGTTCCTTTTGCTTATATCTTGTTTGACACCTGTGTCGTGGAGGTTCTGTGAAGGACTGCACAGGTGGGGACAAAGTGGCAGGGGGCCAAAAGTATTCCTGAAGTTCAATGCCAGGTGTATGAAGAGGAGGTAGGCTTCCAGCTTAGTTAGGGTGCACAATGAGGCAGCAGCATGGGGCTACCCAAGAGGATACCATAGACATCCTGAGTAGTGCCAATGGAAGAAATGAAGAAGGAGGGGTTTGAGGTTGAACATAGAAAGGTAACCAGAACATGCACATTTGAGAACATCTGATATCTTACTGACTTTTTTCCTTGTCTATTTGTCTTCTCTGCTGACTGATCTCTGGTTCATGTGCTAAGTTTGGCTTAATAGATGGACCGCCTCTACTAGATTGGAATCTCGCAGCTGAGAATATGTTGGGAGATTGCAGGGCTAGACAGTTACCTGGTGAAATAAAAACATTTGTCTTCCTCTTTTCAATAGGGTGTTGTCCACACTGGGAACATCTGAAAAACAGGAGCATAAATTACTACTATAAATTTAGGTTGAGATTTAACCAGCAGAAAATGCACTATAAGATTTGAATGAAACATTAAGTGCACAGAGTGAACACTAAACCCTAAGAAGTGGGCTTGAACTCTTTCTAGGTCAGGATGGGAAGTATTTACATGAAATACTTACTTAGTCATCAAGCAGTCAATGGGATTCACCCAATTCTTTGCTTGGGATTCTGGAATGTTCCAGGCCCCAACTATTCTTGAAGCTCAACTGTCTGGAACCTGTCAAATCCTCCTCTGACTGTCTAGCCTTCTCTCTGGTTGCAGAATGGCACCATGACTTTAGCTGCTGGCCATCAGGAAGGTAGAAACATGCCTGCAGCTCAGGGGAGAGACTCCACTTTGGTTTGAGCGGTCAAGGGAAGGTTTCAGGAAGGCATTGTTTAAACTGGGTCTCTAACAATGAGTAAGATGATAAGTAGGTGATGAGGGCAGTAAGTATTCCTGTAGAGTTAACAGGGGCACAGTGGTGAGGGAAGTTATTTAAGAGAAAAGAGAGTGGATCCCTGGAAGGGGGGTAAAGTTTCACATGGGGAAGGCTTTGCACTGGGTGTCTGAGATCTGGAACTCCCAAGACCAAAAGATCCCTGCAACAGAACAGGAGACTTGTTCTTACATTAATAGCAAATGATAATATTTCTTTGCACATGGCATTTCATTGGAACATCTGCATTAATCAGGAAGGTTGGGTGATCCAGATTTAGTGGACAGTGCGCCAGGGAGTGAAGGGCTTCTCTGATGAACAGTAGAGCTGGGCCTGCCTTGCATCTTCTGACCGCACTGGTGCATCAGCCATTCCACTATACTCCATACCCTGTAGAGGGATGCAGGGCCCTCCCTGGCAGGAGATATGAGTGAAATGAGAGACATGCTTCTCCAGAGAGGAGACAACGCAAGTATTTCCAAGCATAATTCTGGGCAGATATTGCTGGTGTGCATCACGGTTAGTCCCTTGGTATGATTCTATCTGAACCTGAAGAAAGTCCGTGCTGCTGTGGTGAGACTCACATATGTATGTAGCATCCACGCCTCCGTAATATATTTGTGGTTTATAATGATTTCAGTCACTGTTAGTCATTATTTCTGGAGTGAAATTAGAAGCAACGGTTTAAGGTGTTCAGGGAGAAGAGTGATGCTTTCTTCTAATTTCAGAACTCTTCAGGATGTGGACTTAACTGAGCATCAGCACAAACAGACTCGAGCGCTGTCTGGAGGCCTGAAGAGGAAACTCTCCATTGGCATTGCTTTCCTGGGCATGTCGAGGACCGTGGTTCTGGATGAGCCCACCAGTGGGGTGGACCCTTGCTCCCGGCATAGCCTGTGGGACATTCTGCTCAAGTACCGAGAAGGTAGGCACTGGGCCTTATTCTGCCTTCTCTTCCCACAATGTTGTATTGCAGGAAATGCATTGCTGTTGTACGGAAGAACCTAGTTGTGTCCCAATGAGGCTACATTATCCTTTTCAGAAAAACATAGTTTTTAAATCACTTATAGGGATATATTCATTAGATAACATCTCTATAGTGCTTAGAATTGCTTACTTTGTGTTTGACCTTTTAACTCAATAACAGCAATGACATTTATGTACATTATATATTATCATATGTGATTTCAAGGAAAATTGTCTTCTTCTGGGAGCTTAGTTTCTTAGAAGAGGCATCCCAGATCATAGGATGAACATCCCTTATCTCAGATGAAGAAATGAAGGCTCAGAGAGATGGCAGTTGATTTACTTGTAGCTATAGAGAAAATTTCCTGGCAGGTGGCCGTTGAGCCTCTGGTCCATATTTCTCGCATCTATTATTGTTTCTTTCCAATTTAGGACATTTGATGGGAAGTTACTAATTTCCAACTTCTGATTCTTTCTGCAATCCTGACAGCTAGGAAGCATTGCTCTATGTATTTTTGATGAGAATTCTCCCTTTTGGAGAGAAACATTGCAACAGGGAAACACATCTTGGTGCTGGTAAACAAATGTAGAAGCATCAGTGGCAGGATTAATACAGATTCTTATAAAATGTTACTTTGCTTTTTCTTTCGCCTTTTGAGTATAAAATTTTCTTCTGACTTGACCTAAGGTCTCCATTTCCCTGGAGTTGAACTAGGATTTGCAAATGAAGAAATAAAGGAAAAATAACAAGAAAGAGCTCTTCTTTTTCTTAGCATATACAGGGCTGAGCCCAGGTGTCTTGGACCATCAAATTCTATCTTTGGAGTAGAAAAGACACTCCAGTCTGTCACTTAAAGCTTAACCATAGGCTGGAGTCAGAAAGGAGAAAAATAACTAAAGGGAGTATGGAAGAACAGTCTGTTTCTTTCTGTCCCACAATTTTGGTGGAATTATGGAAAGAGAAGACAGAGATAGAAGTGGGAAAATTGAGCAAGCAGATGTGACTTTTTGTTCCACTCTGGGCTTTGGCCTGGCCTGGGCAATTGCACTAGAGAAGTGCAGGCCACATCTGCGGTGCTGGCTCCTCAATCATGGCACAGCCACATCAGAGTTCACGAGGCTGAGCAGAACCCCAGGACCCAGTGAGGCACTGAGGGCTGGTATTCCCTACCTTTTCACGCCCATGAACTTTGACACTAAAAGACAGGGCTTGCTAGGGATGCTGCTATGGAAGTAGGGGACCCCTTGGAGCTAGCTGACTGGAGGCCAGGGCAGAGATTCAGCCATCTGCAGTCAGCAGGACCTGCTGTGAGGCCTAGACAGCCCGGAAGCACTCTGCTCTGGTCTGAACCCTTTGGAGTCCAAGCTACAAATGCCAAGGTGGGGAGGGGGACAGTGCCATGTGGTCTTGGTTGGCACCCAGACACCAGAGGACGCTGACCACATTGTATCCAAAGATTCGAACCCTTCCCCATTGCCACGAGATCACCAAGACTCCTGACTCCATTTACCTGAGTGCCCCTTGGGGAAAGATACAGAAAGGGCGGAAATGGGAAACCACAACTTCAAAAGACTGATTAAATTTTGAGATGAAACGATTTAAACTGAATCAAACAATTTACATGCTACCCTGGCTGGGGACTGATGCAGCAAATCAATGGGAGATAGACAAATAGATTACATTGTTTCTGCACCTGTGAATTGCGGTGCAAATTAAATACCACAAGCCCACTACTCTTGTTTAGTTTAAAAATTAGAGCTGGAGTCTCAAAGCTTTAGCTGACAGAACATTTTTGTAATGAGCACAAAGGTTATTTTAGACAGAAAAATAGATACAATGAAAGTCTCAGAAACAGACAGTTTTCTTCAGTTTCTGTTGTTGTAAACCAAATATTTCCTCACTGTCCTTCACTAGTTAGCAATGTTTTTTTTGTCTTTGGAGGACTTTTTTGAAATCGTCCCTGCACTGATTGAAGTGCAAAATCAATAGCATGTAAGCGATTAGATAGGCGGTATTGGAAGAAAAATGTGTTTTCAAGAATCAAAATGTATAGCCATTTCTGAAGCAGCCCAAACCTCTAGGTAATCATACAGCTCTGTGAGACAGATCTAAGGGCTGTGCAGAAACAAACACTTCCTGCTGAGAAGAAAGAGCTCTTCTGTCAGAATACCAGTGCACTGGGGGCTCAGTCTACCTGGAATGTTGTGTGTGTTTCTTTCTTAGTTATGTACAGTGAGGGCTCTTGATCAGCCCTGGTACCAGTATTTCTGTGTCTCCCATGGAAAAATAAATAAGGAAGCAAAAAAAAAAAGTGAAAACTGGCACATCTCAACTAAGTTTCTGTCCTGGGGTATGTACTTGCTCTACAAATCCCATGTGACCCTGCAGAAATGATCAAATGCTTCTGAGCTTCAGTGTTCTCATTTGCAAATAGAGACAATGGTACCATCTCATAGGTTGTGAGAGTGCACATTTGTATGTGAAAGTGCACAGCTCTGTATCCGCCATGTGGGCGCTCAATCAATGACAGGTTGTCGTTATTATTATTAAAATAGACAAGGGGTGAATGTGGGAAGTGCAGTTTTTGGAGGAGCATATCATCTGAATCAGAGAGAGAAACAGTCAAGCAGTGTCTTGGGGAAAACAGTAATATTGGTCTTTGAGGCAGGGCGTGGTGGCTAATGCCTTTAATTCCAGCACTTTGGGAGGCTTACATATAATACCTATTAATAATATAATGGACATACCATTTAAATAGTTGTTATATTGGGAGGCCGAGATGGTGGATCACCCGAGGTCAGGAGTTCGAGACCATCCTGGCCAATATGATGAAACCCCACGTCTGCTAAAAATACACAAATTAGCTGGGCATGGTGATGCACACCTGTAGTCCCAGCTACTTGGGAGGCTGAGGCAGGAGAATTACTTGAACCCGGGAGGCAAAGTTTGCAGTGAGTCAAGATCGTGCCACTGCACTCCAGCCTGGGCGACAGAACGAGGCTCCATCTCAAAAAAAAAAAAAAAGTCTATATCTATATATAGCTCCCTAAGGCTTTGGATATGTCTTGGATTTCCTTAACAACCACTAAAAAGTCATCAAGGGTCAAATCCCTGCAAACCTAATTGAAATTCTTTGAAAGTTTATTTATTTATTTTCCCAGCTTCATTAAAGTATAATTGACAAATGAAAATTGTGTATTTGTGGTGTACAGAGTGATGTTTTGATACACCGTTGACTCCTTATATCCATGGGTTCTGCATCTATGGGTTCAAACAACCTCAGATCAAAAATATTCAGGGAAAGGCCTAGCACGGGGGCTCATGCCTGTAATACCAGCACTTTGGGCGGCCGAGGGAAGTGGATCACCTGAGGTCAGGAGTTCAAGACCAACCTGACCAACATGGCAAAACCCTGTCTCTACTAAGAATACAAAAAAATTAACCAGGTGTGGTGGTGCATTCCTGTAGTCCCAGCTACTCAGGAGACTGAGGCATGAGAATCACTTGAACCCAGGAGGTGGAGGTTGCAGTGAGCTGAGACTGTGCCACTGCACTCCAGCCTGGGTGACAGAGTGAGACTCTGTCTCAAAAAAAAGAAAAAAAAATTCAGGGAAAGAAAACCAATAAGAAATAATACAGCAAAAACAAAACAAAACAAAACAAAAAAAACAAATAAAAATAATAGAGTATAACAACTTTTT
>NW_016804488.1:849280-871869 GCF_001698545.2 Rhinopithecus bieti
CTCCCAAGTAGCTGGGATTACAGGCACGTACCACCACAACTGGCTAATTTTTATATTTGTTAGTAGAGACGGGGTTTCCCTATGTTGGCCAGGCTAGTCTCTAACTCCTGACCTCAGGTGATCCACCACCTCGGCCTCCCAATATAACAACTATTTAA
Organism: Rhinopithecus bieti; assembly: GCF_001698545.2. NCBI lineage: Eukaryota > Metazoa > Chordata > Mammalia > Primates > Cercopithecidae > Rhinopithecus > Rhinopithecus bieti. The sequence continues at coordinate 849,439 of NW_016804488.1, forward strand.
ATGGTATGTACATTATATTATTAATAGGTATTATCTGTAATCTAGAGATGATTTAAAGTGTATGGGAGGATGTACTTAGGTTGTGTGCACATACTACCCTATTTTACTTAGGGATTTTGGTATCTTCAGGGGTCTTAGAACCAATGGCCCACAGATACCAAGGGAAAAATGTACCCATACATTGTGGAATGATTAAATCAAGCTAATTTACATGCGCATCACCTCACATACTTACCTTTTGTTGTTGAGAGCACTTAAGATCTAATCTCAGCAATTTTCTGATATATCATGCATTATTACTAACAGTAGTCACCATGCTGTACAATAGATTTCTAGAATTTGTTCATCTTGTGTTGCTGAAACTTTGTATCCTTTAACTAACATCTCCCTCCTTCTCCTCCCTCCCGGCTCCCCACCCTACAAGCTTCTGGCAACAACCATTCTACTCTTTGCTTCTCTTTTGGGAATTTAGATTCTAGTTGACTTTTATTTTTAGACTTCATTGTATGGGAACATATCATCTGAACTACATGATAGCTCTAATCAGAGTATCTAAACTGCCTTTAATCCTAGATCAGGGATTAAGCAACTTTTCTTAGCCTCAAAGGTCTAACATGCAAGGAGCTTGGCCTTGGACTTGGGGACGGGGACATATATGTGACAAGAACTGGTCATTGTGGACCTTCAAGCTCTGTTGCTCTTCTACATTCCATAGTTTCTTTGTAAATGCATCTTTTTTTTAATGTATTGAAAGGCTTAGTCTTTTAAGCTGTCTCCTCTATTACTGTTGTTTTTTCTACTTGTATTTTGTTTTTAATTGACACATGATAATTGTATATGTTTATTTATTGTTTTCATTTTTTCACTTTTAAATTCAGGGGTACATGTGCAGGTTTGTTATATAGGTAAACTTGTTTCACAGGGGTTTGTTGTACAGATTATTTCATCACTCCGGTATTAAGCCTAGTACCCATTCATTATTTTTCCTGATCCTCTTCTTCCCCTCTCCCTCCACCATCTGGTAGACCTCTGTGTGTGTTGTTCCCTCTATGTCTCCATGTGATCTCATCACTTAACTCCCACTTATAAGTAAGAACATGTGGTATTTGGTTTTCTGTTCCTGCATTAGTTTGCTAAGCATGATGGCCTCGAGCTCCATCTACGTTCCACGTATGGGTTACAGTGTGATGTTTTGACACATGAACACGTTGTGTAATGATCAAATCAGGGTAATTAGCATATTCACCACCTCAAACATTTACTTGAGTAGAATTAAAGCCATGTTTAGCCTTCTCTCTTTGAATATTTACCTTTGGAACAAGAATCAATCGACGCGTTTCTTTCTGTTTATTAAAATGGAACAGGTTGAATGGGGCTCAGTGGAAGCCAATGGGGAGTGTTGAAGCTAAAAGCAGCAACATATTTTTACATAACTGAATCAACTTCACCAAAATATCTTCTAGTTTCTATGGCCTCTACTCTGCTAAAGCTAAATCTGAGGCTTTTTCTTTCCAAGCAAAAGTTGTAAAACTTGACAAGATGCTAGAATGCTTAGAGAAAACATTTGAACTTAGTATTTGTTTCTGCCAAAGGAGGCCATGCCCACTGGGCTCAGTGATGTCTTTCATGCCAGGAACACCCAAGTCTCCCTCCACCCTGGCTTCCTGTGCCTGTCACCCACAACGTACTCTCCTCTTTGTGAGTCATGGCTGCTGTTAGCTTTTCCAGGGAGGCACTGCATGTTCCGATGCTGCTACTTGGAAGAATGAATACATGTGGTCACATCATCCCTGATTCCAAAGGGTATCAATGTATACCATGGTCATTTCAGACCTCTTTTTTATGATTGAATTCTGCTTTAACCCAGTGCTACGATTTTCTTATTCAATTGCACTTCCATAAAATATAGCCTTCTCCCTACATACATCTCCCTGGTCATCCAAAGAAGAATGAGGAAGGCCAGGCACAGTGGCTCACACTTGTAATCCCAACACTTTGGGTGGCCGAGGTGGGTGAACTACCGGAGGTTAGGAGTTCAAGATTAGCCTGGCCAACATGATGAAATCCTGTGTCTACTAAAAGTACCAAAAAAAAAAAAAATTAGCCAGGTGTGTTGGTGCTCGCCTGTAGTCCCAGCTACTCCAGAGACTGAGGTGGGAGAATTGCTTGAACCTGGGAGGTGGAGGTTGCAGTGAGCCAAGATGGTGCCACTGCACTCCAGCCTGGGCAAGAAAGTGAGACTCCCTTTCAAAAAAAAAAAAAAAAAAAAATGAGGCAAGAGAGGACTTTAGTATCTGAGGAGAGAGACATCCACCCAGCTTTTTTTTTTTTTAAATGTATTCTCTCTGTTCATGCAGTGATCTGCCTGTAAGTCAGAGAGAACAGGGGACTGTGTACAACCACTCTGTGTTTTGCCCCACAGTTTCACCCTCCGTGCCTGGCAGAGCACCCACTTTTATTCATGGAGGTGGGGATGGGAGATCCGTGGGAACTACTGTAGAGGAGCGAGTTTCAGGGCCTTGAATTGGCAAAGTGGTCTTGACTAAGTCCTTCCTGCAGGACACACTTCAATTTTTTTCAGTTTGAAAATTGGTGAGGATCTTTAAATTGTGCCCTGGATCTACCATCCTGAGGAAAGGAGGCAAGGTCCTCCTGGGGCCTTTGTCCTCCTGGTCCTGATGCGCCCTGTTCTTGGACCCAGGCCGCACGATCATCTTCACAACCCACCACCTGGATGAAGCCGAAGCGCTGAGTGACCGTGTGGCCATCCTCCAGCACGGGAGGCTCAGGTGCTGCGGTCCTCCCTTCTGCCTGAAGGAGGAGCATGGCCAGGGGCTCCGCCTGACACTCACGAGACAGGTAAGGAGTGCAACCGTTCCATCTCACTGAAGTCCCATTCCTGTCTGTGGCATGAGAAACAAGTGACGACAGTTACATAGTAGTAATGTCTCAGTGGAGGTCTTCTCTGCACGATGGCCCACATGCCAAAATGCGTGCCCCCAGGCCTGCGCAGGGAGCAAGCCTCTGGGAACCCAAGTATGCATTTTGACTGCCAATAGAAAATACATGAGGAGTCAGAATTACCTGAAGGATAACAGGAGCTGCTGTGAGTGTCAGGGCCAGGAAGTGCATGACCTAGGTATTCTAGAAATATTTTTCTTCTTTCTTTCTCTTCTTTCTTTTTCTTTTCTTTCTTTCTTTCTTTCTTTCTTTCTTTCTTTCTTTCTCTCTTCCTTCCTTCCTTCCTTCCTTCCTTCCTTCCTTCCTTCCTTCCTTCCTTCCTTCCCTCCCTCCCTCCTTCCCTCTCTCTCTCCCTCTCTCTCTCCTTCTCTCCTTCTCTGTCTTTCTTTTCTTTTCTTTTTGGAGTCTTGCTGTTCACTGCAACCTCCGCCTCCCAGTTTCAAGCGATTCTCCTGCCTCAGTCTCCCGAGTAGCTGGGACTACAGGCACATGCCACCAGGCCTGGCCAATTTTCATATTTTTAGTAGAGATGGTGTTTTACCATATTGGCCAGGCTGGTCTGGAACTCCTGACCTCAGGTGATTCACCAACCTCGGCCTCCCAAAGTGTTGGGATTACAGGTGTGAGCCACTGTGCCTGGCCTAGAAATATTTTTTTGACAACGATACTCCCCTCCTGGAGGCTAAAACTTTGCCAGAAAACAAGAGCGTAGTGAGGGGATAGAGCAAGTGGAGTCTGGCCTGGGAGGTCAAACCTGTGTCACCTCTGTAGTCATCATTAACTGTGTCAACTGAGGGCAGGCAGCAGTGACTCTGTGTCTGGGATTCAGGATGTGTGGGAAGTCACCTCTCCACTCTTGATGACTGTATTTGACCCTTGGTGACCCACGAAAGGTCTTCCCTCACCTCTGAGTCAAGGTTCCTGTTTGTTTCCTCTCTAATTCAGCATGAACGTCATCATCCCCAGGTGGCTCCTTTCTTCTTTGACTGAGAATTCTTGTCTCCCTTTTAAGACTCCCTTCAACCCAGTTTTCTACCGTTCAGTGCTAGGCCCAGGACCTCTTTGTGGCCCTCCCAGGGGATGGGGGGGCACTTCATGAATACAAACCCCTGGAGGCTGGCCATGGCATGCCCAGTAGCTAAGATGGGCATATTGGGGGGCATATGGGTGTGGCCCCACCAGGTTTATCACTGCAGATTTATATTTTTTAAAAAGAAAGAAAAAAATACAAGATGTCATGGAGATGCTTATTGCTTAAATGTGATATTTCATTTAAGCTTTGAAATGGAGTTTTGAAATAATTTGCTTATGGATATACATGAAATCAATTTATGTATATATGGATTAACATTCCTTACTGGTTTCATTTTTCCTTTTTTTTAATGGATAGCTTTCTGTTCTGGAGGCCCATGATCGGGAAGACATGGCTCGTGTTACATCCCTGATAAAGATCTATATTCCACAAGCATTTCTCAAAGACAGCAGTGGAAGTGAGCTGACCTATGCCATTCCAAAGGACGCAGACAAGGCCTGCTTCAAAGGGCTCCTCCAGGCCCTGGATGAGAACCTGCGTCAGCTGCACCTGACGGGCTATGGGATCTCAGACACCACCTTAGAAGAGGTACTGAGAAAACTGAAGCATGCTTTAATTATTTATGCTTTTTTGGCCATTCCACATTAAATGAAGAGATGTGGGTAAAGGGGAGGGGACGGAGAAAAGTGTGCACTTTTATTTACATTTGGGTTCTGATTGGTAGCATAGTAGACACCAATAACTGAACTTAACACGCTTGACAGGTGACGATTGTCCTTTAAGTGAAATGGCATTCTTTTAGCATTCTTTCTTTCTTTCTTTCTTTCTTTCTTTCTTTCTTTCTTTCTTTCTTTTTTTGAGACGGAGTCTGGCACTGTCGCCCAGGCTGGAGTGCAGTGGTGCGATCTCGGCTCACTGCAAGCTTTGCCTCTTGGGTTCACGCCATTCTCCTGCCTCAGCCTCCTGAGTAGCTGGAACTACAGGTGCCCACCGCCACACCCGGCTAATTTTTTGTATTTTTAGTAGAGATGGGGTTTCACTGTGTTAGCCAGGATGGTCTCGAACTCCTGACCTCGTGATCCACCTGCCTCGGCCTCCCAAAGTGTTGGGATTACAGGCGTGAGCCACTGCGCCCGGCCTCTTTTAGCATTCTTATAGTTGAGAAGCTTGGTGTCTTTAATTCAGAATCATGAGGTGTTTAAACAGCTGTCAGTAGTGGATGATTGCTGGTTGTAATTCTTTATGTAGAGTTGCCCTCCTCTTTCTGCTTCTGTCTGGAAGCCTCTGGCCCCATGCTGGGTATCCGTAATGTGAGCGGGTTTAGCACGGGAACACTGCAGATGCCTGGTGAGCTCCCATCCCCCAGGTGCCACTTTTCTCTACCTGGATCTGAGGTGGATGAGACTACTCCATGTAGGTTCTTCATAGAGTACACTTAACGACAGGCAGAAATAGGCATTTCCTCCAGGAGGACATTGCTGTGTTGTGTGACCCAACGTAAGGCAAGCCTTGTTTGGGGTTCTTGAGGTTGGCTCTCTGTGTGGGCAGTATTTGAGCCTTAATTTTGCATTACTATTATTTATATAAAATGTTGCAGATTTTTAAAAAATCAAGTGCTGCAAATTAAAATTTTAAAACATCTGCAAAGGTCAAAGTCTGAACATTCAGTTGTGTTTTGGAATTGATTCCTTGGGTTAGTGATGCAGAAGGAAAGGCAATCTTTTGTATGATAAATCAGTGTAGTCCCAAGTAGAGAGCCCCCATCACAAGTTTTGTCTGGAATAAATAGTCATAAAAGATTGTGAAACATAAAAAAAAATTACAAAATGCTTTTATACATAGAATGTATTTGGTTCCCCCAAAACTCTGTAACTTATTATCCCTATTTTAAGGTTGAGTAAGCTGAGGCTCACATAGGCTAACTTCTTTACCTCAAATCACGAAGGTCATAAATGGTGAGCTCTGCTTAGACCTAGGGTTTCTGATAGTTAGTCAAGTTCTCTAAACGAGCACATGCCTTTGTGTTTGATGTTCTGTATTCCATGCATCATCAGAACTGGAGTCCATAAATTCCCACTGCATTTTAATAGAGCAAGTTAGAGTGCAAGAGACAAACAAAAAGCAGCCTAATAAACACACATGATGAATATGAGCTGTTTTCTAAAGCCAAAGGATGCGATCACTGCATCTTTTCTTGTCTGGCTGTCTCCTATTTTCATTCTTCAAGTCTCGACATGAATGGCGCCTCTGCAGTGGATTCCCAGATTCCTCAGCATCAATTCTGTTCCGTGTTCCCCCCACCCGCCCTCACTGCACTCTGAAGCTTTTCTTCATGACAGTTCTCCCAACCTATTATGCATGCATCTCTGTCTCTCCCATGGAAGCTGAGATCTGTCAGTGCTTGTATCTTTTCTGCCCACCTCTGTACCAGCAGTGCCCAGGACAGTTGCTGGCACTCGTGGTTGCTTAATAAATGTTTTCTAAATGAATGATGTGCTGGACCTTTCCAAAGACTCATCCAGCTATATTTTTAACATGAAATAAATAATATTTTATTATTTAATAAAATAATACATATATTACACATAATATACATATATAACATATAATATACATACATATACATATATTACATATAATAATACACATATTTAATAAAACATATATATATGTTCAGGGTTTCACTGTGTTGCTCAGGCTGGTCTGGAACTCCTGGGCTCAAGAGATCCTCCCACTTTAGTTTCCCAAGTAGCTGAGACTATAGGTATATGCCACCGCATCTGGCACCAGGCTTTTGATCTTTAAAATGGAAAAATCTGAACAGTTTGCATGGTTTCCCAAGGAGTAACAATAACGGTTAAATTCCTGGAACAAATCTGTCAAAAATGGTAATGGCTTTTCTCACTTATAGTGGGATTGCATGAGATGTTGCTGCCATAGCTTTGGAGTTACCACAGAATTAAATAACATCTATACCCCCAAAAGATACCTTTCCTCCAGGAATTTTTGGGAGACAGCAGTCTTCCCTGGGCCAATGTAGAACAAGAGTGAATTTCCTAAGCCTCTTTTCCCCAGATTGCATGAGTCAGATGTAGGTTTACAGACCTGCCGCTAACTAAAGCACTGTACTTGAATGCAGCTATGTCAGGCACCACAGTTGTCACTGTCTCCTTAAATGTGAATAACAAGTCCAAATATGATATGGGAAGCTAATCGTTTGAATAGTTGAGAGCTGTCAGCTGGCATGAGTCAGTTTCCCTACAGACAGAAGGAGGTGCTGCTTCCAGGGGGTAGTTTTGCCATCCTGGGTCACTTGGAAAAGAAAAATAAAATAATTTTTTTTGGATTATAAAGAGAAATTGTCAAAAAAGCCCAGACTTGTTATGTTCATGTCTGTCTCTCTAATCATTCACCAGGTTAATCCTGTTGTTTACTAGTTGTATGGCATCTTGTATAGATAAATTGAACATATTCATAAGCTCACTGGACTCTCAGGGCAGGGAGGAAGACCCTGTGGGAATATGGATCAAGCACACTTATCAGTGAAATAATGAGTGTTTACCTCCAATATATTTACTGATTTACAATTAAACACATGCGACAGGAAGAGTGGGTGTTCCCTTTACATAAGTGGCATTTTGCTTGTTGCTAATAAAAGAGAAAACCTTGGTAATACTCTTAATTTTTATTATTAAGGAGAGTGAAATTTTGTGGAACATTTTGCTTGAATATTTTATGAATTTAAATATCACAGAAAAAAAAAAAAAAAAACTGGTGAGGAGAGCCTTTATGTCCTGGGTAGATGCTTAGCTTTAAAATGTTTTGTTAATTATTGTGGCGTATATGACTGATCAATAATATCTCAAGGTAAAACGTACATTTAGGGAGAGGCTTATTCAGAACCACAGCACATGTAAATAAAATTCTTCAGTATTCTTCTTAGTAATTCCCTTCTTTCCTGCCTTCCTTCCTTACCTCTCTCTTTTTGCTTCCCTTCCTCCTTCCTGCCTACATCCTGCTTTCCTCCCTAATTTTTAGGTCTGTCTGAGTTCTTAGTCACATCTGAGACTAAAATGAAGAGCCCACAGAAGTAAGAAAGTGTCAGCTGTGCTGTTTCGTGTTTGCTGTGCTTGTGTTACTCATATTATCTGCAGAATCTTTTAAAGCCACTATCTCCTTTATAAGTGTTATTTTAGTAAAAACTAGATAAATCAATGTAAAAATCTACTTAGGCCTCTACAAAGCTGCAACCTGTTAGAACTTAAAGAACTGTCACTGTGGCCACAGAGGCCACCGTTGCTCCTACCAGTCTTAAATACAAGGAATTCTTTATGTCTGATAGGTTCCACCTAGGAATAGAAACTGGGATTTCCATGTTTCCTCCTGCACCCTCTGGGATGCTGAGAAAGCTGGGCCTGGACAGAGCCTGCAGGGCTGCGGGGAGTGCTCTGCATTCTTGATCATGCATGGTGCTCTCTCACTGCAGAATGACTCCCCTATCTTGGCACCCTTACCTGTAGGTTGGGAATCATGGAAGGAACCACAACATAGGGTTGAAGGGAAGAAACTTCTAGTGCAGCGCGTGACACACAGACAGACGACATTCGTTCCGCTTGATAGGGACTTGCATGAGATGCCCTGGGAGGACCCCCAGCCGGGGAGTGCCCCAGGACCAAGGAAAGCCTCCTGCAGGCACTCACAGATGACAAGGCTGGAGCTGCAACCTGGGTGTGCAACCTGAGGCTGCTCCCTTTTGCTTCCTCACCCACCAGCCACAGGCCCAGCCTCCCACCTCCCCCAGACCCATGTCCATGCTTCTCCTTCTGATGTCTGCCCCTTCCCCACTCTCATCTCTACAGAGCTCAGGCCTGTTAAGAGCTTGCTGTACTTCGGTCCTTCCATGCCCCAAATTCTAAACCAGTCTTGAAATCTCACTGCATATACCTTTTTTTTTTTTAAACAAGAGTTACCCATTTTACAATATTTATTTTGAACAATTTTATTTTCCTATAGTCATGAGTTACCCATTTCACAATATTTATCTTGAACAAGTTTTATTTTCCTATAGTCATGATGTTCATGGTGACATAATTTCTTTTATAAAAATGTGTCCTTATGTAGTTCCTCTCCTCCCTGCTTTAAGGCACTTTGGTTGTTTCCAGAGTTTTGATTTTGCCATTGAGACCATACAAGACCGAAGAACAGGGTCCTCCAGCTTCTCCATAGACTGATTCCCAGAAGTGCGATTACTGGGTTCATGGGGATAACCCTGAAGATCTGTGACGGGGTCAAATGACAGAGTCCCAAAATGATAACACGCATTTGTGTCCTAGATGCTTTTTTTTTTCATGTGCCTCAATCTTTTCATCATTTCAAAAGAAACCCAGTGCCTTCTAGTCACATTTAGGATTTCCTAACTGGCCTGCTGCCCCGTATCTTCTTCAACCCATGGTTGCCATGGGAAGGGCCTGGGAGTCAGGACAAGAACATTGACACTTGCATTTATGTTTCATCACTTCCTGTCAGGGGCAACCTGAACAAATCACTTAGGCTGCACCACATTTATTTTAATTTCAAAAACTTTTAAAAGAGAAGTTTTAGATTCTCAGCAAAATTGAGCACAATTTGTGCTCAATTGCAAAATTGCACAATTTGTGCATTCTGTGTCCTTCTACCTCCCTTGCCCCCAGCCTCCTCCACTATCAACATCCCTGCAGAATGGCTCATGTGTTACAATTGATGAACTGACATGGACACATCACCATCCAGCCCACTGGGCTTCACTCTTGCTGTTGTACGTTCTGTGGGTTTGAATGAATGTATAATTCCATGGATCTGCCATTATAGTATGATATGGAACAGTTTCACTGCCCTAAAATTCTCTTGTGCTCTGCCTAGTCATTCCTTCCTGCCCTCAGCCGCAGCCACTGATACTTTTACTGTCATTGTAGTTTTACCTTTTCCAGAATGTTGCAGAGTTGGGAATCATACAACCCTTGTAGCCTTTTCAATTTGGTTTCTTTATCTTAGTAACATGGATTTAAATTTTCTCTGTGTCTTTTAATGGCTTGATAGCTTATTTCATTGTACCACTGAATAATATTCCAGTGGCTGAATGTACCGTAGTTTATTTATCTGTTTACCTACTGAAAGACATCTTGGTTGCTTCCAAGGTTTAGCAATCATGAACAAAACTGCTATAAATATCTGTGTGCAGATTTTTGCGTGGACGTAGGCTTTCAACTTACTTGGGTAAATACCTAAGACTACAATTGCTGTATCATACGGTAAGAGTGTCTTTAGTTTTGTAAGAAACTGCCAAACTGTCATCCAAAGTACCTGCACCATTTTGCGTTTCCATCAGCAATGAATGGAAGCTTCTGTTATTCCATTCTTGCCAACATTTGGTGCTGTTAGGGTTCTGGATTATTACCATTCTAATAGGTGTGTAGAGGTATCTCACTGCTGCTTTAATTTGCATTTTCCTGATGACATACGATGTGGAGCAACTTTTCATATTCTTATTTGCCATTTGAATATACTCTTTAGTGAGGTGTCTGTTTAGGTCTCTGGCCCACTTTTTAAAAATTGGGCTGCTTGTTTTCTTATTGTTGAGTTTTAAGAACTCTTTGTTAACTTCATTTTTCTCCTCCCTACAGTAGGTTTATCTTCCCTATCTTCCACACACAGTTTTTGTTTAGGTCAAATCATATGATTAACACTGAGTGCAGGTTACATATTGCTAGATTGTGACATAAATATGAGGACTGATCAATATTTTTCTACTATTTATATCCAAAACACATGTGCAGTGGTGTATTTTCAGATTAGACATTGTTGTATTTTAATCTGTCTATATTTTAATGTTACAGTATACCTTGCATTATAGAATAACTTTTAAAAATTCTTTTTATGCTATGTATTAGTCCATTCTCACATTGCTGTAAAGAAATACCTGAGACTGGGTAATTTATAAAGAAAAGAGGTTTACTCGGCTTAAGGTTCTTAAGCATAAGAAGCATCTGCTTCTGGGGATGGAAGGTGGAAGGCAAAGAGGGAGCAGGCATCTTACATGGCAGGAACAGGACCGAGAGAGAGTGGGGAGGTGTCACACACTTTTAAACAACCAGATCTCACAAGAACTCACTCACTCACTACACACTACCAAAGGGGGATGGGGCTAAACCATTCATGAAAACTCCACCCCCATGATCCAGTCACCTCCCACCAGGCCCTACCTTGGACATTGGGGATTGCAATTTGACATGAGATTTGGGTGGTGACACAGATCCAAACCGTATTATGCTATATTCCTTAAATATCTCTATTTCTGTTTAATAGTCACCTTTCTGTTACAAAATATTTGTATTTGTACTTTACCCATTCATATTCCTTTCAGAAATATCTCAGTCTTTCTCCTCTTTGCCTTCATTTCTTAAAAAATATATGTTTATGTCCTTCATATGTAAAATTCCTACAGTAAAATCCACTACAAGTTTGACAAATGTATAGAGTTGTAGAACTACCACTCCAATCAAAGTATAGAGGAGTTTCATCCCCACCACCTTCTGAAAAGAATAATTCTTCCATGTAACCTGCCTCTGCAATTTTTTAAATTCAGGATTCATGTTCTTGCTGTTAGTCACCCCCAGAACAGCAAAAACTCCTCGTAAGTCAGGGAGGAGCAACAGAACAAGTTGTTCAATTACTTTGGAGATGTAGCACATGTTTCTTCAATTGCTTACAGTAATTTCTACTTTCTACATTTAGTATGTGCTTTGCACATAATAGGTCGTAAGTGAATATTGATTTACTAGATTTTACATATCTCTCTTTTTCCACATCTTTCACACACACAGATGCTAAGAAAGAAATTATCTAAGGGCAACCATGGACAAAGAATCTGGAATATATACAATGTATATAAGATCTAACAAAATATGAACAGTATATTTAGAGCTGTTTGAGAAAGGTATCTTAAACTGGAAAAAGATTGGGGCTTTTGGAGAACCTTCTTTTGTTTGGTAGAGGCTATAAAATGCCTATCTCAACCAATTTTGTCTCTTCACACTTGGCGGGCATTGACTTTCCTTTCTCATGTCTGTTATTGATCCAGAGTTAGCATGGCTGTTGTAACACTGAGGCTGCTTTTCTCTTCCTTCATCTGCATTTTGCCTGATGACTTAACAGGAGTGAGGAGGACCTGCCAATTAACTCTCCAGTTTAGCTCTTCAGCTAAAAAGCATATTTTATTTCTAAACTGCAATACACATACTATAAAATATTATCTCCAAAACTTTACTACAAGCTAGTGAAATTAAGATTTAAAATGGAATCACGATAGTTACCAGTTTCATTAAGGCATCTGTACTTTCTACTCCAGTGCTTGGACCTAAGGACAATACTGGCAAGTTACAATGTTTACTTTGTGTGGAATGGGACCATAGAGAGCTAGAAGACTTAGCTTTGCCTATGGAATATACTTGCAGCAATCTCTGAAGCCAAGACAAAACTTTCTGGCATAATGCAAACAGAGTAAATTTTTGCAGTGTATTTTTTAAAAATAATTTTGAAGTTTTTAGTAATGTTTTAGAAAGGTTGGTGAGCCTGCCTGAGATGGGAAGTTTCTTTCCTTCCAGCTTGCTAAATACGATTAGTGGGTTCCCTTTGTACCTTTGCCAAGGAGGTTCTGGATGCTAGTTCCTCGGGTGCATGAACTCGGCTGCCCCATCCTACGCAGCATTAAGAGGTCAAGCCTGAGCCTCAGATGTAGGGCTTGATCTTTTTGTTTTTTGACTTTTTTTTTAAGAACGATTTTTAAGAAAAAAGAATTCCTGTACAATCTTTGCCCATTTAAGTTTCAGTTGTGCCCCTCATGTCCCTAAGAGCAAAAAGATCCAGTCCAGGATCACCAGCTGCACTCAGCTGTGTGCCTCTTTAGTCACTGTCAGTCTGCAAGGATTCCTCAGTTTCCTTGACTTTCATGACCTCACTATTTTTGAAGAGTCCAGAGCACGTATTTTGCACAATGAGCCTCAATGTGAGTTTGCCCTATTTTGCTGTGATTGGTCAGGTTATGCATTTTTAGCTGGCATACTCCAGGGGTGATGCTGTGTCCTACTGCTCCTAGCTGCCTGCTGCACAAGGCTGATCTGCGCCATGGCTAGTGGGGTGATATTTTATCCCAGGTAAAGTGGAAAGTGGTATCTGCCAGGCTTTCCCACTCTTAAGTTAATTTCCTTTTCTCTCTCTTTTTTTTTCTTGAGGATATATTTTGAGACTCTAAATTCCACTTTTCTCACCCACCTGTTTCAGCATCTTCTAATGTTCATTGCCAGAATTAAAAATTATTACTATGGCACTTGCCAAGTGGTAATTTTTCTAATTCCATCATTCCTTCTATGTGTTTTAGTTGGCATTGTCCAGTAAGAAAGAATTCTCTCTTTACTCCATTGACCTATTTATATCAGGAGCCACTCATAGCATCCTATTCTACTCAATAAGTTACAATTCAGTAGAGTCATTATTTACTTTGAGGCTCATGTCATACCAAGTTGAGCCAGTGGGAGGTCCTTCATGCTGGTTTTGTGCCTTTTAACTCATGCCTCCTACTCTTTGAGCATTTTCCTGCTTCCTGACAAAACAAGATTACCTTTCTACAAGATTCTAGGATTACCATTCTTTCCCAGCCCTGGCTCTAGAATCAGCCATTTCTCCAAGAAATCCTGGCTGCTCAATATACTCATGATGGCTGGGGTGTTGCTGCTCTGAGGTTCCCTCATGGATAAAGTAAAAGATCCACCTCTATTTTTGCTTCTCTTTCTGCCCATAAATAGAAAACTAGGAGTTCAACTCCACATGGCATCTCCAATTCCAATCCAATTACGTAGCATTCATTTAGTGTTTCCTCTTGCCTTACTGGTACCGCCCTTCTCTGATACCAAGAAACTCGACTTACTCATTCCTATGCTACCTTTTCCCTCAGTCCTCCTGTGTGCAGCTCATTTTCCAAGGCCTCCACGCTGCTTGCTGCTCTGGTCACATGCCCTCTTGTGGGAACCTGCCCCACTCCAGCTGCCACTTTGTGTTGGCCCCAAACCCTAAACCGGTGTCTTCCTTACAAAAAAAAAAAAAAAAAAAAAAAAAAAAAAGGAAAGAAGGAAGAAAGAGGGAAGAAGGAATAGAAAGAAACAGGTAATTTTTGAGAAGTTGTTTCCTTTTTCTTTTATGTGACATCCTGTTTGTTGTTGTTGTTTTCTTTTTTTTTCCTAAAGAACAATACATTCAATATTTTGAGGATTCTTCATTTGGGGGCTAAGGTCCTCTTACCTCAGAGCAGCCTCAGGGTCTAAGCATTTATGCAGACAGCCTGGTGTCTTGTAAACACTGACTGTGCTATCAGCCCTTCCACTGGAGTGCTGTGACCCACTCTTTGCACTCTGTTTAAAACAAGGTCTTGTAGGATGTCACAGAGCCTGAGTGTGAACTATAATTGACCTTTTATAACTTATGTCTTTTAATCTTCCCCTTGTACAAATAAGCAAACTGAGAGACTAAGAGACCAAAAAGATAATGAGTTGACCAAAAATCAGAAACTGGATTTTTTTTTCATTTTGTATTGGACTCCAAAATTTTCTACACTACTTTCCAACTTCTACTATTCTGTAGTCTCCAGGGACACCTCAAATCAACAGCCCTTGTTTCAAAGGTGTGTTGACGGTGTGATAGTTCTAGGATAGGCTAGATAATGGTCCCCCAGCGATGTCCACGTCCTTATCACTGAAGCCTGTAAATGTTACCCATATGGGACTGTGACAGGAGATACCTCAAATTATCTGGGTGGACTTGATGTAATCAAAAGGATACATCTAAGGGGGATTGAGGAAGTCAGAGAGGATGAAGGTGATGTTATGATGAGGCAGCAGTTGGAGAGATGAACTTTAAAGATGGAGGCTGGGGCCATTGGCCAAACAATATTGGCAGCCACTAGAAGCTGGGAAAGTCCAGGGAGTGTATTCTCTCTTGATTTTAGCCCAATAAGGCCTATATCAGGCTTCTGACCCCCAGAACTGTAAGATACTAAATACATTGTCTTAAGCCACCATATTTGTGGTAATTTGTTACAGCAGTGATAGGAAATCATACAAGCTCCTGTAAAATAACAAATCTTGCTGCATGCATTGTGTTAGCATGTCAGGGGACAGCCCTGCCCAAGGTCCCATATTTAGAGAGCAATTGCTAGTACCTCTAGTGTTTCTTATCATCTGAGTTGTCCATGTGTTTTCATCTTCTGCTTCTTTAAAAAACAATTGCTTTGGGGAAACGGAAAGAGTACATCTTATGTTACATGTAGGTCAAGTTTGGAAATTCTTGCTCTGCTCAAGTCATCACTCAGCTGGGTTCCATTGTCCTTGTCTTACAAAAATTTGGTGAGCTTCATAAATTTCTCTAGCATCTAAGCAAAAAAGTACCTTGCACTGACCATCTCCAGGACACAATCCATCAAACTGACACTTTAAGTGTAGATCATATCTGGGGTCTCATGCTGCTTGACAATACCCTTTAAACAGAGAACCCAAAAGGATGGGGCATAGGATTCATGGCTGAGAGATTGATAGCACAATCAGTATAGAGATGACACTGGGCTGTCATAAATGCCTAGACCTCGAAGCTCTTTTAAATTAAGGAGACGTAGATCCTCAAATGAAGAATCCCAAAACTTTTTTGAATTTACTGTCCCTTGAAAAGAAAGAATAGATACGCCATAGGCATTGCTTTTAAAGCCATATTTTTGTTGCATTTTAAATTACTTTCATGCTAGTTAGTGTCCTTGAGACTTAATTTCATCATTTCTTATTTTATTCTTATTTACTTTGTGTAATGAATTTACCCAAAAATTAATGAGTAGTTTGACCAACTTGATTTTCCTTTGACTTGAGAAGCTTGTAATTTCAGTGAAATTCAAAACATTAGATAAGATTGAAAACAATATTCTACTTCTTTTGTATGAAAGTCGGAAGGTGTAGGTCTTATTTGGTCCATTTGAATTGGCCTATGGCCTATGTTCAGTTACAATGATGGAAAATACCACCAAAAGAGGAGGAAGACGTATGTATAAATAATGTCATTCCATACTAAATGCACAAACGCAGCATTCTTCTTAAACTGGAAAGTGTAGCCAGGACATCAGATGTTTAGCCTGCATTCAGATAACTTCCTATGCAGTTGCTTAACCTTTATTTCTATCTCTTTTGGAGGATTGTTTATATGTTTTGACCAGGACTTTTATAATCTCAGTGAGAATATTTTTGCAGTATTTTGCATCTCCTCATAATTGTTGAGATGAAACAGAGTTTAAGTTTCTTTATTTGAATTACTTTAAAAAAACCCGAAGAATGCCTTTCAGTAGAAATAGTGATTTAAATATTGCTGGAAAGTATGTATCAGATAAGAAGGAATACAGTGAGACCTCAGTTAGCATTGTTAATGGGTTCCTGGAAACTAAAAATTTAAGCAAAACAATTTTTTTCCCTCATCAACGTTATAGCAAAATGGCATTGAATGAGATGACATTGTTTTGAGGACCTGCTGTATGTCCTTTTGCTTAAAGTTGCCATTGTGACCAGTAACTTACCGATGATGCTGAGTGAGGACTTACTGTAAAATGGTATAATGTGGAAATACTATGTCCAGAAGTCAGTGAAATGTTAGGAGCCTTCTTATAAGTTTTCTTTCATTAAATCCCTAGGTAATGTTCTATTCTGAATGCTAGGGTTACCTGAAATACTTGCCAAGGGGAGCTTTACAATTGTTGCCTAACTGTGTGATTCAGCGTGAGAATTATAGTGCAAAATAACAAAGGCAAAGTCTACCATCAAGACTCCAAATGTTTGATTACAGTGATCAATGTCATATTGCTTTTGGAAAGAGTAACCTTTATTGGCCCTCTCTGTTAACTGGGCTACTTTGACATTTTGTCAAATTCTCAGAACCTCCTGGACGGCGTGCCTGTAGTTAAGGTAAGCTGCTACTTGATGGCACTCATAAAATTCTGATTGTCTTAGGCTTGCCTTTCACTATTCACAGGCAACGTTCCAGAAATTTCAGACACATTGTACCCAGATACTTAGTGCCATACCATAATTGATTGTATTTCCTGCTGATCTGTGAGATCACTGAGGGCAAAAACTCTGTCCTTATTCTGTTTCCTCCTCCAACACACACCCACACAAATGTGTGCATTCAAACGTGCATACAGATTCACACATGTTTGCACACACCCACTCACACACACACCCACACACCCTCCACCCCACCACATGCAACTATGGCCTTTTATGAGAGGGGTTAGAAAAGGAAAATTTAAAAAGGGCAGATGAATAGTGTTATCATTAATTCCTTAGTTATCAAGGTATGCTTCATATAATCATAGTTAAACGTGACCATTAAATGAAAATTCTATTTAGAATAAGATGTAAAGGAAAATCTTTAGTCAATGAATAAGTCTTGATTTTCACTATTTCTATTGTTTCCTATTTCATTCCCTATAAATGCACTAGGTGAAGACTTACTGCACTAAGCCTCAATGCCCTCATCTTAAGTGAGGATAATAGTACTTGTCTCATCAGATTGATCTGAGAATTACATGACGAAACATAGCACATACACCCTACTACACTTACTCATCCTTATCTAGCTACTGTTAAGACCAGACATTGCCAGCATGCTACATGTCAGGCATCGTTTTTATAACTTTATACATAAATGCATTTACTGCTTGCAACAATCCTATAATATGTCTTATTTATTACCATTTATCATGTGAGGAAACTAAGTTATAGAGTGGTAAAATAATTTGTCCAAGGTCACATGACTGACGCACACTCAGAAATGTTATTTATCATTATTCTTCATGTTATTATTTGCAACAGTAGTGAGGTTTGCAGTTTTTCCTTGGAGTCTTACTGGGAATCAACAAAGGGTTATCTTTCACATGAAGGTAGCTGCATCTGACCTTTCACTAGTGCTATGCTTGCAGATTTTGCTCAGTAGGATTTTGCTAATTAACCACGTGCAGAGATATTGCATGCCTCTCCTGAAGGCTTGCTTGCTCGTGGCTTCTTCTTTCTGGTGCTTTCACCCATCTTTCTCTGTGGTTGGGAGCACCTCAGGAACATCTGGAGACAGCCAATGCCTTTTTGCTTATTTAGAGGAATCAGAATGGTGAGGTTGTGTAGAGAAATCAAAAGTGAGGCAGGGTGCTCAGTGTGGGCTGACATCTGTGTATGCAGGTATTGGACTTCACTACCCAGTGCATTGGGTGGGAGGTACCAATTGGATGGACAGTGACACTGGCCCAGCAAGAGTCACTTGGAGAGGGGCCAGGGCCAGGGAGCAATATCTCTATGGATATGTGCAGAGGAAGGGGTGATGGAAGCTCCTGCACAGATGATGCCAAGGGAGAGAGTGGCAATGCACAGTGCCTAGCTTGGTACATGGCCCACAGAGGACGTTCAGGAAACCTTGGCTAACCACATGAATAACAGAAGACTTACTGCATGCTTCCAGAGTCTATGCCTGGTACTTTATAGCCATCATCTACTCAACGTTAGATACTGTGATCATCATCTCTGTTTTATTAATACAACAAGACGGCCAACACTCTGGGTGGTGCAGTCCGATGCCTGCAGACACAGAGCTGGCCCACATCTTGCCAAGAGTGGAGCTCCAGCAGTTAGGACTGTACTGCTGCAAGGCTATGTCTCCTTGACTTTTATGCTTCTTGTGCATTGCCCAGTGTTTATTTTAGAGATTCTCTTTCCATCACTCCTTAAATCCCTGCCAGCGATCCAGGTGCAGCTCAAGGGACTCGATGTCTCCAACTCACCTCATTTCCCTTTGTGTTGGCTCACACTTCTGCTTTCCCACCTTAATTTTGCTACTTTAGTCATAGTCTTTGGCTTTGAATAAATTGAGGTTGGACTTCTGCCTCCACTACTAACCAAGAAGTGACTTCAAGCAAGTTATTTAATTAACTACCTTAGTGACATCATATATCATAGCCCATGGAAAGCACACATTTAATGGGCATTTTTATGCATGAGATCCCATCTACTGTAAGTAAACTGAGCACTGCAATTTTATTGTCTGATTCACCTCTGAATTCCTAAGATGCTGGTACAGTGAGTCACAAACATAAGTTGAATTGGATACACTGTGTTACTATCTGTCCCCTCCCTGCCTACCACTGCCTATGCATTTGACCAGCTTCCACTAGCTGGTGAGAGTCTGGGAGTTCACAGCCAAGTTTCATTCATCTTTGCATTCTATGGGTAGCCTGTTTTGCTGAGACCTAGGTAGTCTTAGAGTTATGTCAATTAAATGGACGACTAAGTGAAACATATAGGGTGTGTTTGGCATATGTTGTCACAACAGATTAGGCAATTGAGGCAGTAGAAAAGAAATGCGATGTGTATAGAAACATAAAATAATACCTGGCTGTTTTTTTGTTTTTTTTTTTTTTCAAAAGGTGTTTTTGATGCTCTTGCAAGATTCCAACAAGAAATCTCACGTTGCCCTGGGGACTGAGTCAGAGCTGCAGAACCACAGGCCTGCAGGACATCTGCCTGGCTACTGTAAGTACAAAATGGCTTCCTGCATTTCTGCTGGAGGAACAATGACACCAGCCTTATTCGACATCCCTTGTTTTAAAAGTTGAATAGCAAGGTTCTGAAGTTAGTGAGGAGATGTGAGTGTATAGTGAGAGGGCAAGTAAATACAGGTCAGAGGCAAAAAACTTTGAGTTTTATCTTGGCTTGAAAAAAAACAACTGTGTGTTTATGGGACACATTTATCTTTTCTTTAGGACTTGACTTAGTATATAAAAAATTTCTCAATGTATACAGTTAGAGTAATGACCACCATTCATCTTCTTTTACTTTCATCACAAACTGATCTGGCCTACCTGCGTGGTGTGCCTCTTATGTGCAGGCACCCTTCTGGTAATGGATTTGCACGGCTTAACAAAGCCCCGGATGTGGGCTTTGCCTTCATGCAAACTCTGTCCATTTGGGACCAAATCATGGCTTCAGCATTTGTATGCAGCCTCCTTTATAGGCTTTAATGATTGAACAGAATCTGGATTTGGTGTCTAGGTGTGTGACTGAAGCTCCAGTTCAATCCAGTTCCTGGCATATTTATTAGCAGCAACTCAGCAAGGATCGCTGAGCTGAGCTCTAGGGATGTGGAGGGTAATAAATCTAAGGACTTCCTTTAGAGGTTTCAGTACGCCAGGCACATGAACTCATGAATAAATAACTAGAATTAAATATGTTATAACCTTTTATGATGTTTCCCAAATTGCATCCTCCTGACAACTGTAGGAATTGCTATTGCTGTACTTCCTCTTTAGCTCTTAGTAGTATCAGATTTGAAAAACATACAATTTAGCCATTAAAATAGATGTGTAGTAGTTTCTCATTGAGGTTTTAATTTGCATTCGCCTAATGATTATGTTAAGCATATCTTTTTCTTTCCCACAGTTTTATTGAGATATAATTCACACAACACAATTCACTCATTTAAACAGGACCATTCAGTGGCTTTTGGTTTCTTCAGAGTTCTGCATTCATCACCACAATCAACCTTAGACCATTTTCATTACTCTGAAAAATGGTGTCACTTAGCAATCACTCCTCAAAATCCCCATCCCTTCAGCCATATGCAACCCCTAATGTACTTTCAATCTCTAATAGATGTGCCTATTTTGGACAATTTATATACATGGAATCGTAGTATGTGTGGCCCTCTGTGACTAGCTTCTTTCACTCAGCACAATGTTTTTGAGGTTCATCCATGTTACAGTATGCCAGTACTCAATTTATTTTGGTTACCAAATATTTCTTTGTATAAATATATCACATTTTTGTTTGTCCATTCACCAGTTGATGGGCATTTGGGGTTATTTCCAGTTTTTTGCTATTGCAAATATACTATTATGAACATTTATATACACATTTTTTGTGGATATGTTTTCTCTTACACATATACCTAGGAGTGAAATTGCTGAATTATGTTTCAATCATTTGTGAAACTGCTACCCTGTCATCTAAAGTGATCACACCTTACATTCCAACCATTAGTATATGAAGGTTCTAATTTCTCCACATTCTCCCAACCTTTGTTATTATCTGCTGTTTTGATTATAGACACCTTAGTGGATGTGACACACACCTTAGTGTGTATCTCATTGTGGATTTTGTTTACATTTCACTGATGGTTAATGATGTTGAATATCTTTTCATAGGCTTCATGGCCATTTGTGTATTTTCTTTGGAGAAATCCATATTCAGATTTTTTTGTCCATTATTAAAATTGGGCAGATTTTATTTCTAGAGTTGGAAGAATTTCTAATTATAGAATTGTGTGAGTTAAGTGGAATGGTAACTAGGTTTTCATAAATGCCCTTTATGAAGTTGAAGAAGTTTCTGTCTATTCCTAATTGTGGAGTGTTTTTAATCATGAAAGGTGTTGGATATTGCCAAATGCTTTCTCTGCATCTAGTGAGATGATCATATGTTTTTTGTTTATGTATTTATTTATATGGTATATTTTTGATTTTTGGTAGTTAACACAACATTGCATTCCTGGGATAAATTCTACCTGGTCATGTCATATATTGCTTGATTTTATTGTGCTAGTATCTTGTTGAACATTTTTGTACCTTTATGGCAGGTATTGGTCTGCAATTTTCTTTTCTTGCAATGTCTTTGTCTGGTACTGTTATCATGGTTATCTTCACCTCATAGAATGAGTTGAGAGGTGATCCCTTCTCTTCTATTTCTTGGACATGTTTGTGAATAATTGGTATTAGCTCTTCTTTAAATGTTTTGTAGAATTCACCAGTGAAGGCTTCTGGGCTTGGGCTTTTCTTTGTGGGTAGGTTTTTTTATTATTATTAATTCAATTGTTTAATTGACGTAGGGCTATTAGATTGTCTATATTTCTTTCAAATCAGTTTCAGTGTTTTGTGTCTTTCCAGGAATCTGTCCATTTCATTTCAGTCAATATGCTATTTTATGTTATTGGCTTACAGTTGTTCATAGTAATCAGTTATAATTTCTTTTATTTTTTTAAAAGTCTGCAGTGATGTTTGCCAGGTGCGGTGGCTCATGCCTGTAATCTCAGCACTTTGGGAGGCCAAGCTGGGTGGATCATGAGGTCAGGAGATCAAGACCAGCCTGGCCAACATGTTGAAACCCCGTCTCCACTAAAAATACAAAAAATTAGCTTAGCGTGGTGGCAGGCGCCTGTAATCTCAGTTACTTGGAAGGCTGAGGCAGAGAATTGCTTGGACCTGGGAGGCGGAGGTTGCAGTGAGCCTAGATTGTGCCACTGCACTCTAGCCTGGACAAGAGAACAAGACTCTGTCTAAAAAA
>NW_016804488.1:872252-874993 GCF_001698545.2 Rhinopithecus bieti
AAAAAAAAAAAAAAAAAAGTCTGTAGTGATGTTTCACCTTTCATTTCCACTTCTAATAATTTGAGTCTTCTCTGTTTTCTTGGTTAATCTAGCTGAAGTGTTGTCAATTTTTGTAATGTTTTCACAGAATCAGCTTCTGGTTTTATTGATTTTTCTCTTTTCAATTTCATGAAATTCAGCTCTAATTTTTATTATTTTGTTTCTTTTGCTTACTTTATATTCAGTTTGCTCTGCAAACTTTTCCAGTGTCTTCGGGTGGAAGTTTGCATTATGAATTTGAGATCTGTTTTTTATAATAATAAGCATTTACTGCTATAAATTTTTCTCTAAGCGTTGCTTCAGCAACGCTGTAAGTTTTGATATGTTGTATCTTCATTTTTCATTCATCTCAAAGTATTTTTTAACTTCTCTTTTAATTTCTTTCATTTTTTATTTAGGTTGTGTTGATTTCCACATATTTGTGAGTTTCTAAATTCCTTTTTGTTATTAAAGTCCCATTTCATTTTATTGTGACCTGAAAAAAACCAGAATGGGTTCATATTTTTAGCAGAGACGGGGTTTCACCATGTTGGCCAGGCTGGTCTCAAACTTCTGACCATCGGAGGTGGAGGTTGCAGTGAGCCTATATTGTGCCACTGCACTCCAGCCTGGGCAACAGAGGGAGATTCCATCTCAAACAACAACAACAACAACAACAACAACAACAACAACAACAAATTTCTTTTCAATTTATTAAGGCTTGTTTTATGGTCTATGCTGGAGAAAGTTCCACGTACCCTTGAAAAGAATGTTCATCTGTTGTGATAGGTATTGTGTTCTATAGACATCTGTAATATTTAGTTTGTGTGTAGTGGTTGTTCAAGTCTTTTGTTTTCTTGTTGATATTCTTGTAAATTATTTTATCTGTTAATAAAATTTGAGTATTGATATTTCTGATTATTATTGTAGAATTGCCTATTTCTCCCTTTACATCTGTTGACTTCTGTTTTTATGTCTTTGAGGACCTCTGTTAGGTACATAAATCATCACAATTTTGTATCCTCCAGATGTAAGGCTTATTTCATATCTTTTATAGTCTTCTTTCCTTCTTGTATTCTTCCTGGTCTTTTTAGACAGTGCTGGCACTATACCTGATGAAGCAATTTTCGCAAAAATCTTTGTGAAACTTTCTTAGGTTTCAGTAATATTCATCCATCAGACAAAAGCCAGGTGGTTTTGAAATAACCTCTTCTCTATTTTTTGGCTTCTGCATAGATGGCAGAGGGAACCACACCACAAAGCTTCCTAGAGGTCCTCTGGTTTGGTTGAGTAGACCTGTGAGACACACTTGATCTTTTAAAAAATTTTTAAATTTTACATATGTAACAAACCTGCACATTGTGCACATGTACTCTAGAAGTTAATGTATAATAATAATAAAAAAATCTATATACATTATAAATAACCCAGTTAAAAAATGATCAAACAACCTGAAGAGACATTTCTCTAAAGAAGACATGCAAATGGCCAGCAGATATATGAAAAAATACTAAATTAATAGTCAACAGAGAAATGCAAATGAAAACCACAATGAGATATAACTTTATATCTGTTAGAATAATTACTATTAAAAAGACAAAAGATAACACATGCTGGGGAGGTTGTCAAGAAAAAGGAATTCTTCCACACTGTTGTTGAGAATGTAAATAAGTATAGCCATTATAGAAAATAGTATAAAAGTTCTTTAAAAAATTAAAAATAAAACCACCATATGATCAAGGAATCCCATTACTTGGTATATATCCAAGGAAATGAAATCAGTATATTAAAGAAATACCTACACTCTGATGTTTATTGCAGCACCATTCATAATAGTCAAGACATGGAATCAACCTAAGTGTTCATCAATGGGTGAATGGATAAAGAAAATATGGCCTATGTACATAATAGAATACTATTCAGTCTTAAAAAAGAAGCAAATTCTGTCATTTGTGACAACATGGATGAGCCTGGAGAACATTATTTTAAGTGAAATAAGCTAGAAACAGAAAGGCAAATGCTACATGATCTCACATATATGCAGAATTTTTAAAAGCTGAAGTCACAGAAATAGAGAGTAGAATTGTGGTTACTAGGGGCTGGGAGGGGATGTGGTGGGGAGATGTTGGTAAATGGATACAATATTTCAGTTATATAGAAGAAGTAAGTTCAAGAGATCTATTGTACAACGTGGTGACTGTAGGTAATAACGTTTTTTATTCTTGAAAATCTCTAAAAGAATAGATGAGTTTTCTCACCACAAAAAAGTATGTGAGGTGTTGCATGTGTTGATTAGCTTGGTTTAGCCACTTCACAAGGTATACATATTTCAAGACATCTTTGTTGTACATGATAGATATAATTTTTATTTGTCAACTGTAATAATAAACAAATAATAGTTTATGACAGGTTAAAAAAATAAATAAAATCTACCAAGTGCATTCAAACACATACACGTAAAATGTCGTTGGAAGGGTAAAAAGATGCTGGTAATGGAGTTTGCCTCCAGGGGAGGAAACCGAGTAGCTGAAGGATTCTATAGCCTCCGTAGATTTGCACTATGTGAATTTTAGCAACTGAAAATAATTAAAAGACAAAGAAAATAAAATAAGTACGGTACTCAAAATTTTTTTTTTCATCTAGGACGTTTATTAGTAGTAGAAAATATCAAATGAATTAGCAAATGTATTTTTATATATGATAAATTTACAATATATAGTACA
>NW_016804488.1:877219-892779 GCF_001698545.2 Rhinopithecus bieti
ATAAATATATAAATTTATGTATTATATATAAGATATACATTTTTACTGTGTTAAAATATACATAATATAAATTTTACCATTTTAACCATATTTAAGTGTACAGCTCAGTGGCATTATGCACATTCACATTGTTGGGCAACCGTCACCACCATCCATCCCCAGAACTTTTTTATCTTCTCAAATTGAAACTCTGTACCAATTAGACAACAACTCCTCATTTCTCCGTCTCCCAGTTCCTGGAAACCACCATTCTAGCCCATGTGGCTATGAATTTAACTACCTCATATAAATGGTATCATACAGTATTTGCCATTTTGTGACTGGCTTATTTCACTTAGAGTAAGAGTTTCAGAGTTTATCTATGTTGTAGCAAGTGACAGAATTTCATTCTTTTATAAGGTTGAATAATATTCCAGTATATGTATGTATCACATTTCATTTATCCATTTATCCGTTGATGGACATTTGTACTGCTTTCATCTTTAAACTACTGTAATAATGCTGCTATTAAAATTGGTGTTCAAATATCTGCTCAAGCCCCCTGCTTTTACTTTTTTTGAGCATATAACAAAAAATTGAATTACTGGATCCTATGGTATGTTAAATTTTTTGATAAATTACCGTATCATTTTCCACAGTGATTGCACCATTTAACATTCCCAGCAGCCATGAACTAGGGCTCCAATTCCTTCACATCTTCACCAATGCTTGTTATTCCACTTTTTAAATAATAATCATCCTAATGGGTGTGAAGTGGTATCTTATTGTGGTTTTGATTTGCATTTCCCTAATGACTAGTAATGTTAAGCACCTTTTCATATGCTTATTGACCATTAGCATATCTTCTTTGGAGAACCCTCTAATAAGGCCTTTGTCCATTTTGAATGGGGTTGGTTTTGTTGTGGTGGTGAGTTGTAGAAGTTCTTTATATTTTCTGGATATTAATCTCATATTCGAAATATAATTTGCAATTTTTTTCTCTTTCCATGGGCTACCTTTTTACTCTGTTATACACTCTATGTGTATGTGTGTATATATTTTAGAGTTTTATACATCTAAGACTACGTCATCTGCAAACAGAGATAATTTTACTTCATCCTTTTTAATTTGGATGACTTTTATTTCTTTTCGTTGCCTAATTGAGCTGGCTAGGACTTCCAGTGCTATCTTGAATAGAAGTGGCGAAAGTGAGCATCTTTGTCATATTCCCAATCTTAGTGGAAACATTTTTAGTCTTTCAATATTGAGTACAATATTGAGTGTGGGTTTTTCATAGTTGGCCTTTATTATATTTAGGTAGTTTCCTTTTATTTCTGGTTTGTTAAGTGTTTTTATCATAACAAAGTGCAGAATTTTGTAAAAGTTTTTTATGTGTCAATTGAAATGACCATAGGTTTTTTAAAATTTTATCCTTTTAATGCGTGGTATTACACTGACTTTTTTTGTGTGTTGACTCATCCTTGCCTTTCAGGAATAAATCCTCCCTTGTCATGATGTATAATCGTTTTAATATACTGTTGAATTTGGTATGCCAGTATTTGTTGAGAGTTTTTGCATCAATATTCATATGGAATATTAGTTGGTAGGTTTTTTAAATTATAATTTTGATAATTCCTTTGGCTTCATAACTCATTCTGTGAGGCTAGCATTGCCTCATACAATGCATTAGGAAGTTTGTTCTCCTCTTCAATTTTTTCGAAGACTTCTAGGAGGCTTGTTACTAATTCTTCTTTATAGGTTTGGTAGAATTTACCAGTGAAGACATCTTAGCTGCAGTTTTATTTTTTGGTGGGAATATTTTAATAATTGATTCTATCCCCTCACTAGCTATAGGTTTACTTAGATTTTCAATTGCTTTTTGATTCAGTCTTAAAAGTTTGTGTATTTTAGGAATTTATCCATCTTATCTAGGTCATCAAGTATGTTGGTACACGTTGTTCATGCTATTGTTATAATCTTTTTATTTCTGTAAAATTGGCAGTAACTTTCTTTTCTGACTTCAGTTATTTGAACATTCTTTCTTTTTGTCTTAGTCAATCTAGCTAAAGGTTTATCTATTCTGTTGATCTTTTCAAGTACAAATTATTGACTTCATTGATTTTCCCTATTGTTTTCAATCTTGTATTTTATTCATCTCTGCTTTAGTATTTACTTCATTATTTCTACTAGAGTTAGGTTTAGATTTTTTCTTCTTGTCTTATTTTTTAAGGAATAATGTTAGAATGTCTACTTGAAGTCTTTCTTCTTACATAACAGAAGGATTTAGAGCTATACATTTCCTTCTTAGTGCTGCTGCTTCTGCACCCCAGAAATTTTGGTATATTGTGTTCTCACTTCATTTGTTTCAGGGTATTTTCTAACTTTTCTTGTGATTTATTATTTGAATCATTTGTTTTTTTGACTATGTTTTAAATTTCCACATATTTGTGAGGTTTTCTGGTGTTTTTCTGTTGTTGATTTCTAGTTTCCACTGTGTTCTGTAAATTTTGTGTGATTTCAATCTTATTTAAAACGTATTAAGACTTGTTATGTGGTATAACATATGATCTATCCTTGAGAATGTTTCATATACACTTAAGAAAAATATGTATTCTGCTGTTGTTGAGTAGAATGATCTGTTTATGTCATTTATGTACAATAGTTCTATAGGGTTGTCCAATTCTTTGTGTCTTTGTTGATATTCTGTCTGGTTATTTTACCCAATTTTGAGAGTGAGGTATTGAGGTTTCCTACTGTTATTGTAGTGCTATTTTTCCATTCATTTCTGCCAATATTTGCTTCATATGTTATGAGCTCTCATGAGGGGTACCTATGCATCTCCAATTGGTACATCTTCTTAGTGAATTGACTCTTATAAAAGGGTCAACATAATGTTCTTTGTCTTTTGCATCTACTTTTTACTTAAAGTTTATTCTATCTGATATTAGAATAGCCACCCTTCTGTCTTTTGGTTACTATTTGCATGAAATGGCTTTTCCCATCATTTTACTTCTAATCTATGTGTATCCATAGACTTAAAATGTGTCTCTGATAGAAGCATGCATTTGGATCCTGATTTTTAGTCAATGCTGCCAATCTATGTCTTTGGTTTATATATTATTTATATATTGCTTTCCTGATTTTCTTTAGTTCTTCATCTGTGTTTTCCTTTAGCTTTTGGAGATTATTTGACAGTTGCTTTAAAATCTTTATTTAGTATGTGTTTCTTCAGAGACTGTTTCTAGAAATGATTTCTTCTTTTAATGGGTCAGATTTCCCTGTTTTTCTTTGTCTAAAGAATCATTTGCTGGGAGCTGTGCACTTGATAAAATAGCCACTTCTCCTAATCTTTGCAAATTGGTGTGGAATACTTCTGCTAATTAGTGATCCCTTGAGTCTTGAGATCAGCCTGGGGTAATGGCTTATGGTCTTCTTAGTTATTTTCTGGGTGGTATTTTCATGTAACCTATCTGAGCCTCTGTAAATGTGTGCTATTGCCTATTTCTTCTGATGTTCCTTGGCCACTTCCAAATGCCTTAGCTTTTCAGAAAGTCTCACCTTTTATCCCAATGCCTCAAATGTTTTAATGTATTCCCCTATCCATAATCTTTTTGCCTCAGGCACCCATACACCTGCACTCCTCCTTTAGTTTTCATGTGCTCTGATGCCCACCAAATGCCTTCCATGGTTTCCAATCTTAGATCTAAACTATGCTGTTATTCTTGTGTGCTTACTGAATCAGGTGAGACAGATACCAGTCCTTTGGGCACTCTACAGCCAGGCAAGAATTTTGAAAATGATTTGCACTTTGCTCTTTCTGCCCTGAAGGAGAGATCAGGAATTGAACCATTTCTTTGACCCCACCAATATGGGAAGAGGTGAGCAAAGTCAAGTAAAACACCACAGAATTTTTCCTACCATTTCAGTGTGTTTTATTTGTTTTTGATTGGTAGTTTGGTTGGTGGCTGTAGATCTTAGACTAACTTTCAGAGCTCTTGTAAAGTTGTTTTAGTCAGTCTGTAGTTGTTTGTTTAGTGTTTCCATGGGGACAGGGGAGTTTGGACTTTCTAATCTGACATCTTGCTGATGTCACTCTATCCTCTTAATCTTATTAGGGGGCCAATTTTTTGACTACATACTGGCATTTTGTGAGCTTTTTGAGGTTTGAGCAGAAGGTTCTATAGTCACATACTCAGCCTTTTTTTTCTGCCATGTTATCAATAGCTTTTCTTGACTTTTACTACTTTTTCTTTTTTTAACTGTTGAGGCTGAGAGTTATCAACATTTTATCAGTTTATTTACTTATTTTTTGTTTACTTGTTTGTTTAACATTTCTTTCCTCATTTTATCTCTCTCCTCTCTCATTTTACTATAAGTTCCAGTAGCAACGAGGCAGCACCTTCAATTCTTTTTTGGAAATCTCCTTAGCTAAATATCCAACTTTCTTTCTAACAAATTCTATTTTCCACATAACCACATAACTGCAGGAGACAATTTTGCTAAGTGTTTTTTTTTTTTTAACTAATGATCTAACCAAGGAAATTTAGGTTTTCTCTAGCATGCTTCCAAAACCCTTTCATCCAAACCCTTTCCATGATTTCAAGTTACCCTTACATTTTTAAGTATTTGTTACGTCACTTCTCCATTTCCAGTTTCCAAAATTTATTTTAGTTTTCTGTTGCTATTGATAAATTACCATCAACTGAACAGATTAAAACAATACCTATTTATTGTCTCACAGTTTCTTTTGGTCAAGGGGCTGGGCACAGTCCAACAAGTTCTCTGCTTAGGAGCTCACAAATCTGAATAAAGGTATCATTAGGACTGCATTTTTATCTAGAGCTCAGGGGTCTCTTCCAAACTTGTTTAGGTCCTTGGCAGAATCAGTTCCTTGAGGTGCCCATTTTTTGGCTGGCTGTCAGCTGGGGGCTGCTCTCAGTTCCGAGAAGTCACCCTCAGGTCTTAGCTATGTGGTAAAATGTTTACAAGAATCTAATAATCATATTTTCTTTAAATTCTCTCTTACATATAAAAGTTATTAACAAATGTATCTCAAAGGAAATGAATGCTCAGAAATTAAACCTTTAGGCAAAATGCTAATAACCAAAAGAGAAAATAATGTGTATGTCCAGCTAAAATAAATCTTGACGTAAAGAGTATAGAGACCAATTATGATATATGCAGGAGAATATTACTACATAGAAATTAGATAAGCAAAAAATACATTTATGGAATTAACAGACTTTTGTAATGCTATGCAACTCCTTTTACATAAAGCTCAAAAATAGGCACAATCATACTAAAGTGATAGATTCACCCTTGGGCATAAACACTTGTATAGGAGCTCTATCAGAAGTAAACTGGCAGTTTACCACTTCAAAGTGAGCAGGGTAATCTGTTTTGATTAATTTAAAGGCAACTGATTAGCATTCTTAATTGGATTCGTAAAATGTCTTCATCTTGGTCATATGACGTAGTTTAATTGTGGGAGTGACAGCTATTGTATTCAAGGTCTCACTCACACTCAAGGGGAGGGGATTGTCCAGGGGTTTGTGTCACTGGGGGCTACTTTAGACTTCTTCCTACCGAAACAGTATTATAACAAGCTAAACTGAATTTCCACAACTTAAGCCTCTCTTCATATTTATTAGTCATTTGCATTTCCTCTTTTGTAACAATGTTGTTCCTTACCTTTACACATAAATTACGTATTTATTTAAGAATAGTGTTCTAAATTTATTGTCACTAACATAAATTGCGTACATCTTATAGTAAATGGCATAGATGTTAATTGTACAACCAGGTGGATTTTTCCATGGTACATACCTGTGTAACCACCACCCAGATTGAGCTAGAACATTCCCAGTACTTCAGCAGGCACCCTCACATCTTCTCCAGGTCAAATCCCTCCCCACAAGGGTAACTGAATTACTTTAGAATAATTGTGCCTGTTTCGGAACTTTATATAAAAGGAATCATACAGTATATATAAAAGTCTGTGTTTTTTTCTACGTATGTATTTTGTCTCTGAAATTCATCTATGTAATTGCTTGTGTAATTTCTGTGTAGTAATATTCCCTGCATGTATCATAATTGGTCTCTACATTCCACTGTTTATGTCAAAATTTATTTAAACTAGACATACACATTATTTCTTTTTTGATTATTAGTATTTTGCCTAAAGCTTTGATTTCTGAGTGTGCAGTTTAAAAAAATATTAGTTAATAACTTTTATATGTTAGATTGGATTTAATGAAAATATGATTATTAGGTTCTCATAAACATCTTGTCAACATGAGAATTTTTTTTTTTTTTTTTTTTTGAGACGGAGTCTCGCTCTGTCACCTGGGCTGGAGTGCAGTGGCCGGATCTCAGCTCACTGCAAGCTCCGCCTCCCGGGTTCACGCCATTCTCCTGCCTCAGCCTCCCGAGTAGCAGGGACTACAGGCATCCGCCACCTCGCCCGGCTAGTTTTTTTGTATTTTTTAGTAGAGACGGGGTTTCTATGTTAGCCAGGATGATCTCGATCTCCTGACCTCGTGATCCACCCGTCTCGGTCTCCCAAAGGGCTGGGATTACAGGCTTGAGCCACCGCACCCGGCCAACATGAGAATTTAGGATAATTTATGTTGAAGATGTATTGCCTCTATATAATCTCTATATATCGTCTTTATTATGCCTATACATCTGTTTTAAAAATTGTAATTTTATGTTCTGAATTTGGAGAACATTATTAAAAAACCCATGTAAATAATTTGAAAATAAAACACATGCAATAAAAGCTAATGCTATATGAAAAAGAGTGATGTTTTGAATTTAAGAAAGAACCCGGAAGAAAGAAAATTATGTTTTATTGACATTATAAAATATGACATAAAAATGTAATTTTATTTATCATTCAGATTATAAATCTGGGACCTGGAATGTATATTATTTAAGAATCAATATAAGTATTTCATTACCAAATAAGAAGTAAGTCCGGGATGCATTGAAACAAATTTGGTATGAGATTGCCTACGTTTGCCAATTTTATTATATTCTGCAAATTCCTCTTATAAAACTCCACATGAGGCCTCAACCTAAGTCCAGTTTATGTTACTTAGTAGATATAACTTAATCACAACATTAGCTCAGGATATTGGACACAGTGTGCATTAATGTCTTCTAAGTAAAGTGATTTAGTTGCTTTTTGTGTTGTGTGTGTATGTGATCTACGCTGGAGAAATTCAATTTCTACAATAACCATTTACAAAAGCCTTTCTCCTCCTGTTGGTGCCCTCAAAGATTATTCTTTTGTTATTGATTCTTACTCCTGGGCTGCACCTGCCTGTGGGCACCCCTTCTCTCTACAGATGCCATATGTCTTCAGAAACAGTCTTTTAAGGGCTAGCTCTGAAATAACTCACTCCTTGCTTTTCTGAGGGATTGATGAAGGCAAAATAAAATATAAAATATATACTTTTTAATCATAGGGACCCGAGTAGCTCCGTAGAAATGAGTTATGAAGACCGATGCCTGCAACTGCACTTTTCTCCTTGTCTCTGCACTGCAGAGTGTGGAAGTCACTTCTTCATGGAGAAAGAAACTATTTATTAGCTGCCTGAAGTGGATTGGACACTATGATAGGCACTTTACGTGATCTGGATTTTCTCACTTCATCATTACAGTCAGTTTGCAAACAGACTTTCCTATCTCTGTTATTGGATGTTATAGAGATGTGATTTGGATTTCTGGGCAGTGTTGAGAGCCCTGTTACTAAGAATCTACTATAG
The DNA here is from genome assembly GCF_001698545.2 of Rhinopithecus bieti. Taxonomy (NCBI): domain Eukaryota; kingdom Metazoa; phylum Chordata; class Mammalia; order Primates; family Cercopithecidae; genus Rhinopithecus; species Rhinopithecus bieti. The sequence continues at coordinate 884,971 of NW_016804488.1, forward strand.
AGACTGCAAACTGTAAATGATAAAAATGCTAAACTTACTGAGAAAAAAGAATGAAAACTGTGCAATGAGTAACAACAAATTAGCATGGTGAAACCTGCAAGAGAACTGTGTACTAAATGTTGGAGGAACATGTAGCACAGAGTAAATAACTGCTCAGAAGAGCTGAGAGGCTTCCAGAGGAGGGACTGTATAAACAGAGGCTGTGTAAGTGCTGTACCATGGCCAGTGCCATGGAGGCCAGCTTTTACTCTAGATCAAGTCAGGTGGCATGAACACACAGAGTGTCCCATTCCATCGCCGAGCTGCTGGGTTGAGGAATCAACCAGTCAAACTCTCACATTGCCCATGTGTAAGCTCTTCAAGAAAATGACTTCCCCAGTTGTGTTATGACTTCCCCAAGTTGTAGTGGTATTGGCAGCTCAGGCTGCCAAACAAACTACTACAAACTGAGCGGCTTAAACAACAGACATTCATTATCTCACAGTCATTTTGTAAACCTCTAAACTGAGGTTTAGAGATGTTATCTGATTTAGCCAAACCCTCAGCAGGTTCAGCATGAAACTCCCATCCAGGCACAATGCCTATATGTATCCTCTTTCTTACAGCTATACATCTGCCACTGCAGTTCCTTTGGGTCCCTTTTTAAATAATTTTTATTTTTTGAAAAGACTTTTCCAAGGCCCAATATACATAAATCATTGCATTTATAATGTTTAGTATATACTAAGTACTTAGTATAATGTTTAGAATATACATAAATCACTGAATTAACTAGTCGGCTTCCTGAGAAATTGAGTGATCTCACAACTGAATGATGACCTGGAGAGTTTGTTATAACACAGATTATTGGGCTTCACCCCCAAATCTTCAGAGTCAGGAGGTACAGGATGGGGCCTGAGAACTTGCATTTCTAACGAGTTCTCAGGAGATGCTGTTAGTCCATGCATCACATCTGGAGATACACTGCTTTGGCGTGGTGGAAAAAGGAGAATTCTACTTACAATCATAAGTTATGGGGCTATTCTCTCTTTTAGTGGCTTTCTAGCTGTGCGCTGGTGTTACGGACTGAACTGTGTTCCCTGTTTGTTGAAGTCTTAACCCTCAGTACCTCAGCATGTGACTATTGTTAGGACTTTAAAAAAGGTAATGAAGACTAAATGACATCAAATGGGTGGATCCCTATAAGAGGAAATTTACGCATACAAAGAGACACCAGGGATGCATACACATAGAGATAAGACCCCGTGAGGGAGAAGACGGCCGTCGGCAAACCAAGGAGAGAGAACTCAGGAGAAACCAACCCTGCCCACACCTTGCTCTTCTTGGTGTTGACAACCGTGAGATAATGATTGTCTGTTGTTTCAGCAGCTCAGTTTGTGGTAGTTTGTTTGGCAGCCTGAGCTGACTAATACAACTGAGGAAGTCATTTCCTTGATGAGCTTACACATGGGCAATTTGAGAGTTCAGCTGGTTGATTCCTCAGCCCAGCCACTCGACAATGGGATGGGGCATTCTGTGTGTTCATGCCACTTGACTTGATCTAGAGTAAAAGCTGGCCCCCATGGGCACTGGCCATGGCACAGCACTCGTGCATCCTCTGTTTACCCCATCCCTCCTCTGGAAGCCTCTCAGCTCTTCTGAGCAGTTATTTACTCCTACATGTTCCTCCAGTATTTAGTACATGCTTCTCTCATAGGTTTCACCTAGCTGTTTTGTTGTTACTCATCGCGTGGTTTTCAGTTTTTCCCAGTAGGTTTAGCATTTTTATCATTTAGAGTTTGCAGGCTCTATAGTAGATTCTTAGTAACAGGGCTCTCAACACTGCCCAGAAATCTAGCCATGTTTCCCTGGCCAACTCTCTCTTCTTGTGCCAAGTCAATTTCAAATGTCCCCTCTCCTCATGACTCTGGTTTCTCCTCCTCTCACTCCTAATGGAGGAGGAGGTTCCTGCCTCAGAGAGAAAATAAGAGTGAGTAAATCCATCCACCTCCCACTCTCTCCCACCTGCATCCTCTTTCCTTCCTGTTACAGGAGAGAGTAGGGCCCTCTTCCCAGGTGAGGCTGGTTTTTTTGCCAAGATGAATCCTTTCCCACCTTTGAAGGAAGAAATCATTGCTCTCTGTTTTCAATGCCTCCCCATGTCCTGAATCTTTCTCATTAGGGATTAAACATGCTCATGGCTCTTCTTCTGCTAGAGACGTAGCAGCATAAGAGAAACAAAACCCATCCTTCAAATCATTTCCTTGCAGATACCTCCCTAGCTCTCTCCCCTTTACAGCCAAACTTCTTTCTCAAGAGTTGTGGAGACAAGCTGTGACTCGCATCGTCATCTCTCACTTAAACCTCGGTCAACTCAGATATGTGCCATTCTCCCACCATCCCACTCAAAAGGCCTGTTTTAATTTCACTGGTGACCAGTACATCACTAGTTTCAAAAGGCATCATCCTTGACCTCTAAGCTGTATCCAGCGTCCTCTTTTTGGGCAAAACTTTATTTCTTTGGACCCTATGACACATCACTTGTCTTCCTCTGAGTACTCATCCTCGCCTCACCTCCTCCTTCATCCTGACCTTCATCTGTTAGAGTTCTACCATGCTTACCCAGTCCCTGAGCTCTCTTCTCTCTTTATTCTTCCCAGGGGTCATTTTTTTCCCTGACTGAGGTTTCATCGTTTCCATGCTGTGGCTGCTCACACATCTGGGGTCAGCTCAGATCACCTCTCTTGTCTATAACTGCCTGCTGAACAACTCCATTCTAATGCCTCCCAGGTACCTCCATCTCAACACGTTTATGTCCAACTCATGACTTTAACCCAGAAAACTTTTCTCTGGCTCATTCTTGGTCTTAGAGAATATTGCCACTCTCTACCTAGTTTACAAACCAGAATGACAGAGTTATTCACGAGCTTTTTCCTCTTGCCCTCCATATGTAGCCATCCCTAGATTCCATCAGGGCATGCTATACACTGCAGCCAAGTCTTTCTTTTTCCTTTCCTTTTCTTTTCTTTTCTTTATTTATTTATTTATTTATTTGAGACAGAATTTCACTCTTGTCGCCCAGGCTGGAGTGCAATGGCGAGATCTCAGCTCACTGCAACCTCCAGTTCCTGGGTTCAAGCGATTCTCCTGCCTCAGTCTCCTGAGTAGCTGGAATTACAGGTGCCTGCCACCATGCCTGGCTAATTTTTGTATTTTTAGTAGAGATGGGGTTTTACCATGTTGACCAGGCTGGTCTCAAACTCCTGACCTCAGGTGATCCACCCACCTCAGTTTCCCAAAGAGTTGGGATTACAGGCATGAGCTACTGTGCCCGGCCTACCCAACTCTTAAGAATAAGTATTTGATCACATTATTCTCCCTCCCAAATATTTAATGATTTTTCATCTTCTGGAACTCAAATTCTGCTCATGGACTCCTAAGATGATACAAAGACTGGATCCTGACTGCACCTTGTCTATGCCAGTTGGACTCATTTTAGTTTCTTAAACAGATCAATCTCCTTCTTGCCCCCAGAATCTTTACAACAGCTCTTCTCCCTGCCTGGAATGTTGTCTCCTCTTTCCCCCTTCTCTGAGCTAATATTTGTTCCTTCTTCAGTATGTGATTTATTTGACCCTTCTGCAGAGTCTTCTTCATCTTGCCAGACCAAGTTAGATCCCTCCTGATAAATGCCCATGCTCCCCTCTTACGCATCACAGCACCTGTGGCAGGTTGTATTTAAATAGCTAATTGCAAGTGTTTCACATCTTTGCCCAGTGAAAGAATGCAAATCCAGCAGAGCTGTCTCATGTGTGGCTGTATTTCTGGCAGAGAATGCAGTGTCTGTCATAATAAACTTGGAATACAGGTTGCTTGCCTGACTAACAGACCAGCTGAATGAGAAGGGAGACCTGCATATCAAGGCAAGTGGTAACCACTTGGCCTTACCTGGGTTTTACTCTAGGGCTTCTGGAATCCATGTATCACTGCAAATATCTGGCCTTTGGGAGCCCTGTCCCACCTACAGAATTAACAGTCCCACAGTGTTGGCCACACTGATGTGGCCAACTGATGTGGTCCAACTGATGTACCACTGCCTTGGTTACTGTGTTCGGAATGTAGTTTTAAGAGAAGGAGTCTTTTTAAAGAAGGTTTAAAAATCACCTGGGTACTTACGAAGATGGCATATTCTTAGGCCTAACTTTGACAAATTTGGATTCTAAAGACCTAGGCATTTACATTAAGGAGCACCCCAAGTTCCTTGATTTGGATGGTTTGTGACCACTATTATGAGAAACATCCTATTAGAGTATCTTTAAGCTCAAAGTTTATGTGAAAGATCACAAATCTATCTAATACTGAGTGATTTTGGGAGACATGATTGTTTTCTTTATATAATGCTTTGTCATGCCCTTGTTTTTTTTTTTTTTTTTTGTTGAGACAGAGTCTGGCTCTGCCGCCCAGGCTGCAGTTCAGTGGCCGGATCTCAGCTCACTGCAAGCTCCACCTCCCGGGTTTGCGCCATTCTCCTGCCTCAGCCTCCCGAGTAGCTGGGACTACAGGCCCCTGCCACGTTGCCCGGCTAGTTTTTTTTTTTGTATTTTTTAGTAGAGACGGGGTTTCACCGTGTTAGCCAGGATGGTCTCGATCTCCTGACCTCGTGATCCGCCCGTCTCGGCCTCCCAAAGTGCTTGGATTACAGGCTTGAGCCACCGCGCCTGGCCATGCCCTTGTTTTAAAAAGAAACCTTATCCCCTGTTGTGAGACCTGAGATTGCATTTACATACCACTTTACATACAATTCTGTTCCTTTTTTCTCCCACAATTTAATTTTCGTATTTCATTCCTAATTACTGCTTCTTCTGATGATGGAAAGCAATTTTGGCAGTGATTAATTTGAAGGGTCTGCAGCCTCTCCTTTGCTTTTTAAGACAATTCTGTTTGCACAGCCCATCCTATGAAGGGCTACTCGAACTCTCTGCCTCTTCAGAGAGCTGTTCCAAATTCTTTGTGTGTCTCCTAGGCTTAACCATGGTGCTAATGCTAGAGTGCTGTCTTTTCTTCTTTATCCAAATTTCCTCAAATTTCAAAAACCACCCTCCCTGGAAGCAAGGTGGGAAGGGACATGGCTGCCGCCAATTATACAGGCCAAAGAAAGTTTATTTTCCATATTAGCTAAAAGCAGCAGAGAGAGAATGGCAGGGTGCTTTGGAGAAAAGAGTCTGCCAAAACAAAATGGAATTGAAATAGATTTGGGCGGGATAAACGCTGGTGGCAGGTGCCAGAAAGCAGCAACTTCTGTCAGGAGCAGTGAAAAGAGAAGAAAGTATGTATAATTCTTGCAGCCATGCAGATCAGAGCTACTAAATAAAGTACCTGAGGTTAATGATAAGTAGTTCAAAACCTCATCTTCTGTACTGGAATATCATATTCCTGTGAGATATTTAACAAAAGATGAGCTTAACTCATCTTAGATGCAGTCATCGCCTCAAAAGTGGGTAATTCAGACAGGACTAACTCTGAGCAACTTTCACTAACATATCTACCTCCAGGAAGCTAAGGATAAATAGGCCCTTGAAAGCATCTTCAATCCTGTTTCAACACCCGCCTCCTCACTGCAGTCTAGGAGAGTTGGGTAGGGCATCTTGAACTGGCTCCTTAAATTCCATCTTCTCCCCTACTGCCATAATCTCATTTCTTTCTCCCTAGTGGATAGAGATACTTGGGAATACTATGAGCAGCTACATTTATCTGTCTTCAGACCATGGTACAAAATCATGACTTTGCTTTGTTAACTAACTTTGTTTATACTCTGAAAATCATATTGCAATGAAGCCCCTGTTAGTGACTTGAAAACTGCTCCTGAATGAGGCCCACTAGGTACGGCTGTCAAAGTTGAGAGTGAAATCAAGAGGTTAAAGGAACTGCAGAGGTGGTATTAGGTTTTCTGAGGAGGGGAAGAATGTACCTAGGAGAGAGAGAAGCCACATCTCAGGAAGGCAACACACAGATAGGGATGCTGAATACAATATTTGGTCAATATCCATCCATTCAATCACTCATCAGATCTTACGGAGCATCTCATTTGGGCCGGGGAGTGAGATTTAAGCTGAAGATATTGAGATGAATTTAAATTAAGTTCCACTCCTTCTGGTTTCAAGGACCTGAGTGCATAAGTGGAAGGTGATAGGAACAGTGAGGGAGATGAACAACGGGCTCAGGTTGGAGAGAAGATTTGATAGCAGGGAAATTTTTCTTCTTTTTTTTAGCTATATTTATTGACCCTTACTTGTGCCAGATCACCTTTCTTGGCTCAGATCACTGTAAGGGCTCCTAGTTGCATTATCATCAGTAACTTTTCCAAGAGGAGCCGTCTGAGCCAGACTTCCAATGGGCAGATGCCTGACAGCAGAGTCCACATGCCTGCCCCGGTAGAACCTTGCCTCCCAAATGTGACCAAAATAGAAATCAGAGAGCAGGGTTAAGGCTGAGATCATAATTACGGTGCAGCAAAAGTATCTCTCTCCCTAACCATTAATAACAACTGCGAAGGAAGCTCAGGTTTGGAAACTCAAGTGTGAATCTGTTTAGAGACTGCAGGAAGACCTGTCTTTGGTGCATATTTAGAGTTTAGGTGTCTTGCCCAGGTAGTACAGGTACTTTAGTGATACTGCTTGGTTTGCACCACCCATTCAATATCCCTGATTCCCCAAATGTCAACTCACTGTCTTTTCAGTACAGGTTTAATCAAAAGTGCCTCAGCAACCTTTATTCAAAAAATGTGACTGGGTTTAAGGGATGACCTTATTCCCTTGGGAAATAGTAATTTGATCTTTTGACATTTTGGCTATTACAATCATAGGGCATTGCAAAGAACCAAATCAATGATGAGTTAGCCACACAGGAATTGGAAATTTTAATGGCATGACACATAGCATTTTTCTTTTACCTATATTTTTTAAGAAAAATTACGTTTGAAAAGCAGTATAGTGGTTATAAGAAATGAACAGATAAAGTATCACATAAATTGATAGGATATAATTATAAGATTATCAATAAAACAGTTTAGATAAATATAGCCTCCACTTATTAGCTTCTTTAAAGAATTAAGCTTAATATTGATTTTACTTTTTAAGAATATATTTAATTAACCTAGCTTTAATTAATTAATTAATTAATTAATTATTTATTTATTTGAGACAGAGCCTTGCTCTGTCGCCCAGGCTGGAGTGCAGTGGCGCAATCTTGGCTCACTGCAACCTCCACCTCCCAGATTCAAGCAATTCTCCTGCCTCAGCCTCCTGAGTAGCTGTGATTACAGGCACCCACCACCATGCCTAGCTAATTTATGTGTTTTTAGTAGGGATGGGATTTCACCATGTTGGCCAGGCTGGTCTCAAACTCTTGACCTCCGGCGATCTGCCTGCCTGGGCCTCCCAAATTGCTGGGATTACAGGCGTGAGCCACCGTGCTAACCCCCTAGCAGTTTTAAAATTTGTATATGTCTGTATTGCCATATTCAATAAATAATTGTTTTTCAGGTTTTATGTTGTGTTAGTAAGCACCCACATGCCACAAAAACATTCTTTTATTTCTTTTCTTTTCCTTTTGATTTCTCTCTATTCCCTTTTCTATTTCCTCTCTCCTTCGTTCCTTCTCCTTCTCTCCTCTCCTCTTCCCTTTTCTATTCTTCCTTAAAAAGAAGATGTTTGATTTTATTGGCTCTCTACTTGGGGAAACAAAAATGTTTTGAATAAGACAATTTAGTAATGATTTGGATAAATGTCATATATAATCTATATATTATATAATTATATAATATATGTAATC
>NW_016804488.1:894469-925917 GCF_001698545.2 Rhinopithecus bieti
TAAATATATAATCAAGTATATATAATTATATATTATATAAAATATATATAGATATATTTATACCAGAACAAAGATTGAAGAGTACCCTATCTAACAGGGAAGAAATTATCTGTCCAAAATGTTCAGTGTATTCAGGCTTAGCCAGGGCTGGAATTCAGGCATCCTAATGGTAGAGTGTGTGACTTCCCCTGTGAGACATTTACAAAATTAGTACCCATCTTAATGGTGTCTGCCTATTGAATTAAAAGTACATTTCCCAAGGAAACCTGTAGTACTGTTAAGGTTTCCATGCAGCTCACCTGATTCCATTTCACTGACTTGGTGAGACAGATACAATAATTTATGTCTTTTCATGTCTGCCAATTATTCTGAAATCCAGCATTATGACTGGGGTTAGCAGAAAATAGCCCTCATACCCTTTCTGTAACCAGCTTAGCACGTTTCTGTCCCATAATCCATGTCTTTGCATGAGATTTCTTCTATTTATTCACACTCTGGTTACCCTCCCTACCTGTCACAAACATCTTTTTATTTTTGAATTGTTGGCATTGGCCAACTCCTTGAAGAAGCTTCCTCTTATCTGACATTATGTATATTTCACTGTGTTGTTCAGGTTTCTCTGACATTTTTTTTTTTACTAGTTTGACTCTACAAGACCAAGAACTTCTCGAAACCCTTATTCAAATAGTTAACCCAGCACCTAGCATAGCACTTGCGCTAGTAAATACTCAATTTAATTCCCCAAATTTAACTCCTTTCACAACCTCTCTTGAACTGGATTTATTTATAAATAAATGAATCTTTTGATCTACATTAGTTCAAAGATCCATTTCAGCACTAGAATCCTGTAACTCACTGAACAGAGAATTATACTGTTTCTATCTCATAAAACCATGCTTTATTTCCTGAATAAGTGTACAGTCTTTACAAAGTGATTTATTGTTTACAAGATGATTAAGTGTTCAGTGCTGAAGAAACCCAAAAAATTGTGAAGATTAAAGGAGTCATAATCTCACCACAAGAATATAAAGCTTTAAGTAGGTTATAAAATACTTATATACCACCTTCACTTTTTAAATTAAAAGCTTCCATTTTATCAAATGGAATGTAGGGTTTATGAATTATTGGATAAAATGCAACTTTACACTAAAAGCATAATATCAAAATATTGATTTTTACAGTTTAATAGTAGTAGTTTTAGCAAATTATCTTCATTCTATATGTATTACTTTGCAACATTTTTCATCTGATATATGATAAGTATTTTCCTCTAATTTCATATGTGATGTTTTAACCCTCTCTCATTTTTTGTTAATACACGCTGTTAATACCTGGGTCATATTCCCTCTCTCACTCATTTTACTGAGCCACCTTTCATGTTCATTTTTCAAAAGATTATGTAATTTCATCTTAAATTGCTTTATTCACTCACAAAATGTAATAAACATTCTCTATGAGTATTTATCTATACTATTATCTTAAGCAGATTAGTATATTTTACTACATCATTGTATTGTCATTTGTTCAGTTAATACCTACATATTAAACATTTTAAGTTGTTTCTTGCCTCTTGTTATTATATTCTTTTTTCTCTTTCATTTCTTTTTCTGTTTCTGTTTCTTTTTATTTTTTTTTTGGAGATGGAGTCTCTCTCTGTCACCCAGGCTTGAGTGCAGTGGCGCGATCTTGGCTCACTGCAACCTCTGCCTCCCTGTTTCAAGTGATTCCCCTGCCTCAGCCTCCCAAGTAGCTGGGATTACAGGCATGCACCACCAGGCCTGGCTAAATTTTGTACTTTTAGTAGAGCTGGGGTTTCACCATGTTGGGCAGGCTGGTCTTGAACTCCTGACCTCAGGTAATCTGCCCCGCCTCGGCCTCCCAAAGTGCTGGGATTATAGGTGTGAGCTGACAAGATGTAACAAATCACCTGGCTTATGTATATGATGAAATGTTATTTTTTATAATAAAACTCTTGTATTGAGATTAAGCAAATCAAAGGTGATCCATATTTAATCTTTACTATATTGATGAATTTAGATACTAAATTATTGCTTTAGATTGCAATATTTACATATTGGCTATTTTGTAAATCTTTTGTTAACTGTATATTCATGAACATTGTGTGCCCATTTTCCTTTGGAATATTCATCTTAATTTTATTGACTTGAAAGCATTATGTTTGCTAAGCTTTATTTTAAAATCTTGAAGAACACTTGGATGAACTGGGTAGTGTGGAGATCATGTTCTTGGATGCTTGCTGAGACTTTGATATTTAAGCTGTTTCTCATAGGTGTTAACGTTTGAAAACTTGCAACCAACTGATCAAAAAAGAAAAAAAAATTCTTTGGACATTCTTTCCAAGCAACAGGGTAAATGGGACTGCATGATTATGGATGAAACTAGAGTCCTTGAATATAATTGCACTCATAAGTCAAAGAAGGCAATTCATAACAATTTGGCTCAGCATTTTAATTTCGTCTGTTAAATTATTCATGCGAATACTTTCATGAGTTAAGCCATGAATATTTGATTGGTGGTTGATTCATAACCACAAACTATATTAGCCCTTTATTTTTCTCATTTATGTCCAATTAACATATATGGGAAGGTGGAGAAAATTTATTCTTCTTAATATGAGAAACATCTTTCCCCACAGAGTTATTGAGGCTGTCTGATGAACATTTACTATGACTCCAGGTCAACATTACGCCTGTTCTGGCAGTTTAATAATTGTTCTAATAATAATTTTCATTACATAGAGGGAAAATATTACAAATCTCTTCTTTGCAAGTGAGGAGATGACATTCAGAGAGGTTAAATAATGTTCCAGAATCCACATGATATGTTGGTGGCTGAGATTAGATTCAAATCCAGCATTAAAAAATTGAATGTTCCCCACCCCACAGTGGCTCTGATGATTGTTCTCAATGAGCCAGGTCAGCGTGCACGTAAATCACCACTCTCTGAGTCTGCTCTATACCTTCTCTGTTACCAGAGTAAATTGCTGAGTAGATATCCAATACCCATTTAGTCATGTCAGTTTTGTATCACTTAACAAAAATCTCTTCTGTCAAATAAACAGGTATTTACAGCCATTTCCCTGCTGTACACAAATATGAGAAAGTGCACAGTTTGGCAGACAGCTAAGAATGGGTGGCTAGATGTAAATGTCAAAAGCTGCTACATAAAGGCTAATTTGTGGGTTGTGACATCTGGTAAACTGTGGCTATTCAATTCCTTTTAAGCCTGAACAAAGTATGGCATTTTACCTTGTCAGAGAAAGAGCTTCTTAGTCAAAGGACTGTGAAGATATCAAGTAATTAAATTATCTCAATAATTACTTTTAGAAATCCTCAGGGATGGGGCATCCAAAACATCCCAGTTTTTAGGCTTGAGTTAGCATAATTCATTAGATAATTCATACATATATATATATATATATATGTCAAATTTAGTTTAATGACATACTTTTTCCTAGCAGTATAATCTCTCTATATGCTGACTTAATAACTGCTTTATGAGAGCTGTATGTGGCTCACCATTGATAAATGCATTAAATCAGTGGTTCCATAGCCTGGCTGAGAATTTTATCTTCTGGGAAGTTATAAAAACACATTTTTAACTCTGAGTCTCTGGAGATTGGGATTTTTTTTCTGAGATAGGGCCTGGCAACCAGCATTTAAAGTGTTCCCTGGTGAATCTGATAGGCAGCCTGGTTTAGAAACCACTGCTTTAACCACCTAATGCCTCATCCTCATTAGAACTTTACTCATTAAAATTAAACATGAATTTGCCTTATAATTTGGAAGTCTAACATGTGACTCAGCCCAAGCAACTTCTGGGTTTGAAAGTCTTCTGTCCAGCACAAACCCTGAAATCCTTAAAAATGGGTGTGCGGGTCTTTCTTGTCTTGGTTTCTGACCACCTTTAACTCTCATCTCCTGCCACTTGCTACACGTATGTGCCACATTCTGCTCCCTTGCTATTCACAGAGAATGACAGGCCTATTTCTACCTCCCTGTTTTGATCTTTAGACATCCATATTTTCTTTTCTGCCTGTAAACTCCCAGGGTTCTCAAGGATTCCACCTGAACGTCCGGGCCACTGGTCCTGTTTCTCTTTTTCCTCAACATCCCAAGGACTCACTCCTTGGTACTGACTCTTTCCAGCCTGACACTTTGTTACACTGTGCTGGGCTATTTCTTTACATTTTCATCTCAACCCCTATGTTGGGGACAGAAACCAAAGAGCCCAGCACCTGCACACACTGGGCACTCAGTAAATATCCCAAATGAAGGAGTTTTCTCTGATATGCATTGTTATCCCCATGACGCCTCTACAACTCTCTTCTCAGTGCTATGACAAATGATTTCTCTTTCACATGGTACAGCTTTAAAAATGTTCTCTTTTGGATCTTCAGACTTGTTTGCTGCTATTAACTATGTTTCAGTTTGATATTTGTGAGCAGTGAAATCTGTTTAGTACATCTGTTCTTTATAAGACTGCCTTTCTTGTGAAATAGTTTGTACTGGATTTTCTGGAGTACTTTAGAGTCGATCACTGGGAAAAACTATCACCACAGCTGATTGATCCGGGTGAGTCCTGCTTTGGACGTGGTTTAAGACTGCAGTCCATGGGCTGCGTCTGCCTCTGCTCCCAGCTTCTCATCCTCACAGTGGACAGAAAAGCTGCTCTCCATAGCTTGTTTGGAACGTGCAACCTCAACTCCAGATTTACTGAGATTCGCTGGTAGAGGCCCCAAAGGATCACTCTTGAGGGAGCGTGGCTGGATGATCAGCAGATCAGTGATGCACAGCTCACGCTTTCCTTTCGAATTTTGCTTGTGGACCGCTCTGATAGCTGAGGATGTTTTCACATTCGCTGTGTCCCGCAGAGCAGGGGAGCGGGAGCAGCGAGGCCCAGGGGGCAGGCGCCGGGCTCTCCTATGCCCTGCGGGGAAGTGGAAGGCGCGGGGAGCAGGGATGGTGGAACTGAGGAAAAGCAGGCCGTGGGGTTATTCCCTGAATGAATCCCGAGCCGCACGTAATCTGGGGTTTTCCCAGGAACGACCTGGAGTTAAGAACAGAGAGGAAAAAAGGACTGTGGAAGAGGGGAGGAGGAAGCAAAGGGGCAGCGTAGATGTGTCGTCCAGTCTAAGCGCAGCGGAGCGCACACGCCCTGCTCCTGCCACGCGTTGCCCCGAGAGACTTCCTCTTGCATTTCAGGCTTCCCGCCTAAGGCCCAGTTTCCGCACTTTATGTGTGCATAAAGGGGACCCTCAGGGGAGCCCTGATGGGGTGGGCCTGTGTGGCATTCCCATGGCTGCGTGATGCCGCAGGGCCACTGAGAGGGCAAGTGAAGAAGTGCAGTCACTTATGCGGAACTGACCCAGCCGCCCTTCCTCCCGCCCGTCTCGCAGGCGGCTCCCCAGCACGGCCCGCACCTGTGCGGGGCTTCCCTCTGCTCCGTGCACAAGTGGCGGCGCTCCTGGCCTGGAGGCTCCGCCACACGCTGCGCGCCGGGAAGAGCACCCTCGCCGACCTGCTGCTGCCAGTCCTTTTCGTGGCCTTGGCGATGGGCTTGTTCATGGTGAGACCCCTAGCCACCGAGTACCCTCCCCTCAGACTCACACCTGGACATTACCAGCGGGCCGAGACCTACTTTTTCAGGTAAGTTGTTTTCGTTCCTTTATGTCAAGGTGGATTATGAATTGCAATAGCTTTGACACTTTTGAGAATTCTAGATAAAAACTTGAAATGTAAATGTTTTCATTATTTCCGAGGTCTGAATTCACGAGGAGATCCTTGGAGAAACTCTTGCTCCTCTCAGGCTGTCTCAGGGCAGGCGCTTAAGGCCAATGAGGCTGCTTGGCCTCCGAATATCCTGAGCCTCTGACCCCTCCTCGTGGTGGCCGAGTCCCTGCGCGAAAGGGCGCATGTGGTGACCCGCTGACCTGCAGAGGGCCCGCACGCCCTGCCCCACAGGAGGGCTGGATAGACTCCGGAATTTTTAGGATTCTAGAACATATTAGATATATGTGGTATATTTCACAAGGCCCTCCACAGTTGTTTCTGGGACAACAGCCCCACGGTTGTACACTCCTCTCTGACAGCACAGACGAAATGGAAGCCCTAAGCCTCCCCAGGCCAGGGTCAGTCGAGCAGGATCTGTTGCCGGTGCGTTCAGAAGAGCCTGGGTTTTTGCCACCAAATGAATTAACTAAAGAACTCAGAGCTTTCCGGGTTGCAGATTCATACACAAGGGTTGGGGACCTAAAATGGAAACCCATCCCCTAAGTTCCTTTGCCTTAGTTTAGCGGGCTCCTCTCTAGATTCGGGACAATCTGTGCAGAGTCAGGGAGGCCCGCCTCCTGCCGGACACGGTCATGGCTGTGATCCCAGACATTACTACATTGAACATGCAGAATCGTCTTCAAGGTTGCTATAATTTTTCACAGTTGGGATGGGGAGACAAATGACTGGTTTACAACTGCACAAGCATACTGGCTAGGCTTTTCATCATGAAAACAACTAAGAGGACAGTGTCCTGCTTTTGTCAAATATATATGCTTATTAAAATAACCAGCTAATCTCTAAGAGCCTACTAATATTTGTGTAATTTTTGTAGTGATGTGTAATTTGGAATTAGATTTAAACAAATACAGGTACAAAGTAAAAATCTATGGTAAACTCTTCAGTTTGTTCCCTTCTTGTCACACTCCTTAACTATAAAAGAGCTGTCACTATTTTGAGTCTTTTGATTATAAAATATGTTTCTTGAAGAAAATAATACAAAGCACAGGCTAGCCAAAAAATAAAATAAAAAACAATCACACGTAATTTTACCAGAGATATCTACTGTAAACCTATTGGGATAATCTGCCGCATGATATACATAATACTTGTATCTACATGCATTTGTGTTTTTTTATCACAATAAGATTACACTATAATACCCTATGCAACTCTTTTACACTCCATAATATTTTTGTATCTCTTATTTTGTGTATCAGTACAACCACTTTACTCATGAAAACTGCAGTACCCTGACTACTGAATGATTCTTTAGTCATATGTTGTTGGAGGCACATTAATTTATTTAAACAATCTCTTTTTAGGGGCATATAAAGGTTTATTTATTTGTTTTTATTTTCCTATTATAGGCAATGCTGTATAAGAATCTTTGTTTAGTTAGATTTATGTGACTACTTATTCTTACCATCATACATTTCTGGTAGAATTTTGGGGGGCAAAGGCATCAGTATTTTTATGGTAGATATTGCCAAATTACCCTTATAAATGTGTGCCAACTAACAGTCTTACAAAGTCATTGATTATTTTCTTCAACAGATATTTATGGTGCACTTACTACATGCTAGGTACTGTTCTAGGTGGTAGTTATATGTGTAATTAGAACAAACCAAGACCCCTAGTTTAGTGGGAGAAAGGAAGTTCAGTTCTCTAAACTCCAACTAATAGTTTTGATAGTCCAAACCTGATATTTCATTGCTTTATTAGGCAGCTCTTTGATTACTATTGAAGTTGAATATTTTCAAAGTTTTTTGGTTATTTAAAATTTTACTTTACATGTTGAACATATTAAGCATCATCTATATGTGTATTTCCACATCATATTTTGCTTCTAACTGTCTTCTCCTTCACCCTCTCCCCTCTCTCGACTTTACCTCTTGTCTTTTTCTTCTGAGACTGTTGAGAATTTCTCTACATGGTGTTTATTTCACTGATACCATTTTCACTTGACTTCAAATAACCATTCACTTTCTCTACTGCATTATTAATTTGACGAGTACATTTTTCATTTGAAAGCATTTTTCCTCCTCTCCCAGTATTCATTTGTTATCGAAGTAATGCACTTCAAAATTATTTTGAGTCTGAGAATTAAGATATTTTAATATTTTCTTCTAAGAGTTGCTATTTTAAAGTAAGATATTTGTTTGTTCTAATTTTTCATAATGTTACTTAAATTATGAAACAGAGGCATTCACATATCTGGAGGTTTATTTTCTCATCCTTACAGAGGAGTCCTGCCTGCACAGGCTATAGAGTACCTGCTCCATCAGTGACTGCAAGTGCCCCACTTCTAATGGTTAATTTCTGTCTAAAGAGAAAGGAATAAGCTTACATTTTCTCAGTTTTTATTTTAGTAGAATGGTAGTTTAGTTACTTATGAGGAAAAAGTGAAAAGCTACCAGAGAGCATCCACATTGATGGAACATTTTCTTGCTTTTTGCTATTATCAGTAATGTTTGCAGTGATAGTCAAAAATTAGTGGGGCAGAAGAACAACTATCATCATTTTATCATTTTATGGCCGCTGTAACTGCTCTTGTTAGGAACTCTCCACTGACATTCAGGACTTTTCTTCTGCATACTGGATCCTCTCTGAGTGTGTACCTTGATTTCTCTGAAGACAACCCCTGTTGTTTTGCATTTGTATTAAACTTGCCTCTTTCCACTTTCAAGTGTCCTCGTATGAGTGATAAATGGTGTGGCCATTCCTTCTTTATTGAATCTGAGCGCCATGGTCTAAATCTTGGCACAGGAATGATTCACAAAGGGGCCCAGATTTTCACATCTCATAGTCCTCCTGACTCCCTGTGTACACAGGCCACCCGTGGTCACTCAGCACCCATCCTTGCTGCTCCAAATGTGGGACAACCACATTTTATAACATCTGTGAACCGTCTCCTTGGGAAAGCATATAGGATTGCCATTACACTCCCTCACTTTCTCCTTAGGGTAACTCCCTGTTGATAGGTGCGTAATTCAGGCCTGCATGTAGCTTTCAAAAATCATGAATGCATTAGCTTTGTGCTGATTTGGAAGGTACATATAAATCTTATCTTATTAGTGTTCTGATAATTCTCAATAGAGCCCCATGCTTCTAAAATGTTAGAGTTGAGAAAATGCAATTATATATCTACATTAAATTCGCTAAAAATTTCTTGCAGAATACAAATCTTCATAAAAGCACAAACCAGAAGAAATGCACCAGAGAGGTTCTCTTCTACCTGAATCCTCCTACAAATGAAGGGGACAGATGACACCCCCCCAGCTTATAGAGGAGTTGAGCATCTTGGGCCCAAACAAACCTGGGGCTTTGGCAACTCAGTCTCCAGTGGTCTCCAACTCACATGCTTTGGTGGCCAGGTGGGGAGTGAAGGCATGACATCCACAGGGCTGTAAAGATGCTTGTTTTGTGACCAGACCTCCACAGCACATTGACTTTATAGACTGTGAGGAAGGAGAAGAAGTATGGAGCATATCTGTGCTGGTTTGGGGTCTGGTCAGCCATTCATGACTCAGGCTTCTGACTCAGTTTTATTCTGAATCAACTTGCTCTCTGACTACTGTTTTAAGAGTGCTCCAGAAATTCTCCCTCCCCACTAAGAAGTGTGAGAAAAGGGTGGCAGGGCCTCTGTGCCTGTTCAGGGTGGAGGAGAGCAGCACAGGGCAGCCCCAGAGAAGTTAGAGGAGGGTGGTGCAGTTCTGAGAGACACAGTGTGAACACAGCTGCGCCTGCTTGCAGACATCTGAGGTTGGTAAGACCTGACGGACCTGCTCAAAACCTTGAGCAGCTCCATTTTGTCCAAGGGATGATATTGGCACATCTTAGCATACCCTACAGGTCCTCCTGGTGCCTCTGCAGCCTCTGCCACTCCCTTTATCTCATTCTCTGAACTTCAGAATGACACAATCATACATGATGTTGCTGCATCTCTCCCTGTTTAAGGAAATGGAAACTACCTTCCTCTTCTCAGTCCTCTGCCACTCCCACTGTATACACTCTAATGTTCCCAGCAAAATAAGAATACTTCCAAAATCTGGCTCAGATGCCCCCTTCCAGGGATCCTCTGTGGCTGCTCTCTCAACTGAATGTCTGTCATTGTTGCATGGATGTCACTGTGGCTTAACTTAGTGCTGGAGATTCTTGCCTTCCTTCCTTCAGGGAGACTTCCTGGAGGGTAACGATCAAGCCTCCTTTATATCTGTATCTTTAGTTCCTGCCAACATGTCTAGAAATGGTTACTTTCATTAAATCCTTGTTAAATTGAAATACTCAATGAAAATGAAATGTACCAAAAATGTCTTCCAGAAATTAACTTGGACAGGCAGCAGACAAACAAATGGAGCATGGAAAGACAGCTCTCTACACATTAATAATATAGAATATTTAGACTCCATGACCTCATCTTCTGGGATGGGGCTCTTAGTCCTTACTAGAGGAGATGCTCCTAAATACACTGCTAAGTTCACTGCATTAGAAAAACCTGTGGGTCCTCCTTGAACATAGACCTGACCCTGGCCCACTGTCTGCTGAGTTTGTTCCTACCCCAAACTCTCTCTCTTTTTCTCATAGTTCTCCAACCAGAAAAAGACCTAGAAGGAGCAAGTGTAGGACTCCAAGTCCTGGTTGCTATACCAGTTCTTTAAGAACCCAAGAGGGCCAGTGGATGTATGTAGCCAGTAAGTGCCCACTGTCACCATCTCCTTCTCCTGTTAGCATGCCAGCAGAAACTGGGTGCCATTTTTAGTTTTCTAGGGCTGCTATAGCAAAGCGCCGCAAACTGAGTTACTTAACAGAAATGTATTTTCTCACTGTTCTGGAGGCCAGAAGTCTGAAATCAAAGTGTCAGCAGGACCATATCCTCTCTGAAGGCTCCAGGGGAGAATCCTTCCTTGCCTCTTTAGCTTCTGTGGCTGCAGGTGATCTCTGGCATGCCTTGACTTGTGGCAACATCACTCCAGTCTCAGTGTCCCATCTTCACGTGGCCTTCCTCCTGCCTGTCTCTGTGTCCACATTTCCCTCTTAGAAGGACACCTGTCATATTGGATTTGGTACCCACTCTAATTCTATATGAACTCACCTAATTATATCTGGATAAACTCATTCCAAATAAGGTCACATTCTGAGGTTCTGAGTGGGCATGACATTTGGAGGGAAATCATTCAACCCACAGCATTTCCTCCAACGTCTTCCTTAACAAATACCACTAAACTTGACCAATCTCTTGGCCACTTGCCTATAGTAGAATCTCTTGGTGTTCTGTAAAACTCACGCTTTTCTGTTATATGTAGAAGGATAACAGAAATTAAATTAATTGAAGACTGACAGTGATTGTTGGTGTATGTTCATTGGTGTTCTGTCATCTCAAAATCATCCACCAGGTTTTGCAAAATGGTCACTGGGATGTGACAAATGTATCCTTGATGAACCAGTGATGTTAACATTCATAGAGAACATCTTCAATTATTTACATTCTTCTCCCCATATATGTACAACTTCCTTTTATGTATGTGGCATCTTTATCACGTGAGATGATAGTGACTGCTTCACTTTGTTTCAGTAATTCAGTGAGAGGACGAATGGAAAGCAATTGGACAATTGTTTGGAAGAAATACAATGAAAGTTATTTTTCTTCTTATTCTTAGTAAATACTAGGATGGACCTAATATATCATCTGTGCTTCTGAGTGGGATGGAGAGGATGTAGTACACTCACTAGTAGGCTCTTGGAAGCCTTTTTTTCTGGCAGAATAACATACAAAGTGCTGGCTGCCTCTCTGATCTCATTTCCTGGTTGCCCTCCCCTCGTCTGCAAGGTCTGCCTTCACACCAGGCTTCGTCCAGGTCATGGAACATCAAAACTCTGGACTGACTTTGCATGTCTGGTTGGACACCCCAAGAACATTCTTCCTCTCAGTCATGGCACAGAAGCTGCCTTCTCAATGCAACTCACCCATGGTCCCTTTACAGTCCAGTGGGAAAAAATAGATGGTAAACAAAATAGCTGAAACTAGTTGCTTGACTTAATTATGTATACATTATATGGGGACAAAGTCCAGCACTGAGTAGGCGTTTTTAAAATGTTTACCCATGACTGAAGGTATATCCTTCATGCTCTACCCAACCATGCATTTAGGATGTACTTCAGGGCCCCTCACCCTGGGTGAACTATTCTTCAGCTCGACCCACCTGAGATTCAGTAATTTGTGAATTGCTGTTAGTCATACCTCTTAGTGGGATGAAATTAAAAAAAAAAAAAAAGAGAGAGAGAATCCCTGATGACGACATTCTCATTGTGAAGAGAGTGAACTCACAGATGTTGGGTGAACTCCTTGGTTGGCACAAACAGGACCCAGAATCCATTTCAGGCCTCCTGGCTCTAATTCTCATTCCACAAACACTTACAAGGCCATAAGTTCTATCCTCAGAAAGTTTACAGTCTAGCAGAGAAATGGTCTATACAAACAGATGGGCAAGTCTTATAGGTAGATACCTGGTGCGGGGGTTGTGCATAAGCCACATGAGATCTGTTTGGGGTGTCAAAGAAGGTTTGTTAAGGCTATGCCCCCTAAATTGCTTCTTCTGAGATAAATAGGTGTTTTCCAGACATGGAGGAGAGAAAGTTTCTTCTCTCTTACTCTCTCTAAAGGAAGAAGTGTGAGTAAATGTGAAAAGTAATGAAAGAAGTCTAGCAGAAACCTTGATGGTTTCTGGCAGGTACCATAAGGCATTCTAAGGAGAACTGACTTTATTTTGCAAACACAGTGCAGGGAGGCATTAAGGAGTTCTAAAATCTGGGGAGTGATATGAGGGGGATTATTTTTGTAGCTTCCAGGTATGAAGTCTGATTTGAGCAGTCTATCTGAGTCTCTTCCACTCATAGGTGACTTTTTCTGTCTGGAGTTGTGTAAGATTTCTTCTTTATCCTTGGAGTAAAGGATTTTTCCCCCTACTGTTTCCTCATCAAAACTGCGGATTTAAGTCTTTTTTCAGTTCAAGGTAGTTTTTTTTTTTTTGTTTTGTTTTGTTTTTGGTAATTTTTTTAGGGGGGTGGGTACGGGATGTCACTTTGTTGACCAGGCTGGAGTGCAGTGGTGTGATCTTGGCTCGCTACAACCTCCACCTCCTGGGTTCCAGTGATTCTCCTGCTTCAACCTCCCGAGTACCTGGAATTACAAGCATGTGCCGCCCCACCTGGCTCATTTTTGTATTTTTAGCAGAGACGAGGTTTCACCACGTTGGCCAGGCTGGTCTCGAACTCCTGACCTTAGGTTTCCTGCCCACTTTGGCCTCCCAAAGTGCTGGGATTACAGGCGTGAGCCACCACATCCTGTCAGTTCAGGGTAATTTTCTTCTATTATTAATCTAATTTCTTACACCTATTTTTCCTTTACCTCCTTTTAGAATTCCTATCACATCTCATGTTAAGGTCTTCCAAATCCATCTTTTAATTCTTTATCTTTCCTTGAGGATTTCTTTTTCCTTTTTGTCCTCCTTCTGTGTGGCTATTTCTTATACATCACTGTTTGTATCTATACAGTGGCTATCATCTTACTCAATTTCTACCTCTAATATTATCTTCAGGAAGCCATTCTTCTTGGTTTGAGAAAGTCCTGTGTAGGCATGTGCTTCTGTGGTTTTTCTTTTTTTGTTTTTAACTTTAAAGTGTGTATTCCTGCAGCACCTTTATTTTTCATAAGTATTGGCATTGTTTGGGTTTTTCTCTGGTTGCTGGGACCCCAGGACATGTGTTTGTTATTGCTGTTTTGACAGATCAGATAAGGATGTTGCCTATCAACTAGATGAAATTCCAAGTCAAAGCGCATTTTCCTATGTAGAGCAGCAGCTGGGCTGCCAGTAATGTCTGTTTTGTTCAGGGAGGTGGGGACATTTGCTTCCTATACTCTGTCTCATTTAGGAATAGAAGGCATCAGCTCCTTTAATTAAGCTTTTTCTTGACTACTGAGGTTCAGCGAGAGAGGGGAGGCTGAGGTCACTGGAGATTTGCAGGTCTCTGAGGGGCACACTTCCCAGAATGGGTCCTTTCTGGTCCTTTCCCCTGGATGCTCTGCTCCTGTTCTTCACATTGCATTCATATGTGGCCTGGCCTGTAGGGATGATGGCCCTGAATTTGCTTGGCCAACAGTAAATCCCACAGAGCCCAAGACCTCACCTGGAACCAGAAATTTATCAACACCAAAAGCTGGTTAGATCAGGAGGGGTTGAAAGATTGGAGGTGAGAGTGTAGGGAAGGAAGGAAAGAAGGAAGGAAGGAAGGAAGGAAAGAAGGAAGGAAGGAAGGAAGGAAGGAAGGAAGGAAGGAAGGAAGGGGAGAGAGCAGGCTGCTGTCTTCCCAGATGCCCCAGTGTATCTCAAGGTTGGTTTGATCTTCGTCTAAATCAGAAGCTCTGTGGGGACTTGTTAACCAGGAAGGCCCATTAGGAGTGTGCATTTGTTCAGCCAAGCTCCTTGGGTCACTCTGGTGCACATTAAATTTTAAGAGATGATTATTAGAGAGAGTGATTCCGTTTACGAACTTCCTCGAGAATCAGGTAGTAATTTTCAATTTCTAGAGTCTAGTAAGGACAGATGTCAAGTGTTTCTAACACAGGGATGTACTTTAAAATATAGCCGGGAGTTTGAAGGCAACAAAAGAGGGATAGTTTAGGAAAAAGCATTTGAATTTTGTGGTGACAAAGATACTTTAAAAAGAAGCTTGTATTTCCTAATTTGTTAGAAACCTGAAGGCTGTTTATACAGAGGTCACACTGCCTACTTAGGACACATAACTTTGTTGTAAATTGCAGCATGTTCCACTGTTGTGTGTTTTTGGCCATAGCTGTAGGAAATTATATTAGGACAGTTGTAAACCATACGAATATTTTAAAATCTTTATTAAATTTTATGCAGTGGGGAAGATAGTGTTTTACTATAAATACTTATTCTGGATTTGGATGCCACAGAGGTGTTTTCATTTTAAGTTTCTCTGGAAACAAAGTCCTCCTCAGCAGAAATATAATACTAATTTGATGTAATACATTGCAATATCTTTTCAATTAAATTTTGTTTTTGTTTGAATGGTAAGAGTTCAGAAAGGGCCAGATTTAGGGAAGTAAAATAATTGGATAGAGATTAAGGATGAGGTCATTGAATTCAGTGTGTTTTTAACATATCACAACTTGTTCAACACATCATTTATGAGACCCTACTGAGTTCCAACACCTACCCTAAGCATTGTGCCTTTTCCTCAAGGATTGTTTCATTCCAGTAATGAGAACAAGGGTAAGCCTCCAGTTCAACTCCAGTGAAGATGTGTACCAAGGCCACCAGGCAGGACAAATGGAGCAGAGGAGGCAGGGAGGACTTGTCGTGGAATCGGTGTTCCAACCAAGGTTTCCAGGTCAGGCTGGAGATGGCTTCCAATCAAGTGTCCAGGATGTTGGAGATACTGACTCAGAGGGATCAGCACCCTCAAAAGCAGATCTGCCCAATCAAACAGTGGTTCTCCTGGGCTGGGCTGCGCTGGCTAGGCTGGACTGGGTGCCGTGTTCAGGAAGAAATGTTGAGCAACAGGCCCTAGGATTGTGGAGGGATTCAAATACTATTTCAAGATGCATAGGTAACAAGAAGCCATTGATAAATTTTGAGCAAAGAAAGTATCAGATTGGTATGTTAGAGAGCTCAGTAAAGGAATTAGAGAAATTGGGAGTCTGTAATGTTCCATTCTATATGTAGGGTCACAGGTCACACTGAACAGTAGCCTAATGAGAAGTTTCTTCTCATTCTGAGCTTACGTTTGTTCTTCAGGACGTGGTTGGAAACTCCTACATTTCCACCTCAGATCTTTCTACATTTTAATGCTCATAGCAATTAAGAAAAATATTTTGGGCTCATTTATTTATTGTCTGTGAACAAAAAATTAGAGAAATCAGTGGTTGCAGATTACTCTGTGGTTGCTTACATTTCTTCTTTCTTTTTTGGAATTTTCACTTATAAAACTTTTTTATTGCTCACAATAATTGTACATATTTATGGGGTACATGTGATATTTTGATACATGCATATGATGTATAATAACCAAAGCAGGGTATTTAGGATATCTATCACCTCAAATATTTATAATTTCTTTCTTTGGGAACATTTCAAATCTTCCAGCTGTTTTGAATATAGGATAAATTGTTGTTAACTACAGTCACCCTACTGTGCTACTGAACGCTAGTACCTATTTTTTTTATAACTGTATGTTTGTATCTATTAACCAATCTCTCTTACTCCCCTATTCTTCCCAGCCTCTGGTGCTTGCATTTCTTCAATGTAGCTAGTATTTTAAGTTCTTTAAAAGGAATCATTTATGTATATTTGTTAATTTATAAAGAATTCTTTCCAAAAAGAATTGAGGTCACCAGGTATATCTATATAATCTATAATGCTGGTTATACATCATTTAAAAAATTTTGAGACAAGTGTTTGCAAAGATTCTTACTCAAAAGTATTTTATAAATAACACAATGTAAATTCTGAAAAGTAATGAATCTGTACTCTTTTCTAAATACCAATTTAGAATTTTAATTAATTAAATGAGCTCATTCTCTTTCAGTCCAATTTAGAAAATCTTAAAATGTCTTTTTCTCTACATTTTCTCAAGATTGTCTTATTATTGAGGTGTGAAATTTAATACAGGGTTTGTTTCTACAACTCCCCATAGTAACGTGAATAGTCTTATTGCTGATGGTGTCTTCAGTAAGGAAATTCAGTATTGGTGGTTTTGGCTTTCAGTAATGCTGCTTGAACTACAAATAGACTTCTGAGATGCGTGCCAGTAAAATTTAATGTGTACCTAAAGCACACATAGGATTCTGTGTTGAGGACCTCTTGTTAAGAAAATGTAGCTCAATATAGCTCACATATAGAAACCAAATGCTATTTCTTACTTTATAAATTGTTTTATTTCAGGACTATGTAATAGAACAAATATTCAGACCCAACTGGAGCTCCAACTTTAAGAGCATAGTTTTGCAGATGTTAATATATTAACACAACATGATATGATGTAGCCTTTAAAATGTGTTTTTAAAAACCATGCAAATATGTGAAAAATGGTTGTATTATAATATTAAGTGAAAATGTTAAGGAAAATAATGTACTGTGAATGCAAGTCTATAAATATGCATATCTGATGGCAAAACTACACTTTTAATAAATTTTCCAATTTTATTGCTTGTTTGGCATTACCATAAAAACAGTGGAAAATTAGCTTTATCTCACTTACTGGAAATCATTAGATGGATCAGCCTGACTAGGGCACAATGTGAGGTCAGCAGCCGGTTCTCCGTTCTCTGTTGGGAGCCACTAATAATCCCACATTGTTTCCTTTGTCTCACAATGAACAGCAGCAGTGCGGGCGACGACTTGGACCTCACCCATGTTCTTCTGCGGAAGTTTAGAGATCAAGATCTGCCCTGTGTAGATGTAAACCCAGACCAGTAAGTATCAGGTGCTCTCTGCAAAAGTGAACACTCCCAACTGGTAACATTGTAGCCTGGGAGGATGGGTTTTTCTCCATGATTGGTTATTTCATGTCACAAGTTTACATTATAATAAAAAATAAAAATTAGGCGGGGCGCGGTGGCTCAAGCCTGTAATCCCAGCACTTCGGGAGGCCGAGGCGGGTGGATCACGAGGTCAGGAGATCGAGACCATCCTGGCTAACACGGTGAAAACCCATCTCTACTAAAAATACAAAAAAATTAGCTGGATGTGGTGGCAGGCGCCTGTAGTCCCAGCTACTCGGGAGGCTGAGACAGGAGAATGGCGTGAACCCGGGAGGCGGAGCTTGCAGTGAGCCGAGATCGCGCCACTGCACTCCAGCCTGGGCGACAGAGCGAGACTCTGCCTCAAACAAAAAAAACAAAAAAAAAATTAGCCTAATGAGTAGGTTATTACTGAACGGGCCTTATGGGTATCACCACATAAAATGATCCTACATAAGCTACATAATTACCCCTTTTCTCCCTTGTACATGCGTGCTTTATATTATTGCAAAATAAATTAATAATTAATAGCATTCAATTTGTTTAATAAAACCCAAAGCTGAAAAGAATGAAGTAGCAATTAAGTCTGAATTATGTATTAGCTGTTATTTACTTTTAGAGAATACTTGTACATATGAAAAATTAATTATAGTTTTTTTAACTTAAAAGATTTAAAGGTCGGTACTGTACATCAATCTGGGGTGAATTACTTTGAAAATTATCTTTTTAGTGTTTAAGCATGGTTATTGTGACGACCTTTCTATGAAACCTGGATAAGGGAGGCCTTTCTGTATAAACACTTATTTCCCTCTTATTTTGCTCAATTGTTATATATTGAAGATCTACTACAAGTAAAGTGCTGCTGTAGAAACCAAGATTAATATGGAATATGGCCCTGGTCTCAAGGAATTTACAGTTCTGGGTAGAGCAAATGAGGCAAGTGATAAAAGCAATAATGATTTATTAAGTGCCAGAAGTGTATGTTTTTAAGTAGTAAATATAAAAATCTAACAATAATACAACATTGGCAATATGTTTTCTAATTTGTGTTGACATATTTTGCCCATTAGTCATATTGGTAATTAGTGTGAGACTGAAAAACTATTAATGTTCTCAGTAAGAAAAAATTAATAGATAATTAATTATGTTGCTTCACTCTAGTCTTTGCAAAACAAAGTAATTTATTTAACTAAGGCTTCAGTGGTAATGTTTTATTTTCTCCTCTCTGATGGAATACACAGGGTGTAAAATACATCTACCTTTGAAAAGTTGAAATGTAACGTAGGGCCCCACTGGGTCCAACCCTGGCCCAACCTGGGATCAAAGAAGAACCAGTCAGAAAAAGAAAAACATTCTTTTATCTAGTCCTTCTCCTTCAAGGGGAAAAAACAAAAGGTGGAATCAATAATTAAAGGACAGCAGAACATATTGGACATTTTGTTTGGACACATATTTTACTTCCAGTTCCTTTTACATGGGTTGCAATAGAGTCTCAAACTCTCCTCCTCTCCTCTCTCTGTTCCGCGAGCTCCTGCCCTTCAGCCCAGCCTGCAGATCAGCCTCATTGCTTTTCTCCTCTGTCCATTCTTCTTCTACCTTCCTGGATTTATGTTTTTGTGTTTTCCCTTTTCTTTGTGAAATCTACCTAATCTATCCTTAACTCATTTCTATGTTTAATCATTTCTATCTATTTTTGTGGTCAGCATAACAAAAGGCTAGGGGAGCGAGGTACATGAAAAGCTGCTGTGAACACTTGTATTAATAATAATTTATGTCCATGTTATACAAATAGGCCTTGATTCACTAGGACCCCAAATCAAAGCAAAAAGTTTTACTTAAAACCTGTAGATTTCCTTCTGTAAGTGCAAAATGTTGTTGAATTTGATGATATCTACATTTTACCTCCTTGGAAGACTTGGGCAATCACTTGATAATTAACTAGAGGAAACATTTAAAAATAATAGATTAGATTCTACTGATAGGTTGTTTTTCTGATGAGATACTCAACTCTGAGTGTCGACTCAAGGGTGCTATGTTGAACTTCTGATTTGTACCTCCCTGTCATACGAAGACAATGAAGAGCTCTACAAAAATCCACTGTCGTGTAAATCTGATCTAAAATATGAGTTTTCTCACAGTAGTAGGTGATGCATAATTTAAAATTTAAAATGTGTTAAAGTTGTCAACTTTTAGAAGCTGATGGGTAGATATACATATTTAGCTTCATTTTACAAGGCTTACATCTGGTGGCACTTCAGTGTCGAATTCTCCTCCTATTTCTAACACAAAATGGTCACTTTCCTCACCCATTCTTGTTAATGCTTTAATACAGAACAAAAGTGATAGCAAATCTTATATTTCTATCAAACTTAAAAGCCAAGTGGGGAGATGGGTAAGGTTTATTTTGTAATTAAAAGAAAGTTACTAGATTGCAGCGATATAATAGATCATCTCGGTACTCAGGAAAATCTAGAGTTTAATCTAGAGGGCTCATTATTAGCCAAAAGGTGGGATCTTTGGAATCTGTCATGGTTGGTGACAGATTCCCTCTGAGGGGCCTGTAAAGATGAAAGTTGAGGCCACAGATCAGCAGCATGTGCATACCAGGGATCATGATAGAGGGGTAATATGGGACCAGTCTTTCTCAATCCAAATCTCAGCTCCACTCTTGTTGGCTGTGTGACCCATGCAACTTGCTGAACCTCTCTGCCTTCCTTCATTTGCATACGTGTGCTCTCAGTTCTGTAGAAAAAACAGTCACCTCAACAGCAGGGTAGCTCTTGTGGAGAGCTTTTGTTCGTTTAAGGTAAGTTCCTGCCTCAGAAAGCGACTCTCAAGACAGTAGGTCCTTAGAGCTTCTGCCTCTCTCTTCAAGATTTAAAATGCACCTTAGCACTTTGGGGAAGCTGAGGTGGGCAGATCATGAGGTCAGGAGTTCGAGACCAGCCTGGCCAACATGGTGAAACCCTGTCTCTACTAAAGATACAAAAAAATTACCTGGGTATGGTGGTGCACACCCGTAATCCCAGCTACCCGGGAGGCTGAGGCAGGAGACTCTCTTGAGCCCAGGAGGCGGAGGTTGCAGTGAGCCGAGACTGTGCCATTGCATTCCAGCCTGGGTGACGGGGTGAGACTCTATCTAAAAAAAAAAAAAAAAAAAAAAAAAAGAAAAGAAAATGCATCTTAGGTGATTGAGAACTCCAGGCATCCCTGTAGTAGAGAGAGCTATTTCACGCAGTGTGTCCAAA
The DNA here is from genome assembly GCF_001698545.2 of Rhinopithecus bieti. Classification (NCBI taxonomy): domain Eukaryota; kingdom Metazoa; phylum Chordata; class Mammalia; order Primates; family Cercopithecidae; genus Rhinopithecus; species Rhinopithecus bieti. The sequence goes on from NW_016804488.1 coordinate 915,055, forward strand.
CCTGAAGGACCAAATGACTGGGCTCCAGCAGCCTCTCTGCAGCTGTGTCCTGTAGGCCACTTTAGGGAAATGCTTTGCTAAGTCAAAGTTTATTTTTAGATTCCTAAACTTTAACAGAAAGATTATGTAGAAACATCTGATTTCTCATAGATCATCCCCTCTGTCTCTCCCTTTTATGGACATTCACACAGCTTCTTAGTGAATCTGTTGGAACACAAAAGTTGTTGGAGGCTGAGAAGTGCTCAAAAAACTACCTGTCATGGGCCATTGTGTACCTCTCATGGACACGTAGTTTTACTCTATAAAAGGGAGCTAGGAGAAGAATAAGGGAGGATTTGGAAGAGAAAAAGAGGACTGACATTTTGAAGTCATATATTAAATTATAAACACTTGTTAACCATCATCTAAGGCATCTGAAAAAGAAAGGCCTGATGAGTTTCAGAAGTATAAATGGAATTATTTTTTTAAAGTACATATCAGATACAGTACTCTGATTAAATACGTAACTCCCTTAGGTGTTATTTCCATGTAAACTCTTAGGTTTCAAACTGGAGTCCCTGTAAGCTAGTCAGCCAAGAAAGTAGTGTGGAGAAATCTTTACATTATTTTGTTGTTTCAAAATTACATAGACATTGTACTTTGCTAACCTGGTTAATAGAAATGGCAAATTTCTTTTCACTGGGCCGGGCTCTCTTTAATTGGTGTTATCATACTGGCTTTCTCGTTAGAGCAGCACACATTTTGCATAGAGCTGGGATCTCGACAGCTGCTTCACCTCTCTGGACCCCACGTCTTCTTCTGAAAAGCAGGGCTAGTAAGGATGGTGGTAAAAATATCTTTTCCAATTTTTGAGTAATTAAGAGTAATTATCATTATTAAAACAAATTTTGATTTACAAATGCCAGAACAAATATTTTAAAGTATGGGACTCATAAGGAAATAGAAACAATAGGGAAACTGTGGATCCAAATGTGTTTCTGAACCACTGCTACAAATGGTTTTCATAACTATGTCTGTTGCACCATATTTCTGCAACAGAAAGTTTAATCAGAAAGGTTTAAAGTGGAAATTTAAAAATTGTTTTTCCTTAAGTGATGATTAAAGTACTGTGCCATGCCACAAAAAGGAATTAGCGTCTTGCTGTTTATTAATTGCTGCTTGGTACCTGGTTATGAGACTGGAAGCCTAGCCTCAGGTTCCACCAGGAGCCCTAGCCCCGCCGTGAAAGTCCTAGGGAGCCCTGTGATACACTCAGTACAGTGAGAAAAGTGAGTCCCATGTAATATAATGGAAATTCTGGCGTTGTAATAAAACATTGTCATCAGATTAACAGCTCAAGCTGTGAAAACAAATGTAAGAGCTCTGCCTTCTTGGCAGTAGGAGATGATTATCTTGTGAACTCTGTTCTAGTCTGATGGAACTCTCCCTTACAGAAATACAATGGCTTTGTAAATCTAAAAGATCATTCTAATTCTCTCCTTTGTTTTTTAGGATTAATTCTTCATGCTGGCACACACATCCCTTTTCTCACCCAGAATTCCAGGATTCATGTGGCTGCCTGGTAGGTCTCTGCAGCATTTTTGATCCTTTTAAATCTAAAATTCAAGTGAAAAAAATGAGTTTACTCCATCTATAAAAATGTTCATATTTGTACCTACGTCTTTATGACTTTTTGGTTTCCTGGATTAGCTGTTTCTGGGGAAAGTTTCATCACATAAAGTGAATATTTATAGAACACAGATGCTGTAGAGATTGACGGTGCCCCTCTCCTTCATTGCCTGCTGCCTTTGGTCATTAACATTCCCCTGGCATTCATTAAGAAAATGAATATTCTTCAAGTAATGATAAAGAAGCTAGAATTGCCCTATGGAAGGAAATTTTTCTAAATTTCAAGGCAGCATGACCTTAAGGCTCTTGCCGTATTTTTATTTGGGCTAGATATTAACAGCTAAGATGCCCCTTAGCTCTCTGACTATGGTTGATTCATACAAAAACATGTGGAAGTAGGTGTGCCTTCCTATTAAGGTGATTAAGGTGAGAGACATCACTGTCTAATTTGTGAAGGAGAATAAATTGAAATTTATTTGGAAAACTGATTGGAACTCATCTCAAAGAAAATCTCAGACTCTAATTAATAAAAGGCATAGACCTGCTAGCCACAATCAATAAGCAAGTATGAAGGCATGTCTAATTTATAGGAAAAAGGGAAAAGAAAAAATACATTGAAGTTAACTGAGCATCTATAATGGAAATGGCCACTTGGAGAACATGTTTACAGGGCTTTCCTATTTAGTGGCTCATGAGATGCAGTTCTCCTTAATAGTTGTCAACCTAAGGGAAGAAACTGAGACAAATTAATATAGGTAGAGAGTTTATTCGAGCCAAAGTTGAGGACAGCTATGTGGGACACACTTCCAAGTTATCTTTGGAAGTGCTCCCGAGAACAAAAAGGAAGCTCAAGTGCAATGGTCTTTTTGTCTAGGGTGTCAACTGAAGTTCTTTGTCTCATGGCCAAGGAAATCAAGGATGTGGACACACCAAGAGTGAGCTTACAGCAGAAATGTAGTAAGTGAAAGGAAGAGAAAAAACTCTCTGCTGCAGAGAGGGATCTCAAAAAAAGCATTGTCATTTTATAGTGAAGTGCAAGGGTTTTAATAAAAAAGTGAGTGGGGAAGGTGCTCCATTTATATAGGGCTCAAAAAACTGGTTAGAACTAGGTGTTTCATTTCCATAAGACGCAAATCCCCGGCAGTCCCCACCCCATCTGTTTAGTGCACAGGCAGATCCTTAACCTAAGTTACTCCATATTGCTTATCTCCTCCTACTGTGCATGAATCAGGGGCAGAACCCTTTTCATTAATCCATTTTCATGCTGCTGATAAAGGCATACCCGAGACTGGGCAATTAACAAAAGAAAGAGGTTTACTGAACTTATAGCTCTACATGGCTAACGAGGCCTCACAATCACGGCGGAAGACGAAAGGCACTTCTTACATGGTAGCAGTAAGAGAAAGAATGAGAACCAAGGGAAATGGGTTTCCCCTTATCAAACCATCAGATCTCATGGGACTTATTCCCTACCATGGGAACAGTAAGGGGGAAACCACCCCCATGTTCAGTTATCTCCCATTGGGGTCCCTCTCACAACATGTGGGAGTACAAATCAAGATGAGATTTGGGTGGGGACACAGAGCCAAACAATATTACCCTTCAAGGTGGATGTGCCTGGCCGAGGGTAGCTCTTCTTTTCTATAGTGTTGCAGGCATGTTCCAAGCAAGCCCCCTGTGCAAGCTTCCTTACGTGAGTATGTCCAAAAAGGAAAGGAATGTGCTCACTGGGGCCCACTGTACGTCAGTGAAACTTGCTGACTACACGGGAGGCCCCTTTCTGTGTGGGAATTCGTCTCTGTATCTATGTTTGCAGCCCGAGCTTTCAGGCTGCTCTTTGTTAGAAAATAAATGCCACTGAGGACCTTGAACATGAACTGTGAGATTTCAGTAATATGTGAGAAAAAAACATTTTACATTAAAGAGTTCCATAGTCAAGTAAGTTTCACAAATGTTGGATAAAGCAGGATTAAGCAGGTATCTTTGCCACAGCTCTTGTAAGAAGCTATTTGGAGATAATGAAATTGTCCTTGAATTGACAGTGGAGTAGATGCAGCATTTTCTGCAAATTTGACTGAATAGTCCTTCCCTTTTGTGGCACCAGTGTGTTTCGGGATGCACTTTGAGAAATACTGGACCACACGTTAGAAATCAGAGAACCTCAGGAGAGAAGGAGTTGAGGTGGAATTAATGCAATTCCTAAGCAATGGGTGTGGTTCCTCTTCAGGGCTGGCTCAAAGGAGATGTACACAAAGATGTGTGGAAGGAAGGCCTATATACCCATGGCTAGTTCTCTGGTCTTTAGTGTTCATGTTGAGCCAAGCTGACTGTGTTTTGCCAGAAGGAAAAAATATTTCTCTCCCCTTAAATACATGTGTGCTATCTGGAAGCCCTGGGTCTGCAAGGGCATGTCAATTTCCTCTTGTTTTTTTTTCTGGCAGAGTCTCACTCTGTCACCCAGGCTAGAGGGCAGTGACATGATCTGGACTCACTGCCTCCTCTGCCTCCTGGGTTCAAGTGATTCTTCTGCCTCAGCCTCCTGAGTAGCTGGGCTTACAGGCATGCACCACTGCACCCTGCTAATTTTTGTATTTTTAGTAGAGATGGGGTTTCACCATCTTGGCCAGGCTGGTTTCGAACTCCTGACCTTGTGATCCACCCGCCTCGGCCTCCCAAAGTGCTGGGATTGCAGGTATGAGCTATCGTGCCTGACCGATTTCCTCATGTTTTATCAAAGATGCTGTGGCTCTCTCGAAACCTACAAAAAAGTTCCATGGTTAGTTCTTCTGAGGATGAAAACGATTTGCAGGAGACACCATTAGAAAAGGCTCAAAGGGGAACAGGAATTGAGCTAACTCTAAAGAACAAACAGGGATTTTCAGGGCCTGAGCTCCCATGGATAACAACACTATGACCCAAAACATGTCATCGGGAGTGAGTGTGGCTTTATACAGAATAGGTGGAGGGCAGATTTGTTTCTTGTCGCTGAGGTAATAAATTATTACACAGTTGGTGACTTAAGAAAACATGAGTTTATTCTCACACGGTTCTGGAGGCTGGAAGTCTGAAGTCAGTGTCAATGGAGTGAAATTAAGGTGTCTGAAGACTCTTGAGGACAATCTGTCCTTTTCCTCCTCCAGCTTCTCTTGCTTCTGGCCTTCCTTGGCCTCTGGTGACATTACACATATCTCTATCTCCATTGTCACAGTGCCTCCTCCCTTTCTTTCTCTGTCTGATCCTCCTCTGTCTCCCTCTCAACAGTGGCAGAGGTTGTAACCAACAAAAGGGCCTGGCTGCTCGCTGCTTGTAGAAAGAGGCCAAAATAATAACAAGCTGATTAAAAGTAAGCAAGACTTGATTATCTGTGCCAGCAATGGGAAGAGCAGAAATTACAGCAATTCTGCTGTAATTTGTGGAGGAAACACAGGGTTTTTTAAAGAAAGGGTTTGGAATGCGGAAGAGGCAGGGTTGGTAGGTTGGGGATTGGGGAGAGGGGGAGCTAGGAGGTCCCAAGAGGGGTTACTTACTCCAGTGACTCATCTTGAATTATTGTTTCATTTGATGAAGAGGCTGACTCCATCGTGGATCCTGCCAGGTTACAAACTAATCACAGTCAATCTTATAGTCAGTCTTCAGCTGGGAATGAGTTCCGGCCTTGAAGTTATCTTTTGTTGGGGACAGATTTTCAGAGGTGTCTAGTCCCCTGAAACTTTTAAGGAATTATATGACCGGATAAGTGAGCACGGCGTGTGCTTAACAAGCATCTAGATAAATAAATGCGCATAAGGCATGGGGGCATGAAGTGGGAAAGGAAAGAGAAAGAAAACATTTCGAGGCTGTAAAGTTTATCTCAGAGCTACATCTTGAAACTGGGGAAGGGAAAGAGGAAGAGGGAAAGGATAAAACATTTTAAAATGAGGTTTGAGGCTAAACTGCTAAGCAGCTCAGTTACAAGGTGACTGCATGAGGGCGAACTGTCACAATCCAGGATAATCTTCTGGACTCAAGATCTGTAACTTAAAAACATCATCAAGATACTAAGTAGCATTTAAAGAGTCCAGAGATGGGGGCCTGATATTTTGGTGGGGGGCGGGGAGGTCAATATTCAGTTTAATACAGAGGGTGTATTTGGGGACACCTACACAGATAATGGTTAGAATGAGACCAAGGACATTTTCTAGTAGACCTGAATTCTTGATAAGAATTGGAATTTTTTTTAGCAAGAAAATCATCTAACTGACAACACCATTTTGAAGGGTGTATCTTGATAGGTATAGGGGTGGTAAAGTGAGTTGGAGAGAGGAAAGCTAGAGGTAGGGAAACTTTAACGGTTGTTATGTTCAAGTTTGGCTGATTGATTTATTTATTTTAATTGAGAAGCAGAAGTTATCTATATTTGTGGTTACATCATACCATATATGATGATATTATATCTATTATATATAAAATGATATGATATATACATATATCATGATTTTTAATATATTTTAGTATATATAAGAATTATATATATAAATATAATATATATAAAATATCTCCCTCACACAATGCACACACACCCATTATTGGAATGGCTAAATACGCTAATTTAATATATGCATTACCTCATGTACTTTATTGCAGGGCACAGGAAAAACTTGCCCTTCATCCTCTGTAGTTTTGCTAAAATTAACTCATAAAAGGCAGATTAATTTGGAGAAAGGCTATGAATTCTTTAACATGTACAGGGGGAGAATTACAGAGTTATTATATACACCGCATGAGTTCAGACGTTAATATCATCTCAAGTTTAGCAGAAAGTATAGTTGACGCCTTGGGTCCTGGCAAATCAGGTCATGGAGGAGAAGACGAATTCTGTACGGACAATAAAAGATTACAATAAAGAATAAATGGATCTGGGAACAGACCATTATCTGCTTTAGGATTTGGTACATTCTTTAGTCTTACAGGGAGGAGAAGAAATAAACATTCCTCCCTTGGTGGGTCTAGATTCTCAGGTAGGCTAAAGAATTTCAATCAATCCTGTGCTTTGGGAGAGATGGGTGATAGGAGGGAGGTCAGAGATATCTTGAAACTTCTTCGCTCAGCATGTGAAAGCACCATATTTTGGGGTATTTTTTCCTGACCCAACATTACTAATTTGTGTGCGTGTTGTTTGTGTGTGTTGAGGATACTAAAAATCTACTATTTTTTTTTTTTTTTTTTTTTTTGAGACAGTCTCGCTGTGTCGCCCAGGCTGGAATGCAGTGGTGCGATCTTGGCTCACTGCAAGCTCCACCTCCTGGCTTCAAGCCATTCTTCTGCCTCAGTCTCCTGAGTAGCTGGGACTACAGGCACCCGCCATCATGCCTGGCTAATTTTTTTGTATTTTTAATAGAGACGGGGTTTAACCGTGTTAGCCAGGATGGTCTTGATCTCCTGACCTTGTGATCTGCCCGCCTCGGCCTCCCAAAGTTAAAATCTACTCTTTTAGCAATTTTCTTTGTTCATTTTTTTGAGACGGTCTCGCTCTGTGGCCCAGGCTGGAGTGCAGTGGTGCCACCTTGGCTCACTGCAACCTCTGCCTCCCGGGTTCGAGACATTCTCCTACCTCAGCCTCCCGAGTAGCTGGGACCACAGGATCGTGCTACCACACACTGCTAATTTTTGTATTTTTATTAGAGATGGGGTTTCATCATGTTGCCTAGGCTGGTCTCAGACTCAGGAATGTAATCCCAGTGTGCTGGGATTACAGGTGTGAGCCACCTTAACTGGCTCTTTCAGCAATTTTCAAGGTACAATACATTGTTACTAATTGTAGTCATCATGTTGTACAATAGATCTCTTGTACTTTTGCCTCCTGTTTAGCTGAAATTTTGTATCCGTTGACCAACATCCTCTCTGCCAATCACCATTTTACTCTGTATTCCTATGAGTTTGACTTTGTTAGATTCCACAAATAAGTGAGAGTTTTGCTGAATTATGATGTACAACAATTATTATTCTTTTTCGTATCTTTCCTCAAGCCTTTCTTTCAAGACGCTGAAAGTAGTATCTTAAATGTATATCGCCCTTCTTACTTTGCTGTAGTTCTTTCATGTGTATCTGAACCTAACAGCAAATCCAAGCATTTAGGTAAGCCTGTTTTCATTTTCATTTTGCAAATAAGCAGACAAGCTTCCAAAGCTTTAATGAATGTGAAACTGGCCCAAATGTATCTTAGAAGTAATATTTATGGATTTTTGAATAAACATAGAAATGGACCCTCCCTGATCTTAAAACTTGAAACTTATGTTTGTTTCACCACCCGAGTTTCTTCCTCAAGAAACTGATCCTCAGGCAAGGGACTGAAATACGTTAGATCCCTGAATTCAGAAAATGAGACTCCAGACCCCTCATGCATCATGATTGCTTCCTTACCCCTCCTTCATTCCTCTTTTCCCGTTTTCCCCTTCATATAATCCCCACCAGTTTTAGATAGTTGAGGACATGGATCTGAGACTTTTTCATTCTCCTCAGCTGCAGAACTCAGTTAAAGGCTTCCTCCCTGGCAACACTCATGGTCTCAGTGATTGGCTTTCGGTGCAGCAAGACCAAACTCCTGGCAACTTGATAACAAAAGACTCAGAGACAGAGTCGTTTCCTATTTTAATATATCTTTTCTGAAAGTGTTTGAGAAATGGAAACAAAGCACATTAACTCCAAAGCCGTTCTGTGGCAGGGCAGAGCACATCACTGAGCAGCCTCCCGCGGCCTGGGTTTCGTGTTGTGTTGACCACTGCCTCCTACCTTGTTAGGTGATTATTCTGTGATTCAGAGCTGGTGTTGTTGGCATGCTGGTGAGTTGCTGGAGAAAAGCTGTTTGATTTCTACTTTAGACCCTTATGAAAGAGACACACGCCTTTGAGTTATCCTGCTTATCTTCCTCTCACTAGTTGTCTCTGACTCTCTTTCAGGTTCGTCAAATGCAAGATCACCCCAGTGAAAACATTATTTTTTTTTTTCCTTTTTAGTTTTTGTAAATCTGCCCAAACTTACATACAGAAAAGGATTTGAAGTTCTCAGATATAATTGACTGCAAAAGTCACAGTGGTATTCTGGCTTAATTCTCAAATATATGTGACTCTGAAAGAGATTTTAGAAATCAGAACATATAAAAGGCTACAGATAATTTATTAAAAACTGAAAGCTAGAGAAAAGTCACCTGTAGTTTTGAGTAATGTCAGTGAACCGGTTTGTAAGTTATAGAAAAGTTTTTGTTTTTTCTTTTTGAAAACAATTTCAGAAGTGTCCAAATAGAAGTTCCAGTGCTCCCTACCTGACCAACCACCTGGGCCACACACTGTTGAATCTCTCAGGCTTCAATGTGGAGGAGTACTTGCTGGCACCATCTGAAAAACCAAGGTGTGTTCAAATCTCTTGCTGGGTCTTTTCTGTTGTATTTGCATTACTATGGAAAACTTATTGTTTTAAATGCCAATGTTCTTCAAAACTCAAAAATCTAAGGCTGACCTTGGTGCTCATAAAAATTCCAAATAGATGCCATGGACCTTAATAAGATTCTTACTGCTGACTTTCACTCTTTTAAGTGCTGGGGGAAATCCTATCAGTTGAGATTTGTCAATGGCAGAAGCATCAGAGCCAGAAGCAGTTTTACTGCTTTAGGGGATAAGAGTAGATAAGTTTACAGCATAATGAAAGCAAGGCCTTACTTTAGAATTATCTCTATTATGCAGCATTCAATGTGGGATCCTGGGTACAACTAGCATCTTGAAATTTCTCTTGGGCAATTTTTGAGAAACCTTTTGTGTTGTGTTGAATTTCCTTGAGACTAAGGGGGTGAATCCAGATGAGGGAGATCAGCAGTGAGTGTTTCTCATTGCTTTGAATCTTAATAACATCTGCCCACTGTAATTTTTCCATGTCCGCCAAATGTATTGTATTGCTTCATGTACGAAGGCATCCCATAGGCTGATCTTATTGTGTGGGACTCCCTACTGCCCTCTACCTGCCCCGCTGGGGTTTGCCTGCCTCTCTTCTGCTGCTCCACCTCTTAATATCTTTCAACATACACTAGAATCTCTGGTTTTCTATTCTAACTCTGATGGTTAGCTTTTTTTTTTTTTCCTGAAATGGAGTCTCACTCTGTCACCCAGGCTGGAGTGCAGTGGCACGATCTTGACTCACTGAAAGCTCCACCTCCCAGGTTCAAGCGATTCTGATGCCTCAGCCTCCAGAGTAGCTAGGTCTACAGGAGCTTGCCACCACACTCGGCTAAGTTTTTTTGTATTTTTAGTAGAGACGGGGTTTCACCATATTGCTCAGGCTGTTCTCAAACTCCTGACCTCAGGTGATCCTCCCACCTCGGGCTCCCAAAGTGCTAGGATTACAGGCGTGAGCTGATGGTTAGCTTTTTGAAGGTGGGAGCTTGTGTGCCCAGAACATAGAATATTATCTGGCACATCAAAAATGTTCAGTCAGTATCTATTGAATGAATGAATGTATTCAATTGAGCCAGTTGGGAATGCGTACTTATTCCTTTGCCTGAATTTTTGCTGAGAGTAGAACACTATGATAGAAGACAAGACTATTCTTCAGTCTCCTTTCATCTAGTGAGTGGAAGACAAAATGTATTTATATAATAGTTAACATTATATTTTTTAAATGTTAACTATTTTTTTGAAGTTTAATAGATACAAGATAATGTGCAACTCATGGAGATATTAAAAAAAAAAAGATGTAATTCCCACCCAGGAAAAATTCACAGAGCTGCATAAAGATAAACTGGCAAATAGACAATAAAATCCCATGTGGTAATTGATAACAATGGATGGAAATGTAGGGTATTGTGGGAACTCAAAAGACCAGGAACATCTGACCCACCTGAAATTGTCTGGAATGCCTTCCTGAACCAGGCAAGATTTGAGTGGAAGATTAAAGAAATAGAGTACGGAAGACAAACCAGAAATGCCTCAAAAGATTATGATCACTATTAAGAAATACTTTAGGCCGGGTGCAGTGGCTCAAGCCTGTAATCCCAGCCCTTTGGGAGGCTGAGATGGGCGGATCACAAGGTCAGGAGATCGAGACCATCCTGGCTAACATGGTGAAACCCCGACTCTACTAAAAAATACAAAAAACTAGCCGGGCGAGGTGGTGGGCGCCTGTAGTCCCAGCTACTCGGGAGGCGGAGGCAGGAGAATGGTATGAACCCGGGAGGCGGAGGTTGCAGTGGGCTTAGATCCGGCCACTGCGCTCCACCCTGGGCGACAGAGC